>NC_057804.1:93096877-93465749 GCF_018294505.1 Triticum aestivum
GTGCAGGGGGTCGGCGGCGGCGGTTGAGTAGGGAAGGGGTGTGCGGGGGGTCGGCGGCGGCGGTTAAGTAGGGGAATCGAGGGTGCGGGGGGTCGTCGGCGGCGGCCGGTGGACCAGGGGGTGCTCGGCGGCGAGGGGGACTGGATCTGGCGAGGTGGGATAGCGATCGAGATGGAGGGGGATCGAGATCGAGTGTCCATGAAATTCAAAAATATTCATGATAGTTCAAAAAGTGCCCATGAAATACAATCGAGAAATGAAGGCTACGATTTAAATACAATCAATCTTAGCTAGCTATCTGTTCACAATCTTCTTGCCCTTCTTTTTCGCAAATGGAGTTCTTCTGTGGAACGGACGTCCTTTAGGTAGGGTGGTCCTGCTTCTTCTTGTGGTGTATGCTGCTACTTCATCATCATCGTCATGTTCGATCCTTGGGTCGCCGTACTTGTCGAAGTCTTGCTCATTGGCTACTCCATCCATTCTGATGATCTTCCTTTTGCCTCTCCTCACGACAACGCGACTGGGCTTTGGCGGGTCGGTAATGAAGAAGCATTGGTCCACTTGGGAAGCCAGTACCCATGGCTCATTTTTCGCGGTGACGTTTGTGCCCGCGGTCTTGGATTTGGCTTCGGGTATAACCATGGTGGTGAAATATCGGTCTTCTTTTAGGATGCTCTTGGCCCATCTGACACGGAACATCGGCACCTTCTCTCCAGCATAGCTCAGCTCCCAGATCTCCTCGATCCTTCCGTAGTATCTGTCCTTGTCCTTACCGGTGTAGGATTCCATCGTTACCCCGGAGTTTTGATAAACATCACTCTTCATGTCCTTGTCCTCGGTGTAGAATGTGTAGCCGTTGATATCGTACACCTCATAGGTCATCATGTTGTGCTTGGCGCCCTGTGACAAGGTGAATATGAGTTGTTCTTCCGCGGAAGAATCTTCATGTAATGGGTATGACAGAAGCTTCTGCTTGAACCAACGCGTGAAACATGAGTTGTGCTCTTTGAGTATATCTCTGTCCGTCCTCTGTTGGCCTCGGTCATTGTACGTCTTCTCAATAAAGGTTTTGTGCTCTACCACCCAAGGATCGACCACGTCTATGTGTTCTAGCGCGACTAGGTTTGCTCTTTCAAAGTCGGCGAGTCGACCCTCGAAGTCGACATGCATTTCGCGGCGACCCTCACGGTGACCCAAACGGATTGACTCCATCGGTGCTCGCGCCCAGCATGATGTTCCTTGGATCGTTCCCAAATTCTGAGTCTTCGAAGTTCAACGCTTGCCACTGGCTCGCATCCTTAGGGTGACTCAGCATCTTGTCTTTTTATCTATCTCCGGATCATTTGCGTCATCTTCTCGCTTCTTCTCCTCCCTATCCGCGTGCCAACGCAGGAGCTTTGCTACCTTAGGGTCCGCGAAATACCGCTGCAGACGAGGAGTGATCGGAAAGTACCACACCACTTTTCGAGGAGCTTTCTTCCTCTTCTTGTATCGAGTGACGCCGCACACCAGACATATGGTAGACTCCGCGTGCTCGTCCCGATAAATGATGCAATTGTTCATGCACACATGGTATTTCATGTGCGGTAAATCCAGAGGACACACGATTTTCTTCGCCTCCTCCAAACTGGTCGGGCACTTGTTCCCCTTGGGAAGACGTTCGTGCCAGAATGACATGTTCTCGTCGAAACATGCGTCGGTCATTTTGTGTTTTACCTTCATCTACAGAGCCATGAGCGTTACTTTCAGGCGGGTATCCTCGGGCCTGCATCCTTCATACAATGGAGTAACCGCGTCTAACTCAAGTTGATCCATCTTGGCTTTCTCTCGGGCGGCAGCTCTTGCGTTATCCGTCTGCTTGAGAAGCAGCTCTTGAATATGAGGGTCCTGCACCCAGCCCATCGATGGTCTAGCGTCGTCTGCTCCGCTGGCATCATCATCTTCATGATCATGCCCGTCGTCTGCTCCGGCATCTTCCTCATCATCATGTCCTGCATCTTCTGCATGATGACTGTGTACAGCATCACCATCGTGATCATCTCCTTGGGATTCTTCGTCTTCTCGCCCGCCCGAGCCGTGGTGGTTGTCTTGCTGCCCTTCCTCATTTCTTGCCCGGCCCCCATGGACGACTTCGTAGTCATCTTCATCACCTTGCCACCGATAGCCATCCATGAAACCACGCAAGAGCAGGTGGTCCCGCACCTGCCCGGAATCCGGGTCCGCAATAAGGCTCTTCAGCTTGCATCTTTGACAAGGACATCTTATCTCCGTCTCGTTCTTTTGAAGCATCTCGGCCTTCGTGGACCTCAAAAACCTATTCACGATGCCTTCGGTCATTGTGCGGACCATGGTCGCCTGCGGGGTAGAGCAAAACGATATTTTAGAACCAAGAAAAAATTTGGCATGACTTTCCCTAAAAGTAGGACCAAAAAGAATGCTTAATGCCAAAATTCTCGCCGAAACGGAAATGAATCAACATTCCGGCAAAATATTGGCAACTATCGCATTTCAAATACCGGTACACCTCCAAACACAAACACATATGAAACACCACAAACATATGCAACACTACGAACATACATAGATCTAGCTAGGCCATAAAATGTGCATGTGCACATTGTTGTAGGGAGAACAACATAAATATAGCTTCCCCCCTTACTTACCTATCAAAACAAGGTAATTTAACCACTAAATTTGAATGAATCTATGGTGGAAATGAGGTGAAAAAGAGGAGGCACCCGAGACAAGGAGGAGGTGGAGAGAATGAAGTGGGGAGAAAGTGAGTGTGGGTAGGAGAGGCTGTCCAAAATATCTTGTTGCTGCCCACTTACTAATGGCGCACCAGCACTAAATGCGCCATTAGTAATCCAGGTTACTAATGGCGCACCTTCTGGCGGTGCGCCATTAGTAGTTTTGCAAAAAAAAAACATACTAATGGCGCACTGTTCTACAATGCGCCATTACTAGTTTAAACTAGTAATGGCACACGGTTGAACAGTGCGCCATTAGTAGTATTGCAAAAAAAGGAATAAAAAATATAATAAAAAAACAACATTAGTGGCGCACTTTCCGACGGGTGCGCCATTACTAGTTACAACTAGTAATGGCGCACTGTGTCTGGATGCGCCATTAGTATGTTTGGACAGGCGCACTAGTTCAAAAAAAAATTTGGATACTAATGGCACACCTTGGGCCAGCTGCGCCATTAGTAGTTTCAACTCTAATGGCATATCAGAAGGTGGTGCGCCATTAGTATATACTAATGGCGCACCCCTTGTCTGGTGCGCCATTAGTGTCAATCCCATCTATAGCCCTTTTTCTAGTAGTGCTCCCCCAACCACCAAGCATCAATCCATGGCTTGCTCGAAACAACGAGTGCCTCCAACATACAACAACCCTGGGGGAGTTTTGTTTAATTATTTTGATTTTCTTTGATATTTTTGTATCATGGGACTGGGCATCCCCGTTACCGGCCCTTTCTCGTGAATGAGGAGCGGAGTCCACTCCTCTTGAGAATAACCCACCTAGCATGGAAGATATAGGCAACCCTAGTTGTAACATGAGCTGCTCGAGCATACAAAACAGAATTTCATTTGAAGGTTTGGAGTTTGGCACATACAAATTTACTTGGAACGGCAAGTAGATACCGCATATAGATAGGTATAATGGACTCATATGGAACAACTTTGGGGTTTAAGGAGTTTGGATGCACAAGCAGTATTCCCGCTTAGTACAGATGAAGACTAGCAAAAGACTGGGAAGCGACCAACTGAGAGAGTGACAACAGTCGTAAACATGCATTAAAATTAATTCACACCGAGTACAAGCATGAGTAGGATATAATCCACCATGAACATAAATATCGTGAAGGCTATGTTGATTTGATTCAACTACATGCGTGAACATGTGCCAAGTCGAGTCACTCAATTCATTCAAAGGAGGATACCATCCCATCATATCACATCATAATCATTCTAATAGCATGTTGGCACGCTAGGTAAACCATTATAACTCATAGCTAGTCAAGCATGGCACTAGTAACTATAATCTCTAAATGTCCTTGCAAATATTTTTACTTCATAATAGCTGACTCAGGAACGATGAACTCATCATATTTACAGAAACAAGGGAGGTCGAGTTCATACCAGCTTTTCTCATCCCATTAAGTCCATCATATACCGTCGTTATTGCCTTTCACTCGCACGACCGAACGATGTGTATAATAATAAGAGTGTACGTGCATTGGACTAAGCTGGAATCTGCAAGCATTCAACTCAAGAGAGAAGACAAGTAATATGGGCTCTAAATCAAATAAACAATCATGCATATAAGAGCCAGTAAGCATTTTCAATATGGTCTTCTTGACCCCCAAAGGAAAGAAAAGAAAATAAAACTATTTACACGGGAAAGCTCCCAACAAGTAAAAGAAGAACGAGAAATCTTTTTGGGTTTTCATTTAAACTCCTACTACAGGCAGGGAAATTAGACTAACTAATTTTTTTGGTTTTTCTCACGGTTTATCAAACACATAAGAAGAGAACTAGAAAAAGAAATTTAAACTAGCATGGATAATACAATGAAAGAGTATGAGCACCGATGACTAGTGTGTGAACATGAATGTAAAGTCGGTGAGAAATACGTACTCCCCCAAGCTTAGGCTTTTGGACTAAGTTGGTTTAATACCAAGGACCGCCGCTACTCTCCCCGGTGTACTGGGAGATGTAATCAGGATACCACTAGCTGGTCATCTCAGGATCCCACTGGAAAGATGATGCACGATAAGGGTCCAGCTCAGGTTCTGGTTCATGTTCAGGTTCTGGAGTAAAAGCTTGAGCTTGATGATTGTTCACCGCCTCCGGTGTGACAAGAAAATTTTCTGCAAGCAAATCAAACAACAAAGGCGCAGGCAGAATAATAATCTCAAAGTGTTTCTTATTGAATCTAAGTTTATACAAGAGCATCCTATCTTCGTTGTCAAAATAAAGTTGTGTGCTACCATGCTCTTGTAATCTAAAATGTGAGGAGGCAATATTGTCTCCTTTTCCTCATGGTGCCTAATGGGTATCTGAAAATGTCTAGCAAGACGTGCAACATAGATACCTCCAAATATGGGGCCTTTTGTACCATTCAGGGCTAGCCATTTAGCAATGACGACACCCATACTAAAAGTATTATCTCCAAGCAAAGCATGTTGAAGAATGATAATATCAGGAAGCTCAAGTTTCCACTATTTCCACGACCAATCAAGCATCTACTAGCAAATATGGCAAAGTAGCGTAAAACAGGAAAGTGTATGCTAGGGGCTTTTGCCTCGGAACCCTTCTTTGGCTCCTCTACGGCGATAGTATTAACAAAGCCCGCCACATCTTCACGATGGGGTTCCTCTAATTCTCCCACATAAGGTATCCTACATACCACGCAAAAATGACGTAAAGACATTTCTTTGAACTCATCATATAAATGAAATGATACTGCAGGAGGTGACTTCATAGGATAAAAATAAAAGTTTTGCACGAAAGTATTGGTGAGTAAGAGATACTGATCGATTCAGTCGTTGATGAACCCGATGAGGCCCGCAGTCTCGATTAAAGCATGAAAGTCTTCATGAATTCCAGCCTCTTTCAATAAATCCTCGCATGGCCATTCACACGACCGTACTTCCGCTAAGCGAGGAAGATTATACTTGGCTTTTTCCTTCTCTTTGGCTTGTTTTTCCTGGGAGCTTTGGCTAGAAGAGCCCCTCAAAAGTTTCCTCAACATTTTTCTGAAAATTTCTAAAAATTTTAGTAACTTCAAAATAAAAGTGCATAAAACTAAACAAGAATGATAGCAACTACTCCTACAAGTGCCTAGAGCCCATATCATGCATTGGAATTGCTTGGGACCTCAAAAATTTAACATGCAAGCTCAAGAACATGGTCAACTAAGCAGCAAAAATTTGCAATGAATAAAGCACTAGAACAAAAACTAATTGGACCAATGGAGGAGTCACATACCAAGCAACAATCTCCCAAAGTAGTTTTGTGAATGGAGCTTTGAGCTAAGATATCGAAAATTGCAGCAAAACGAGCTAGAACTCGTGCTTGAGCTGGATGGGAATTTTTATGGGTAGAAGATGAAGTGTGTGGGAGCTGGCATAAGTGGAGGGGAGCCACCAGGGGCCCACGAGACAGGGGCGCTCCCTACAGGGGGGGCACGCCCTCCTCTCCTGTGGCATGGTGCTTGCCCCTCCTACAGTGTTTTTAGTGCCTAAAATCCTCAAATATTCCAGAAAAAATCATACTAAATTTGCAGGGCATTTGGAGCACTTTTATTTTCGGACTATTTTTTAATGCACGAATAATTCAGGAAACAGACGGATAATACTATTTTTGCTTTATTTATTCTAAATAACAAAAAGTAAAAAGAGGGTACAAAAGGTTGTGCCTTCTAGTTTCATCCATCTCGTGATCATCAAAATGAACTCACTAAAAAGGTTGATCAAGTCTTGTTAACAAACTCATTCCGAATAACACGGAACCGGAGAAGTTTTGAATGACACCAAGTTACCTCAACGGGGATATGAAAATCCCCAACAATAAGAATATAATACTTTTTCTTGACAGTAGGGAGAGGAAATTCAAAATCTCCAAAAATGATAGTTGGAACTTTTTCAATAGAATTGATGCTATGAACTTGAGATTGTTTCCTCGAAAAGTGTACCGTATGCTCATTGCCATTAACATGAAAAGTGACATTGCCTTTGTTGCAATCAATAACAGCCCCTACAGTATTAAGAAAAGGTCCACCAAGGATAATAGACATACTATCGTCCTCGGGAATATCAAGAATAACAAAGTCCGTTAAGATAGTGACATTTGCAACCACAACAGGCACATCCTCACAAATACCGACAGGTATAGCAGTTTATTTATCAGCCATTTGCAAAGATATTTCAGTAGGTGTCAACTTATTCAATTCAAGTCTACGATATAAAGAGAGAGGCATAACACTAACACCGGCTCCAAGATCACATAAAGCAGTTCTGACATAATTTCTTTTAATGGAGCATGGTATAGTTGGAACACTCGGATCTCCAAGTTTCTTTGGTATTCCACTCTTAAAAGTGTAATTAGCAAGCATGGTGGAAATTTCAGCTTCCGGTATCTTTCTTTTATTTGTGATGATATCCTTCATATACTTAGCATAAGGATTTACTTTAAGCATATCAGTTAAGCGCATATGTAAGAAAATAGGTCTAATCATTTCAGCAAAGCGCTCAAAATCCTCATCATCCTTTGACTTGGATGGTTTAGGAGGAAAGGGCATGGGTTTCTGAACCCATGGTTCTCTTTCTTTACCGTGCTTCCTAGCAAGAAAATCTCTCTTATCATAACGTTGATTCTTTGATTGTGGGTTATCAAGATCAACAACAGGTTCAATCTCTACATCATTATCTTTGCTAGGTTGAGCATCAACATTAACATTATCATTAACATTATCGCTAGGTTCATGTTCATCACCTGATTGTGTTTCAGCATCGGAAATAGAAATATCATTGGGTTTCTCAGGTGTGTCTACAGTAGGTTCACTAGAAGCATGCAACGTTCTATCGTTTTTCTTTTTCTTCTTCTTAGAAGAACTAGGTGCCTCTAAATTATTTCTCTGAGAATCTTGCTTGATTCTCTTAGGGTGGCCTTCAGGATACAAAGGTTCCCGAGTCATTCTACCAGTTCTAGTAGCCACTCTAACAACAAAGCAATTTTTATTATTCAATTCATCAAGCAAATCATTTTGAGCTTTGAGTACTTGCTTAGCTTGAGTAGCAACCATAGAAGCATATTTGCTAACGCGGTGAAGTTCATCTTTAACTCTAGCCAGAATATCACCTATGCATCCTATCTCGAAAGCATTATTCTTTAACTCTTTACCAACATAAGCATTAAAACTTTCTTGTCTAGCCATAAAGTCATCAAATTCATCTAAGCATGGGCTATGAAATTTAATAGAGGGTATTTCAACTTTATCATATCTATAGAGAGAATTTACCTTTACTACCTGTGTCGGGTTATCAAGACAATGTGGTTCTTCAGGCGGTAAATTAAGACCATGCATTTCTTCAATAGGTGGTAAATTCTTAACATCTTCAGCTTTAATACCTTTTTATTTCATTGATTTCTTTGCCTCTTGCATATCTTCTGGACTGAGAAATAAAACACCTCCCTTCTTCGGAGTGGGTTTAGGAATAGGCTCAGGAGTTGGCTCAATTGGTTCAGGAATTACTTCAGGAACTGGCTCAGGAAGAGTCCAATTATTTTCATTAGTCAACATATTATTCAATAATATTTCAGCTTCGTCGACTGTTCTTTCCCTAAAAACACAACCAGCACAACTATCCAAGTAGTCCTTGGAAGCATCGGTTAGTCCATTAAAAAGATATCAAGTATTTCATCTTTCTTAAGAGGATAATCAGGCAAAGCATTAAGTAACCGGAGAAGCCTCCCCCAAGCTTGTGGGAGACTCTCTTCTTTGATTTGCACAAAATTATATATTTCCCGCAAGGCAGCTTGTTTCTTATGAGCAGGGAAATATTTAGCGGAGAAGTAATAAATCATATCCTGGGGACTACACACACAACCAGGAGCAAGAGAATTATACGAAGTCTTAGCATCACCCTTTAATGAGAACGGAAATATCTTAAGGATGTATAAATAGCAAGACTTCTCATCATGAGTGAACAGGGTGGCTATATCATTCAACTTGGTAAGATGTGCCACAACAGTTTCAGATTCAAGGCCATAAAAAGGATCAGATTCAACTAAAGTAATAATATCAGGATCAACAGAGAATTCATAATCCTTATTAGTAACACAGATAGGTGAAGTAGCAAAAGCAGGCTCGGGTTTCATTCTAGCATTAAGAGACTGCTGCTTCCATTTAGCTAATAATTTCTTAAGATCATTTCTATCATTGCAAGCAAGAATTTCCATAGCAGCTGCTTCATTCATAACATAACCCTTAGGAACAACAGGTAATACATAATCATTGGGGGAATGTTCATCATCACTATCATCAATAATAGGTTCTTCAATATTTTCATTCCCCCTAACTCTAGCAAGTTGTTCATCTAGAAATTCACCTAATGGCAAAGTAGTATCACGCACAGAAGTAGTTTCATCATGCATAGCAGAAGTGGCATCATCCATAACATGCGACATATCAGAATTCATAGCAGTAGAAGGTTTAGGTGTCGCAAGCCTACTAATAACGGAAGGAGAATCTAGTGCAGAGCTAGATGGCAGTTCCTTACCTCCCCTCCTAGTTGAGGGCAAAATCTTGGTCTTAGCATCTTTCAAGTTCTTCATAGTGATCAACAGATATAAATCCCAAGTGACTCGGAGAATAGAGCTATGCTCCCTGGCAACAGCGCCAGAAATTAGTCTTGATAACCCACAAGTGTAGGGGATCGCAACAGCTTTCGAGGGTGAAGTACAACCCAAATTTATTCATTCGACACAAGGGGAGCCAAAGAATATTCTTGAGTATTAGCAGTTGAGTTGTCAATTCAACCACACCTGGATAACTTAGTATCTGCAGCAAGGTATTTAGTAGCAAAGTAGTATGATAATAATGGTAACAGTAGCAAAAGTAAAGATAAATGTTTTTGGGTTTTTGTAGCAGTTGTAACAGTAGTAACGGAAAAGTAAATAAGCGGAGAACAATATATCAAAAGCTCGTAGGCACTGGATCAGTGATGGATAATTATGCCGGATGCGATTCCTCATGTAATAGTTATAACATAGGGTGATACAGAACTAGCTCCAATTCATCAATGTAATGTAGGCATGTATTCCGTAAATAGTCATACGTGCTTATGGAAAAGAACTTGCATGACATCGTTTGTCCTACCCTCCCGTTGCAGCTGGGTCCTTACAGAAACTAAGGGATATTAAGGCCTCCTTTTAATAGAGAACCGGAACAAAGCATTAACACATAGTGAATGCATGAACTCCTCAAACTACGGTCATCACCGAGAAGTATCCCGATTATTGTCACTTCGGGGTTGTCGGATCATAACACATAATAGGTGACTATAGACTTGCAAGATAGGATCAAGAACACACATATATTCATGGAAACATAATAGGTTCAGATATGAAATTATGGCACTTGGGCCCTAGTGACAAGCATTAAGCATAGCAAAGTCATAGCAACATCAATCTTAGAACATAGTGGATACTAGGGATCAAACCCTAACAAAACTAACTTGATTACATGGTAAATCTTATCCAACCCATCACCGTCCAGCAAGCCTACGATGAAATTAGTCACGCACGGCGGTGAGCATCATGAAATTGGTGATGGAGGATGGTTGATGATGATGACGGCGATGAATCCCCCTCTCCGGAGCCCCGAACGGACTCCAGATCAGCCCTCCCAAGAGAGATTAGGGCTTGGCGGCGGCTCCGTATCGTAAAACGCGATGAAACTTTCTCTCTGATTTTTTTCTCCACGAGATAGAATATATGGAGTTGGAGTTGACGTCGGTGGAAGTCCGGGGGGCCACGAGATAGGAGGCGCGCCCTAGGGGGGGGGCGCCCCCCTGTCTCGTGGACAGGCTCTAGGCCCCCTAGCATTAATTCTTTCGCCAAAAATTCTTATTAATTCCAAAAAGTGCTTCCGTGGATTTCCAGGACATTCTGAGAACTTTTGTTTTCTACACATAAAACAACATCTTGTTAGTTCTGCTGAAAATAGTGTCAGTCCGGGTTAGTTTCATTCAAATCATGCAAGTTAGAGTCCAAAACAAGGGCAAAAGTGTTTGGAAAAGTAGATACGTTGGAGACGTATCATGGCCCGCCGAGCCCTTCGGATATGGGGCGAGGCCGCTCAGTGCTTCACCAACCTCGCTTGGCCCGATGGAGCGAGTTGCCTCCCCAAGCAGGCGCGTGGTTCAGCAACTCGCCGCTCCAGTTCAGCTCGCTGAGGAGTGGCGAGTTGCTCCATGCCGGCACGACGGCGAGCACGCTGGTACGGGTGTCATTGCTGCCGCGTTGTACCGCGCCACCAGTGTCTGCGGTGGCCGCACCTCCCGTGTCTGTGGCCGTGCCTCCCGTGCCTGCAGAAGCGCCATGCAGCCAATGACAGAAGCCAGGTGCATGGAGAGCGACGAGTCGGTGGCTAGCTTCTCCGTGTCCGCCGCCATCATCGAGGAGAAGTAGAACACGAGAGGCCGCCGCCACTTGGGTCCCATGAAGGCCATCGCCGAGGCGACGACTGCGCATTCAGGTGGTTTCTTTGCTGCTTCGTCTCTTCCGAGGACCTTCATCTACCCCGCAAGTGTCTAGCAGACATGAGGAAGACAAAGGGATCCGCGGGCGGCCATTTAGATTATGTACTCCCTCTCTAACTGGCGGGAAATATTTGTTCTAAGAATGGATAAATTGTATGTATCTTTAACTAAAATATGTCTAGATAAATCCATTTCTAGGACAAGTATTTCCGGACGGAGGGAGTATTAATTATACCAAGAGAGCCGGATTGGCACCGCTTAGTTCATGTAAATGTAATGAAATCCATCATGTCTATATGAAGATCCTGCTTTTTATACGAAATCCTTCATGCTTATATGAAATTAGTCTGTGTTTGCACAAATTTCAGCTGGTTGGTTAGAGTTGTGAAAATGTATGCCGCTGGCGTTTGACATCGTCCTCCGCGGAAGGAAGCGGGAGGAAATTTGCCAGCTGCCATTGGAGATGCTCTTATGCTGGAAATAATAGAGTGGCATCCAATCCATTTGAGTTAATTGTGTGTATGATTGTCCCTCTATAAAAAGTTAATTGCATGTACAGTGTACACGTGACTTGCAGGGTGGCTACAGCTTTGTACAGAAAGTTAAAAAGAAACAAGTCCATCCTTAATCTTGTATTCTAAGTACTCTACGGTTTCCACTGACAGTACAGTAGCGAAAGAAGTATATATTAAGTAAGTAATATATAATATAAAAATCTAAAGTTAAAGACAGAATTCAAACTCATGTCGCCGCGTTGCGAGCATCCGACGCTAACCAGTCCAGCACATTTTTGTTGTAGACCATGCTGGAGATATATCTCCATGTCTACTCTTATACTCCATCCGTTCCTAAATATTTAACTTTTTCCGATTTCAAATGAACTACCACAGACGGATGTGTATGTAGACATATTTTAGAGTGTAGATTCACTCATTTTGCTCCGTATGTAGTCACTTGTTGAAATCTCTAAAAAGACAAATATTTAGGAACGGAGGGAGTAGAAAACAGAGTTGGTGATGATGGTGTGCGTGCCATCCTGCAATATAGGCCATCGGATTTATATGTAATGGATAGGAAGAAAACTATGGCAATTTTGCAAAAATATACCCACACCCCTCTCCACTTTTGCAAATAAGGCCTTCCCTCGTTCATCCTTTTCTCTCACAAGATAAACTACTCATACAAATGCATCTTCATGTTCCGTGCAACGCACGTGCATCTAGCTAGTTTCTTTTAAAATAGTTACTGCGATAATTGGGTTGAAGTGATATATTTTATGTCTGCCCCGAATGATTTCAGATTCACTAGTAGTAACAAAGAAAAGGTTGCCTTGTTAATTAACAGAAAACAGGGTGAAAACTATCACATGAGGCCGGTAAAAACGAGGCACACTGGGTTCAGGGTCATCGTCACTACAGCTGTGCGCGCGCGAGAAGTCTACATATCGAGGGGGCTACTGAGCGAGGCACAAAGAGACAATGTTTGAGAGAGAAACCAATTGGCAGATTACGATCAGATCGAGTTGTCACCCTTCTACTGTCATTGTTGGGGGGGGGAGGGGGAGGGAGAGAAAGACATATCGAGAGTGTGCGTGGTAGGCACGGAGGCACAACTAGCGAGTGTGTGTGTATGTGTGTGTGTGTGTTTGAAAGAGGAGTAGATATATTACTATCAAGATCGAGGTGCCACCCTGCTCCTTCGGTGTTAGGTAGTGTGTGTGTGTGTGTGTGTGTGTGTTTGACAGAGAATCCAGTTGATAGATTAGTATCAAGATCGAGGTGTCACCCTACTCCTTCGGTATTGGGGTGTGTGTGGGGGGGGGGGGCAGTGACACTTAATATCTCTACTCTTATAAAAAATGGAGTTGGTGATGACGGTGTTCCTGCCATCCTGCAATATAGGCCATCCGATTTATATCTGATGGATTGGAAGGAAACTATGGCAATTTTGCAAAAAGATACCCACACCCCTCTCCGCATTTGCAAATAAGGCATTCCCTCGTTCATCCTTTTCTCCCACAAGATAAACTACTCACACAAATGCATCTTGATGTTCTGTGCAACGCATGGGCATCTTGCTAGTAGGGAGAAGGAGTTTGTGTGACACATATCTAGCTATATTAAGGGATACGTAGATAGCATTTGTGCGAGGCATGCTTAAAGCATCACGAAGATAAACAAACAGCGTGCATGCAAGTGCCAGAAAAAATGAAGCGAGAAACAATGTGCGCGCACGCGCGCGTGCGTGCGTGCGTGCGTGCGTGCGTGTGTGTGTGTGTGTGAGAGAGAGAGAGAGAGAGCGAAATCTCAAAACAAAAGGTGCTCTGCTGGAATTCCATTGTATGTATTCATATGGTTCTGGAACTCGAGTTAACCTTAGGCATATGTGTGAGAGACATTATTATACTTTGTGATATTAGTGGTTGTGGGTGGGCGGAATTAAAGGGGTGGGCGTGTTATACAGAGAAAGTGTGTGTGTTTCTGTGTGAGAGACTTGTAGGACGGGGTAGAAAGATGAATTCTAACCTTGACAGAGGGAGAGAAATACACGAAGTGCGCGTGTGTGATTCCCATGCCCACATGGAAATTAGATATGTATGTGTGTGAGGGAGATTGCACAATTCATTCACGTATCACTAGCTAGCAATCGTGGACGTGCATCGCTTGAACATAAATCAATATCTACTTCGTATCGTGGCAAAGGTACAATATCGATTCAACGCTATAAAGATTGGACACTCACATATCACATTTTGTTCTATTTGAATAAACCTTTTCAGTTGTGCATGCCAAAGTTACAGTGATGTTTCTTCAAACAACCAATGTAGATATCATGTACATGCACCGTTGTTACTCTTGCATTCAAATTCATTAGTCTTGGATGATTTAAGGTTCTATTATGAAGTAATATATGTAATATTCATATATGAATTCAACGGATACACAATTTATGAAATGGAGGCTATGTAATCATATGAGGTAACACTTTTAAGTTGCGGACTACAATATCCATTTCTTTTTGTGCGCCTCTACACTAACACGTCTATGCATTATGTTTAAAGTAAATAACCAATGGCACTAAATTATCTATTTACACGAGAAATACATAAGCTGAGCGTTTGATCCCTTTTTTGTGAACGCGCCACTACACCTGTATGTTTGGTCGTGCCTGTGTGAACGTCCAAGTTATCGGTGCATCATCCCGAGTTATTGTCTTTTTTTCTGGGGTGGACTTCACACCAGTTATTAACAGCTCATGCGTGCCCCGTGTAGTCTAGCATGACCTTCCCGCTAGCATGGTCCAAAATTAGTTGAAACTGGATACAAACGATCCCGCGGGCGGCAAAATCTCCCGTCTCCTTCTAAAATTTCCGCCACCTTAGTCTTTAGCATGTGAAATTCCCCTTTTGTCCTTGGTGCACGGAGACCAACAGTTATAGTACCACCCTCATCTACATAATAGGTCGGGGCTGCTTTGGTAACTTCCGGTTACCCCCACTACATGACACCCCCATTTCCTCTCCCCCTCCCGCAAAAACGACTAACTCCACAGCACCACAACATCTTACATCACGCCGTCCGTACTTCATCGGCCTTTCTCCCCTCCCCTCTCAAAACCCTAGACTGCTCATCCACCGGCGTACCAGAGGCCATTCACTACCGGCGGTGTCCACCTCGCAGGATCTGCTTCTGCGGCCGCATCTACCCCTCCCACCTCCCCTAGAAACAAGTAGACTACTCATCCACCATCGTACCACAGCCCATTCAGTGTCGGCCTTGTCCACGACGCTAGATCTGCTTCGCTGGTACTCTCGTCAACTGTCGCGCATCTGCAGCGGCTCATTTGTACTCCCCATCGGAGACGCTTTGTCCACACCCCCCGGAGCCGCCCCACCGACGCCCCCGTCGACGGCCTCTGGTCCTCTTTGCCGACACCTTCCTCAACCCTACCGGAGCCGCTTCGCCAACCCTACCGGAGTAGCGTCGCCTATACCATTCTCAACCCTACCGGGGCTGCTTTGCCAACTCACAAGTCCACGGCCTTAGATCCGCTTCCTTGCACCCTCATCCAACCTACCGGAGTAGCTTCTAACGCCTTGTCCACGGCGGCAGATTCGCATCATCGACACCATCCTTAACCCAACCACCGGAACAGCTTCACCTACTACCTCGTCCACGGCCATAGATCCACTTCGCCCACACCGTAGTCCACCCTACTGGAGCCACTCCACAAACACCCTACTCGACGGTTCTAGATCTCCTTACTGGACCCCGACAGCCAGCGCAGCGTCATCACCCTTGACGTTTTTAACCTAATTCCCACCGTCTGGCAAGATGCCAAGCACCTTCCACAGCCTAGGTACTTGTCACCTTTAAACTCGTCCAGCATCACCTGTCCAATGTACTTCAAATATACTAACAGGTCACTGTTACCTGTTATGCAGCTTGCAAAAACTACAAGGACAATGTTTCTTCTGGATCTAACAGCTTGGCCAACCAAGATCCTGGACTGAGGCATTGCTATGATCTTGTAAGTGTCTCTCTCTCTCTCTTGTATTGTTCTGTGCCTGCCAGCATGCTTTGCTAGGATTTTCGACAAGTAATCCCTTTGTGCAGACAATGATTTCTACTATTGGCTGCTAAATTAGATATGTAGATGTCATACATGATACTACCTTGTACCTCCATTCCTAAATATAAGTCTTTTTAGATATTCCACTATAGGCTACATATAGAGCAAAATGAGTGAATCTACACTCGAAAATGCATCTATATACATCTGTATGTGGTCCATACTGGAATCTCTACAAAGACATATATTTAGGAACAGAGGCAGTACATTACACAAAATCGTAGGTGGCATGTAGGAATTCCAGTGCACTACATTAGGCTCCCTTAGAGTGCCTGCTAGTCCAGCACACAGAGTCATGGTTAGTTTATGCTATGCACACAATCATTAATTGGTGCTTTAAATATGCGCAAGAGATATGCAATGTATTATCATGTAGAGATGTCTGAAATTAGTCGTGTCAACTTGCAGATAGGGTTACACAATGAAAAAGTACAAGATGTATGTGGCAATTTCATGGAACATCGCAAAAAAGGAGAGGCAGTGGTGACCCTATACAGTGTGCTATGGTACGTCACTCCTCCATTGGAATCATCATGACATGTTATTTGTACGTCAGTTCTATTGGCCAAGTTTCTTAGGGACAGTTATTACGAGTTATCCTAAGAAAATAAACACCTGTGAATATAAGCTCCATGTAATAAGCCAACCAGTTATTTTCATTGCGTTTTCAACTTATCTTTGGTATGATCAGTGAAAAGTCTAGATTGCATTATATTTTTTCATTTTGCTGCCCATATGAAAATTAATTTGACTTGCACACATCACAAATTGAACCCAGTGTAGTAATTAATATGATAGGAAAACAAATCATCACTATTTGCTCAAAATGCAAATACAAAGATACCATCTACTTGGCACAATCTACTTTGGTCAATGTTTTCCATAGAGATCCCATTGCCTAATTTAAACAAAGAACGCATGACCCACATTTAAAAGAAGAACAATTATTTATTGAAATTCGATGGTCCAAGTGGCTAGTTATTATCGTATAGCAGCACCACCTGAAAGCATCATATAGCAGCAGCAGCTCATAGCAACTCATCATACAACAGCAGCAGTGTGCAATTCATCATATACCAGCAGCAGCTCATAGAAATTCATCATATAGCAGCAGCAAGAGCAGCTCATAGCAATTCATCATATAGCAGCAGCAGGAGCAGCTCATAGCAATTCATCATATAGCATCAGCAGGAGCAGCTCATAGCAATTCATCATATAGCAGCAGCAGGAGAAGCTTATACCAACTCATCATATAGCAGCAGCTCATAGAAATTCATCATATAGCAGCAGCATTAGCACATAGCAATTCATCATATAGCAGCAGCATTAGCTCATAGCAATTCATCATATAGCAGCAATAGCTCATAGCAATTCATCATATAGCAGTAGCAGGAGCAGCTCATAGAAATTCATCATATAGCAGCAGTAGAAGCAGCTCATAGCAAAAAAAATTTGAAGGTAAGCGATAGTGGGAGAGGCTCCCACTGACTTTGTATTACTCACAAAGAACCAGTTACAACATTGTTACAAGCGGGTTTTGCGGCCCCCCGGCCATGTATCTTAAGGTGTCACCTAAACAGGGGTTACAAGTTTTGTATGTAAGAGTCCATGAAAGGACGTAGTTCCTCCCTACAATTGTGAACCAACAGGGCCAAAAGATCTTTGAACCTAGCCAACCATGAATCAAAAGAGTGTGGAATCCCTCTGAAGTGTATGCTATTTCTCTCTTTCCATAGGCTCCATGCGGCCATTAAGAAGATATCCATAAACAGCGGTCGCCGCCAATGCTCCCTGCCAGCATGCAGCAAAGTTAGCCTATTCCCAGAGCTTGGCCAAAACATGCCAACCTTGTCTCAGGATTGTTGGCTAAACGGGCAAGCAAAGAAGAGGTGCTCAACCGTTTCCTCAGGAGGGTTCTAGCAGAGCATGCATGTGTAAGTGTTACCCGCCACGACAAAATGTTGGTGTTTCAGCATATTCCTGGTGTTTAGGCGATCAACCAACAACAGCCAACCAAACATTTTGAATTTAATCGGACTCTTAGCCTTCCACGGTCAGCCAAAGGCATTATCAGCAACCGTCTCTCTGAAGCAGTGATCATAGTATCTCTTGGATGAAAATGTCCCACCAAGGTTGCATTCCCAGGTATCGTTGCATTCTCTATCAAGAAGTACATGCATCTATCCTTTTTGGATTTCTATGACCTCCCCTCTAGCTTGTGTGGATAGCGGCAGGTGGAAGATCAAGCTTGGGTCCGCAGTTGTGAGAATATTGACAATAGGCTCATCTTTGTTCAAGCAAAAAGAGAAAGCTCCGGGGAAGATCTCCATTAATGGGGCATCACAGTCATCGAACCAGGCATCCTTCCAGAATAGTGAGGAGGATCCGTTGCTCAATGTGACTCTGGTGATCCCACGGAACACATCATTGAGCTGCATTACGTCGCGCCACCAGAAAGAGCCAACCGGTTCGATTGCATGGGGAATTCTACCCATGGAATAAGTATCCCAGATCATAGTCACCCAGGGGACGTCATGATGGTTATAAAACTTAAAAAGGTGCTTCACAACGAGGGCCACATTCTGGGTTTTGATATCGATGATCCCACACTAGTAGAGAAAGGGCCTAATGTGAAGCTCATTAGTCCCGGTTTGTAATTGAACCGGCACTAATGTGACCATTAGTGCCGGTTCTAACGGCTAGGCGGGCGGCGCTCATTAGTACCGGTTCGTGGGAAACCTTTAGTACCGGTTCGTGTCACGAACCGGTACTAAAGAGGTGGTAGCCTTTAGTATGGGTTGGTGGCTCCAACCGGTACTAAAGACCCCCCTTTAGTATGGGTTCGTGCCACCAACCAATACTAAAGGGGTGTGCTGCCACCCGCAGTGCACAATGTTTAGTCCCACCTCACTAGTTGAGAGGAGCTCGCACCAGTTTATAAGCCCCGCCCGCGGCTACCATATCGAGCTCCTCTCTAAGCAGACCATTGTGGGCCTATTGCAAGCCTTCTGCCTTGTGGGCCCTACTGGGTCGTACGGGCCTGTATCCTGGCCCAACTAGAGGTTGGGTTTCTAGTTGTATGCATGCCATGCCGGCCTAGTAGGAGGGTTGTTTTTGTTTTATTTCAAAAAAAATAATTCGCCAACCAGGACTAAAGGTCCTCCAGACCACAACGCGCCTCGTGCCACGTGGTGGCCCTTTAGTGCCGGATCGTGCTAAACCGGGACTAAAGGGGGGACCTTTAGTCCCCACACTTTAGTGCCGGTTGCAGAACCGGCACTAAAGTCCCCTACAAACCGGTAATATAGCTCCATTTTCTACTAGTGCCAAGCCCACCTTTGCATTTGGGCCTACAAACCAACTCCCAGGCTGCTAGGGAGTTATTTTTGACACCATCTTCAGAGTTCTTCGCCCAAAGACAGTATCTATGCAACTTATCAAGGTGCTTAATCACTTTTGGTGAAGGTTAATCGTGCACATGGCATAAATTACCATCGAGGTCACTGCTGAATTGACCAAAGTGAGTGTGGCCCCGAATGACATTAAAGACAGTGCCGTGGACATCTTACTTTCCACACCATGCACTAGTGGCATGAGCTCTAGCAACGTTGGCCTGGTCGTGCCCATGGGGAGGCCAAGATATGTGAACGACATTGAGCCAACCAAGCAGCCAAAGATGTGCACCAAGTTTAGTGTGTGATGTGGCTGAAGGTTAATAGGAACGAGGGTGGACTTGTGGAAGTTGATCTTCAGGCCAACCGATGCTGCATAGTCCTCAAGGATTGTTTTCATGCAGGCAGCTTGATCAGGGCAGGCTGGCATCACCAGAATGGTGTCATCCGCGTATTGCACAACCAGATAGTCACCATAGCAATTGCATGGGATAAGCAGTTCAATCAACCTACTAGCAAACGTGTCGTTGACCGCGGCTTGGAGAAGATCAACAGTGTGGAAAAAAATTAGTGGAGATAGGGGGTCGCCTTGTCGCACCCCACATTTGCACTGAAACTTTATGCCACGGAACCCATTAAGGAGGACAAAAGACACACCAGAGCCAAAGATTGTTTCCATCCAACCCAGCCACTTTTCATCAAACCCCTTGTGTCTCATGATCTCCATAATTGGGACATGCTCTATGGTGTCAAAGGCTTTGGCGAAGTCGAGTTTGAGAAGTATAATCTTGTGCGACAACCTCTGGCATTGATGAATGTATTCAAATGACCATGCAAGGCAGTCTTGGATGGTTCTTCCCTTAATGAAGCCGTACTGGTTCCTATGGATGATCTTCAAGATAACTTTCTGCAAACGGTTGGCCAAGATTTTTGTTAAAATTTTCAGAGAACAGTTCAGCAAGGTTATTGGCCTGTAATAATTGGTAGTTTCAGGAGATGAAGTCTTTGGTATCAAGGTAATATATCCCTCGCTAATGCTGGTGATATCAAGGTTACCCTCATGGAAATCCTGACACACCTTGTAGAAATCCTCTTTAATGATCGGCCAACAACTCTTAAGAAAGCAGACACTAAAACCATCAGGACTTGGTCGGCCGACATTTCTTTTATCACCGCATCAATCTCCTCCTTAGAAAAGGGTACAGACAACTCATCTAAACCAGGAATCCGTATAATGATCCGGGAGAGGTTGAAACACATGGTAGTAGGTTTGGAAAAGCCCAAACGTTCCTTATATATTTTGTATAAAACCCCTTCTTTGCCGATGTGATCACTCACTACCACGTCCCCATCCCGTAAGTTAGGAATCGAGTTTTTCCTAAACCTCTCAGTCGCGAGGGATTGAAAGAGTTCAGTATTTTCATCCGCGAATCTGGAATATCTGACAGTGCATCGTTTCCTCCAGTAGTCATTCTAATATGTCAGCAACATATTTAGATGCAATTTCAACATACACCTGAAGTTTTTTCTTGTATGAAGAGTGCCCGTTTGTCCTCAAGATTATCCAACTGAGCGAGAGCTTCATTAGTGTTTTGAATCATGATTTTCAGTTTGCAGATACCACGGCTCCAACACTTAAGATCATAGCGCAGATTTTTCATATTTTTGCAGATAAGTGCAGTAGAGTTGGGAGCATGGCACGGTTTGGACCAGGAGCATGCGACCACATCAGAGAAGCCCTCATGATTGATCCAGTAGTTTTCAAATCGGAAGAGCTTGGACTTGGGATTTTAGACTCAATGGGATGTGATCAGAAACTAGTTTGCTAAGAGGTAAGACCATCGTTATCGGGAAGGCAGTGGTCTAATTAGATGACAAGAAGAACCAGTCGATCTGTTCAAGCAAGGGATCATCCTGCATGTTACTCCAAGTAAATGATTGGCCCTTGACAGGGAGTTCCATTAGAGTTTGTGCACGTATGAATTCATTGAACAAGAGCATATCAGCAACATCTCCACCAGGTTTGTTTCTATTAGTCGTGGAGCGAATGAAGTTGAAATCCCCCAGTATCAACCAATTTTCACAGCTAGGTATATTGAGATCAAATAGCCAAGAACTAAAATCCACCCGATGCTGGCCAGAACAAGGACCATAAACATTGACTAAATTCCAGGGTTCATTAGATTGCGTGGAAACGAAAGAAACACCCACATCAAAGGAATCAATAAACCATGGCGTGCCCACAAACAGAGAGCTGTTCCAAATTGTGATAATGCCACCCAAAGCACCCATGGACGGAGCAAACGCAAACTTATCAAAGCACCGAGGGCAGAAAGTTTTAATGAAAGCTAGATCAAACGATTCACTTTTAGTATCCTGGATACATAGTGCCGAACAACCGCTAGTATCAATCGCATTTCTAAGAGCCAAAAGTTTGCTTTTAGAGTTTATGCCTCTGACATGCCACGATAACACGTTCCAAGATTTATTCATGACGGCCGAGAGGATCAATCTTCAGAGGTAGAAGCCATCTGCTGTCCATCCAACAGCTTCTCCGTAGATAGATCATCAGGAGCTCTCCCGCAGCGGCCACCCACCTGCTGGATCTCCTCGATAGAGGTGGGAGGTGGGCAGGAAGTAGAGGCCACTTGTGCAGGAGCAGCAGCCGTGGAAATGGCCCTAACAGAAGGCATTACACGAGCTCTCACCCTCGATCTTGTCTGTTTGATGTCATTGGCCTGGTTGACCTTGAAGCCGTCGTACTTGTTTGACCTGGTGCTCCTTCTAACCACAGTGGTTTCGAGGGGCACATTAGCATTACGCGAACTGGTGACTGCAAAGAGAGACGAAGAAGCAAGCGTCTGGAGAGCAATCCCATGAATAGGTAAAGCAGCAGTAACTGACCGAGATTCAACATGTTAAGAAATCAAATGTGCCGTGATGGCCTTAAGTCCAGGGGATCGAGCAGCCAAGATCCACTCCTCATCGACAACATCAGCTATGCCCGGTATGTCCTCTTGCAGCAAGTTGCGTGGAATAATGCTGGCTCCCATCTGAAAGTGAGTACCAAAAAGCATAGACATGAAATCTGGCTCGGGCACCCTACTGGACAACCACACAGTGTAGACAGAGTTCAGGTGGTTCTGGATAACCCTGAAGGGGTTAAGTGGGAGCATGATAGTCTCGGGCTGCACATCAGTAAGGGCTCGAGTGTACATGCACTTGAGCATTCCTCCAATCCAAAGCAGAAGTTCCTGGTCAAGAGCAATCATGAGATTAACTGAATCACCACCACCTTATGATTAAGCTCTCTTTAAAGCATCCGCAACTATGAAAGAAGAATTAAGATAAATTTAACCATAGCATGAAACATATGGATCCAAATCAGCCCCTTACGAAATAGTGCATAAACTAGGGTTTAAGCTTCTATCACTCTAGCAACCCATCATCTAATTACTACTCCACAATGCCTTCCCTTAGGCCCAAAGATGATGAAGTGTCATGTAGTCGATGTTCACATGACACCACTAAAGGAAGCAACAACATATATATCGCCAAAATATTTAACGAATACCAAATTCACATGATTACTTATGACAAGACTTCTCCCATACCCTCAAGAACAAAAGTAGCTACTCACAAATAATATTCATGTCCAAGATGAGAGGGGTATTGAATAGCATCAAGGATCTAAACATTTAATCTTCCACCAAATAAACCAACTATCATCAACTAAAATATGTAATCAACACTACTAGCAACCCATAGGTACCAATTTGAGGTTTTGACACAAAGATTGAATACAAGAGATGAACTAGGGTTTGAGATGAGATGGTGCTGGTGAATATGTTGATGAAGATTGGTCCTCCCATGATGAGAGGTTTGTTGGTGATGTCGATGGCTTCGATTTCCCCCTCCCGGTGGGAAGTATCCCTGGCATAAAGCATAAACTTTCTTGAAAACTAGCAAACTATGTTCTCAGTCAACAATGCAATCCTAAGTGATCATATTTCCAGGAAGGGTCTCATGTCAGAGCTTTTCAGCAAGTCCACATACTCAACCATCATTTAATCTTCTATGATTGCTAATACTCACAACATATATATTGAGCAAAAATTTCAGCCAGACACATAGAAATATAGGAGCTTATAGTTTCGCATCCCAACTTATTCACCTCAAGGGTGATGTCAACAATAATAACTCATGGTCACTCATATCCAACTGGATATATGCGCCTAGATCTTTCTCCACCACATGGTGCTTGCAAAAGAGAAAATAAAAAGGAGTAGAGGAGAATACTTTGACTCTTGCATAAAAAGTACATAAAAGTAAAAGATAGGCCCTTCATAGAGGTAAGCAGAGGTTGTCATGCACTTTTTGGTTTTGGATGCACAATCTCTTAATGCAAAATAACATCACATTATATTACCCCTTATGATAGCAACCTTCATTATGCAGGTCGTCGCTTTTATTACTTTGCCATCACAAGTTCGTTCAATGCTTTTTCCTTTACAATAAAAAACATATTTAGGAGCAATTTTTATTGCCTTATGCACCAATGACAACTTACTTGAAGGATCTTATTCAATCCATAGGTAGGTACTGTGGACTCTCTAAACATGAAATTGGGTTTCAGGTTTTTGGATGCACAGGTAGTATGTCTACTTGGTGTGGATTTTTAGCTAGCAAAGATATTGGGTAAGCACCACATGTTGGAGGATCTATGACAATATAACTTCTATGTGAATATGAACAAACATAAATCATTACATTATCTTCCTTGTCCAACGTCAACAATTTGGCATAAAATACTTAATGGGGGCTCTCAATAATTGTTAAAGATAGTATATTTGCATGTGAATCTTCTCTTCCTTTATTAATTTCTTCATGAATTGCATCATTGACCAATGCTATGTTTGTTAACTATCAATAATTTTTATCACTTATACTTTTCCTTATGTAATGTCATTACTTTCCATAAGATTGGCATATGATCTTTTTTATTATTTTCTTTATTTTGATTGAAACAAGAAAGTAAAGAAGCAAAAACTCAAAGTAATATTTATTATATAACTCTCACTCGATCACATAGATAGATAGATCACGAATCTAGCACTCAAAAATAGATCATACTGAATTTTTAGTCAACTAAATCATGAAATAACTAAGGATCGAACTAAAAACTGGTAAAGATAATAAAAGTGATGGTGATACGATACCGGGGCATCTCCCCCAAGCTTGGCGAAAGCCAATGGGCGTGCCCATACCCGTGTACTCAAGTCTACTTTTTTGGTGATGGTGGTGATGATGAAGTGGTAGGCTTGTCCTCCGTCTTCCATGGAAGGGATTCACGATCATATCAAGATGCATGAGTCTCTGGAGCCCTGAAACTTGCAGCTAAACTCATACCTTTGAATCTTGCCTCATACTCAAAATTTTGGTCTTGAAGATCATAAATTTTGCCTTAGAGATGATTAATTTGCTCATCGAAGTTGAAGACAATTTCCTTCATGGACTGGCCATCCACCTTGTGATCACGGGTGAATTCAGTGATCATGGCTTGGCGCTAAGTCCACACTACAACATTCCATCACCTGCTCCACCGCCTCAAGCCGGGCCTCCATGCTTCCTGTCTTCTTGGGACCTTGAACATCCCTGATGTGGAGCACCCCCTCACGCATCTCAATGGCTTGAGGGTGCTTCAACACCTCCGGTAGGTAGCTGATGTCTACTATGCAACTTTATTCTTGTAGAATCGTGTTGGGCCTCCAAGCACAGAGTTCTGTAGGACAGTAGCAATTTTCCCTCAAGTGGATGACATAAGGTTTATCAATCCATGGGAGCCGTAGGTTGAAGATGGTCTCTCTCAACAACCCTGCAACCAAATACAAGAAATCTCTTTTGTACCTAACATACCCAATACAATGGCAAATTGTATAGGTGCACTAGTTAGGCGAAGAGATGGTGATATAAGTGTAATATGGATGGTAGAAATATATTTTTATAATATGAATAAATAAAAAGAGCAAAGGTACCAATTGATAAAACATAGCACAAATGGTATTACAATGCTTGAAAATGAGGCCTAGGGTCTGTACTTTCGCTAGTGCAATCTCCCAACAATGCTAATATAATTGGATCACATAACCATCCCTCAACGTGTGATGAAGAATCAATCCAAAGTTCCTATCAAGCGGAGAACATAAGAAGAAATAGTTTGTAGGGTACGAAACCACCTCGAAGCTATTCTTTCTGATCGATCTATCCAAGAGTTCGTGCTAAAATAACACCAAATAATTTCTGATTCATAATACTCAATCAAACACAAAGAACCTCAAAGAGTGCCCCAAGATTCTACCGGAGAAACAAAGACAAGAACATGCATCAACCCCTATGCATAGATTACACCAATGTCACCTCGAGAATCCACGAGTTGAGTGTCAAAACATATATCAAGTGAATCAAAATAATACCCCATTGTGACCACGGGTATTCGTATGCAAGACATATATCAAGTGTCCTCAAATCCATAAAAGTATTCAATCCGATAAAATGAAATCTCAAAGGGAAAACTCAATTCATCACAACAAGATAGAGAGGGGAGAACTCCATATGATTTGACTATATTAACAGAGCCCGCGATACATCAAGATTGTGACATCTCAAGAACACGAGAGAGGGAGATTAATCCCATAGCTACTAGTACAAACCCTCAGCCCCGAGGGTGGACTACTCCCTCCTCATCATGGTGGCCACCGGGATGATGAAGATGGCCACCGGTGATGATTCCCCCCCTTCGGCAGGGTACCGAAACAGGGTCTAGATTGGTTTCTCGTGGCTACAGAGGCTTGTGGTGGCAGAAATTTCGATCTAGGTTCTCCGTGAGGGTTTTTGGAATATTTGATGATTTATAGGGTGAAGAGGGGGTGCGGGAGGCCACCGAGGTGGGCACAACCCACCGGGGAACGCTTAGGGGTCCAGGCGCACCCTGGTGGGTTGTGACCCCCTCAAGGCACCCCCAAGTGCTGCTTTGGCTCATTGGATGTCTTCTGGTCCATAACAAATCCACAAAATGTTTCGCGGTGTTTGGACTCCGCTTGATATTGATTTCCTGCGATGTAAAAACAAGCAAAAACAACAACTGGCACTGGGCACCGGGTCAAAAGGTTCGTCCCAAAAAATGATATAAAGTTGCTATACAATTAGTGTAAAACATCCAAGAATGATAATATAACAGCATGAATACTTCATAAATTATAGATATGTTGGAGACGTATCAGCATCCCCAAGCTTAGTTCCTACTCGTCCTCGAGTAGGTAAATGATAAAAGAATTAATTTATGAAGTGTGAATGCTATAAAAGTGCACAAGTTTGATCAATGACAATTTCAATCACTTTCCCTTGCATCATAACAGTGACTCTTTCTCATAAAACTCATCATGAAAAAGTAGCAACCAATTCACATGTTAAGGTTCAAAAAATGAACTCTCTTGAAACTCAAGAACCTATATTCTTAGTCACCAAATAGTTGCAATTGAAATTATTCAACAGAGTCTAAGTAGGAGCTCCACATGCTTAACCATCATATTGTCTTTTATGATTGCTAACACTCACGACATACACATGAGAAAAACATTTCAACCGGACACATAGAAAGATAGGGGCTTATAATTTCGACTCCCAACATATTCACCTCAAGGGTGATGTCAACAATAATAACTCATGCTACCCATATCCAATTGGACATATGTGCCTAGATCTTTCCTCACCACATGATGCTTGCCGAAAGAGAAAAATAAAAAGGAATAGAGATAAAAACTTTGACTCTTGCATGAAAGTAAATACATAAAATTAAAAAGGTAGGCCTTTCACAGAGGAAAGTAGAGGTTGCCATGCGCTTTTTGTTTGTATGCTCAATCCCTTAGTGCAAAGAACATCACGTTATATTGCCCCTTATGACAGAAACCTTTATTATGCTGTCTGTCGCTTTTATTCTTTGCCATCACAAGTTCATACGACGCTCAATTTTCCCTTACACAAAATGATCTAACACTTTTAGAAGCAATTTGTATTGCCTTATTGCACCGATGAGAACTTCGTTGAAGGGTCTTACTCAATCCGTAGGTAGGTAGGGTGGACTCATGAGAATAAGATTTGGGTTTAAGGGTTTTTGGATGCAAGTAGAATCTCTACTTGGTGCAGAATTTTTGGCTAGCAAAGATGGGGGCAAGCACCACATGTTGAAGGATCCATGACAATATTACTTCTATGTGAATATGAACAACCATAAATCATTATATTGTCTTCCTTGTCCAACATCAACAATTTTGGCATAAATATTTTTAAGGGGGCTCACAATCACAAAAGATTTCAAAGATAGTGTATTTGCATGTGAAAGTTCTCTTCCTTCTACTAATCATTCATGAATTGCTTGTATGACCAATATTGTGATTGTCAAGCTTCAAAAGGTTTCACTTTCCAACCCAATGTGAAGCTACCACTAGGCATGTTATGAACATACAATTTCAACTTCATGATATTCAATTCATTCAACAATTTACTCATAGGATATAAGTGAAGCACAAGAGTAAATGACAAGCTACTCCAAAAAGATATAAGTGAAGATCAAGCAAGTAGTTAAGTAAGTAGGGAGCTAATTATGGACTCTCTCTTATTTAAAAAAGCTTTCAGATCTAAGCATTTTATTAAAACAGCAAGCTAAACAAAATAAAATGACATTTCAAGAATAGCACAACTCATGTGAAGAAGCAAGAACTTAGGCTCAACCGATACTAACCGATAATCGTTGAGGAAGAAAGGTGGGACGCCTACCGGGGCATCCTCAAGCTTAGATGCTTGAGACTTCTTGGAATATTAGCTTGGGATGCCTTGGGCATCCCCAAGCTTGAGCTTTTGTGTCTCCTTAATTCCTATTATATCACGGTTTCCCTAAATCTCAAAATCTTCATCCATAGAAAACTCAACAATAACTCATGAGATAAGTTAGTGTAAATCATCGCAAAACCTTATCATTATCTACTGTAGCAAATCACTAAAATTATTATTCAACATTGCATACTAAATGCCTATGTATATTTAATACTCCTATCCTCAAATAGAATCATTAAACAAGTAAACATATGCAAACAATGCGACCATAACAGCAATCTGCCAAAACAGTACAGTCTGTAAAGAATGCAAGATTCATCATACTTCCCAAACTCCAAAAATTCTGAAAAATTACCACACTGTAGAAAATTTACTATAGCTTATTATGCAAAAAGTTTCAACATTTTATCACATTATGACTTTTTCGAGAATTTTTGCAAGAGTGATAAACTTTCTGTTTTGAAACAGCAACATGTAGACTTGCAAAATAAGCATGGTAAAGGCTATCCTTGCCACTTTTATCGAAAAGAAAGATGTAAAATATTATTCTAAATAATATCAAGAATATCATTACAAAAGAAAATGACGCTCCAAGCAAAACGCATATCATGTGACGAATAAAATTGTAGCTCCAAGTGAGGTTACCGATAATGTTGGAGACGAAAGAGGGGATGCCTTCCGGGGCATCCTTAGTTGCTTGGATATTCCTTAAATATTATATTGGGGTACCTTGGGAATACCCAAGTTAGGGTTCTTGTCACTCCTTATTCTCCTCATATCGACATATCATCCAAAATGTGAAAACTTCAATCACACAAAACTTAACGGAATTTCATGAGACAGGTTAGTATGATAAAGAGCGAACCATTTCACTTTGGTACTGTCAAAGACAAGATTCATAATTGTTTACACACAATGCCTACTATAGCATATCATTTCCACAATTTATATTTAGCACTATAAGCCATAAAAACTAGGAAACAAGCAAACTATGCATTGAAAACAGAATCTGTCAAAAATAGAACAATCTGAAGTAATCTGTACTCCAACCATACTTCTGTAACTCCAAAAATTCTGAAAAATTAGTACAATGTATAGAATTTGTATATATATCACATGTAAAAAATTCAGAGCAAAAGCACGTTCCAGTGAATTTCAAATTTCCTGGACTGAGCGCAGAAGTTTCTGTTTTTGCACAGAATCAAGTCAACTATCATCCACACTATCCCAAAGGCTATACTTGGTACTTTATTAAAACAAAATCTACAAAACATGATCACTAAAGAATTCTAATCATGTGAACACACAAAAATAGTAGGGGTAAGTGTTGGGTTGTCTCCCAACAAGCACTTTTCTTTAATGCCTTTTAGCTAGGCAAGATGATTCCAATGATGCTCACATAAAAGATAAGACTTGAAATATAAAAAGAGCATCATGAATCACATGGCAAGCACATTTAAGTCTAACCCACTTCCTATGCATAGTGATTTTGTGAGCAAACAATTTATGGGAACAAGAATCAACTAGCACAGGAAGGCAAAACAAGCAAAACTTCAAGATTTTCAACACATAGAGAGGAAACTTGACATTATTGCAATTCCTACAAGCATAAGTTCCTCCTTCATAATAATTTTAAGTAGCATCATGAATGAATTCAAAAATATATCCATCACATAAAGCATTCTTTTTAATGACACAAAAGCATAGAAAACTTATTACTCTCCACATAAGCAAATTTCTTCTCATCAGTAGTAGCGGGAGCAAACTCAAAAATAATAACTATCATGAGAGTGAAAATTAAAATCATGATGACAAGTTTCATGGTTATCATTATTCTTTATAGCATAAATGTCATCACCATAATCATCATAAATAGGAGGCATGCAATCATTATAACAAATTTGCACATCAAATCTTGGGGGACTATAAATATCATCTTCATCAAACATAGCATCCCCAAGGTTATGGTTTTGCATATCATTAGCAACATGGATATTCAAAATTTTCCTCAAAAAAAAAACATGGATATTCAAAGAATTCATACTAACAACATTGCAATCATTCTCATCATTCAAAGATGCTTTGTCAAACATTTTATAGAATTCATCTTCTATCAGTTGAGCACAATTTTCCTTTCCATCATTTCCATGAAAGACATTGTAAAGATGAATAATATGAGACAACCTCAAATCCATCTTTTTAGTTTTCTTTTACGAAACAAACTAGTGATGAAACAAGAAACTAAAAGATTCAATTGCAAGATCTAAAGATATACCTTCAAGCACTCACCATCCCCAGTAACGGCGCCAGAAAAGAGCTTGATGTCTACTACGCAAATTTATTCTTGTAGACTCGTGTTGGGCCTCCAAGCGCAGAGTTATGTAGAACAATAGCAATTTTCCCTCAAGTGGATGACCTAAGGTTTATCTATCCGTGGGAGGCGTAGGATGAAGACAGTCTCCCTCAAACAACCCTGCAACCAAATACAAGAAATATCTTGTGTCCCCAACACACCCCATACAATGGAAAATTGTATAGGTGCACTAGTTCGGTGAAGAGATGGGGATAAAAGTGTAATATGGATGGTATAAATATATTTTTATAATCTGAATAAATAAAAACAGCAAGGTAGCAATTGATAAAACGGAGCACAAACAGTATTATAGTGCTTGAAAATGAGGCCTAGGGTCCGTACTTTTGCTAGTGCAATCTCTCAACAATGCTAATATAACTGGATCACATAACCATCCCTCAATGTACGATGAAGAATCACTCCAAAGTTCCTATCTAGCGGAGAACATAAGAAGAAATCGTTTGTTGGGTAAGAAACCACCTCGAAGCTGTTCTTTCCAATCAATCTATCCAAGAGTTCATACTAAAATAACACCAAATAATTTCATATTCATAATACTCAATCCAACACAAAGAACCTCATAGAGTGCCCCAAGATTACTACTGGAGAAACAAAGACAAGAACGTGCATCAACCCCAATGTATAGATTACCCTCACCTCGTGAATTCGGGAGTTGAATGCCGAAACATATATCAAGTGAATAAAAATAATACCCCATTGTCACCACTGGTATTCATATGCAATCCATATATCAAGTGTCCTCAAATCCATAAAAGTATTCAATCCGATAAAACGAAATCTCAAAGGGAAAACACAATTCATTACAACAAGATAGAGAGGGGAAAACACCATATGATCTGACTATATTAACAAAGCCCGCGGTACATCAAGATCGTGACATCTCAAGAACATGAGAGAGGGAGATTGAGCACATAGCTACTGGTACAAACCCTTAGCCCCGAGGGTGGACTACTTCCTCCTCATCATGGTGGCTGCCGGGATGATGAAGATGGTCACCGGTGATGATTCCCCCCTCCCGCAGGGTGTCGAAACGGGGCCTAGATTGGTTTCTCGTGGCTACAGAGGCTCGCGGCGGTGTAACTTCCGATCTATGTTCTCCGCGAGGGGTTTTGGAATATTTGACGATTTATAGGGCAAAGAAGGGGTGCTGCAGGCTACCGAGGTGGGCACAACCCACTGGGGCACGCCTGGGGACCCAGGCGCGCCCTGGTGGGTTGTGCCCCCTCGGGGCACCCCCTGGTGCTGCTCTGGCCCATTGGATGTCTTCTGGTCCATAAAAAATCCACAAAAAGATTTGCAGTGTTTGGACTCCGTTCGATATTCATTTCCTGTGATGTAAAAAACAAGAAAAAACAACACCTGTCACTGGGCACTAGGTTAATAGGATAGTCCCAAAAAATGATATAAAGTTGCTATAAAATGATTGTAATACATCCAAGAACGATAATATAACAACATGAATACTTCATAAATTATAGATACGTTGGGGACGTATCAGTAGGGGTTGATGAACTTCTCGTAGAACTTGTCCTTTGAGGAGCTTGGTGAAGCCATGGCGATCCAGATCTGTCAGAAAAACAACATAAAACAAGAACAGAGGATATTTCCATGATGCAGTGGTCAAATTATTTGGGGGTATATTAAAACATTTTTTATCTTGGGAAATAAGTATACCAAAGGAAAACATAGTCAGGGAGGTTCCCGAGGGGCCCACTACCCACCAGGGCATGCCAGGAACGGCAGGCGCACCCTGGTGCGCAGTGGGCACCTCGGTTGCCTTCTCGGGTGTTTCTTATTTTTGTATTTTTTTTCTGATATTCCAAAACTGACAGAAAATATTTTTGTGGAATTTTTGGAGTCTGTTTACTTATCGTATCATGTACCTATTCCTTTTCAAGGTTCTAGAGTGTTCTATAAGGTCTCTTTTATGTATTCTTCTGGTGTCATGGGTTGGATGATGTTAGTTTCAATGTTAATAGGTGTACTTGAAATATAGTGGAACGATCTTAACAGCTCCAGAGCGATAACCTTCTTTAAAGATATATGGTGCTTCCCATTTGGAGAGAAGTTTTGCTGCAGAAAATCTAATGTGAGGATTGTACAATAGAACATACTGGCCCACTTTGAATTCCCGGTTTTGAATTCTTTTATCATGCCATCTTTTAACTTTTTCTTTGAAGAATTTGGCATTTTCATAGGCTTGGGTTCTCCATTCATCTAATGAGCTAATATCAAATAACCACTTTTCACCGGCAAGTTTTAAGTCATAATTGAGTTCTTTGATTGCCCGATATGCTTTATGTTCTAACTCAAGAGGAAAATGAAAAGTTGTTCCACAAACCATTTTATATGGAGACATACCCATAGGATTCTTATAAGCGGTTCTATAGGCCCGAGGAGTATATGATCTAGTTTCTTAGACCAATTCTTCCGAGACCTATTGACAGTCTTTTGCAATATTAATTTTATATCTCTATTGCTAAGTTCAACTTGCCCACTAGATTCAGGGTGATAAGGGGATGCAATACTATGGTTGACATCATATTTACCAAGAAATTTACAGAAAGCACGTGAATAAAATGTGAACCGCCATCAGTCATTAAATAGCAGGTACTCCAAACCTCGGGAAAATAACTTATTTCAACATTTTAATGGAGGTGTTATGATCAGCACTACTAGTTTGAATAGGTTCTACCCACTTAGTGACATAATCAACAACAACCAAAATATGTGTTTGCCCATTAGAGGATGGAAAAGGTCCCATATAATCAAAGCCCCAAATAACAAATGGTTCAATAACAAGTGAATAATTCATAGGCATTTCCTGACGTCTACGAATGTGACCAATTCTTCAACATTCATCACAAGATAGAACAAAGTTACGAGCATCCTTGAAAAGAGTAGGACAATAAAAAACGATATTGTAATACCTTGTGTGCAGTTCTATCTCCTGCATGATGCCCTCCATAAGCTTCGGAGTGTCATTTACATAGGATTTGTTCCTATTCATGCTCAGGTATACAATGCCTAATAATACCATCTATTCCTTCTTTATAAAGATGTGGGTCATCCCAAAAGTAATGTCTTAAGTCAAAGAAGAATTGTATCTTTTATTGGTATGTGAAACTACGTGGTATAAATTTAGCAACAATATAATTAGCATAGTCTACATACCATTGAGTATTATGAGAAGCATTTATGACAGCTAGTTGTTCTTCTAGAAAGCTATCATCAATAGGTAGTGGGTCATCAAGAATATTTTCTAACCTAGAAAAGTTATCAGCCACGAGATTCTCAGCTCCCTTCCTATCAGTAATATGCATGTAAAATTCTTGTAGCAAAAGAACCCACCTAATAAGTCTAGGTTTAGCATCTTTATTTTCCATAAGGTATTTAATAGTGGCATGATCACTGTGAACAATTACTTTAGAATTAACAATGTAAGATCTGAATTTATCACAAATAAACACAACTGCTAGAAATTCTTTTTCAGTAGTAGCATAATTTCTTTGGGCAATGTCTAGGGTTTTACTAGCATAATGGATAACATTTAATTTCTTCTCAACTCTTTGCCCTAGAACATCACCAAGCATCACACATAATTTCAAAAGGTAAGTTCCAATCAGGTGGCTGAACGATAGCTGCAGAAGTTAAGGCTTTCTTAAGTGTTTTGAAGGCTTCTACACAATCATCATCAAAAACAAATGGAACATCTTTTTGCAAGAGATTAGTAAGAGGCCTAGAAATTTTAGATAAGTCTTTAATAAACCTCCTATGAAAACCAGCATGACCAAGGAAACTTTGAATACCTTTAATATCTTTAGTGCATGGCATTTTCTAAATTGTATCAAATTTAGCTTTGTCCACCTCAATACCTTGCTCAGAAATTTTATGCCCCAAGACAATACTTCATTCACCATAAAGTGGCACTTCTCCCAATTCAAGACAAGACTAGTTTGTTCACATCTCTACAAAACTTGATCAAGGTTGCTTAAGAAATCATCAAAAGAAGTTCCGTAAATGGAAAAATCATCCATGAAAACCTCAACAATCTTTTCATAGAAGTCAGAGAATATAGCAGTCATACATATTTGAAAGGTAGCAGGTTCATTGCATAAACCAAAAGGCATATGTCTATAAGCATAAGTTTCGAACAGACAAGTAAAGGTGGTTTTCTCTTGATCAAGTGGTGATGCAGATATTTGATAGCAACCGGAATATCCATCAAGAAAGCAAAAGTTTGTGTGCTTTGACAATCTTTCTAACATTTGATCAATAAACGACAAAGGTCAATGATCTTGTCTAGTCCTTTATTTATTTTTCTAAAATTAATTACCATTCTATAGTTAGTCGCGATTCTTTGTGGAATAAGTTCATTTTTATCATTAGGAACAATTAATAATGTCAGCTTTCTTAGAGACACAATGAACATGCCTTACCCTTCTAGTATCAGCTATATGATAAATTATACCTGTTTCTAGAAGCTTTAGTATTTCAGTTCTTACCACTTCCTTCATCTTAGGATTCAATCGTCGTTTATGATCAATAACGGGTTTAGCATCAGGTTCCATATTAATCTTGTGATGATGGAGAGTGGGACTAATGCCCTTAAGATCATCAAGAGTATATCCAATAACAGCACGGTGCTTCCTCAAAGATTTTAACAATCTCTTTTGTTCCTGCTCTATAAGGTTAGCACTAATAATAACATCATATATCTTTTTCTCATCCAGACAAACATACTTCAAAGTATCATGCAATTGCTTTAATTCAAACAAAGGATCACCTTTTGGTGGAGGAGGGCGTCCTAGAGTTTCAACAGGCAAATTGTGTTTAAGAATACGTTGTTGCTCAAAGAATATTTTATCTACTTCATTTCTTTCATGTAAGTGCATATCATTTTCATGGTCTATCAAAGATTGTTCTAATGGATCAGTAGGTGGTACGGCAACAAAAGCAAGACCGACTATTTCATCCTTACTAGGCAATTATTTATCACGACGATGTCTACGAAATTTGGAAAAATTAAAATCATGAGACACATCACCAAAATTGACTCTGACAGTTTCTTTATAGAAATATATCTTAGCATTAACAGTGTTCCAGAAAGGTCTACCAAATATTATGGGACAAAAATCATCTTGTGGAGAACCGAGAACTAGAAAATCAGTAGGGTATGTTATTTTCCCGCACAAGACTTCAACATCTCTAACTATCCCAAGGGGTGTGATGGTGTCTCTATTTGCAAGTTTAATAGTGACATCAACATCTTCTATTTCAGCAGGTGTTATATCATTCATAATATCTTGATATAAAGTAAAAGGAATAGCACTCACACTAGCACCCAAATCACATAAACCATTATAGCAATGATCTCCTATTTTAACTGAGAGAACATGCATGCCAACAATGGGCTTATTCTTATCTTTAATATCGGGTTTGCCAATTCTAGCAGCTTCATCACATAAATAAATAGCATGACCATCAATATTATCGACCAAGAGATCTTTAACCATAGCTATACTAGGTTTTAATTTAATTTTCTTAGAAGGTTTAGGTGCTCTAATATTACTTTTCTTAACCACGGTTGAGACCTTAGCATGTTCCGTTATCCTAACAGGGGGTGGTTTTTCAATATAAGCAGTAGGAACAACTGGGTTAACAATATAAATGATGGTTTCATATTTAACTATGACTGGCTCCTCAATCTTTTCTTTAATAAAGGATGATATCTAAACCACTTCTCCTTAAGGAGGTCAACATGACTAGCAAATTATTCAAAAAAGAGGCTACTATCTCAGAGTCAAGTCCGTATTTAGTGCTAAACTTGTGAAAAGCATCGGTATCCATAAAAGATTTAACACAATCAAACTCAAGCTTTATACCCTGACTCTCCCAATCTTCAGAGTTGTGATTAATTATTTCCAAAAGATCCCACCTGAAATCAATAGTCTTCTTCATAAAGGAACCAGTACAAGAAGTATCGAGCATGGATTGATCATCACGAGAAAGCCGAGCATAAAAATTCTGTATAATAATTTCTCTTGAAAGCTCATGGTTGGGGCATTAATATTGAAGGAAATATGCCCTAGAGGCAATAATAAAGTTATTATTTATTACATTAATTCATGATAAATGTTTATTATTCATGCTAGAACTGTATTAACCGGAAACTTAGTACATGTGTGAATACATAGACAAAACTTATAGCCCCTAGTATGCCTCTACTTGACTAGCTCGTTAACCAAAGATGATTATGTTTCCTAACCATAGACATGTCTTGTCATTTGATGAACGGGATCACATCATTAGGAGAATGATGTGATGGACGTGACCCATCCGTTAGCTTAGCATTATGATCGTGTCAGCTTCAATGCTACTGCTTTCTTCATGACTTATACAAGTTCCTCAGACTATGAGATTATGCAACTCCCGAATACCGGAGGAACACTTTATGTGCTACCAAACTTCACAATGTAGAAGGGTGATTATAAAGGTGCTCCATAGGTGGCTCCGAAGGTGTTTGTTGGGTTGGCATATATCGAGATTAGGATTTGTCACTCCATGTTTCGGAGAGGTATCTCTAGGCCATCTCGGTAATAATATCACTATAATCCTTGCAAGCATTGTAACTAATGAGTTAGTTGTAGCATGAAGTATTACAGGACGAGTAAAGAGACTTGCCCATAACGAGATTGAACTAGGTATGATGATACCGACGATCGAATCTCGGGCAAGTAACATACATATGACAAAGGGAACAACGTATGTGGTTATGCGGTTTGACCGATAATGATCTTCATAGAATATGTAGGAACCAATATGAGCATCCAATTCCGCTATTGGTTATTGACCGAAAGTGAGTCTCGGTCATGTCTACATAGTTCTCGAACCCATAGGGTCCAAACGCTTAACGTTCGATGACGATTGGTATTATAAGTTTAAGTGTTTTGACATACGAAGGTAGTTCAGAGTTCCGGATGTGATCATGGACGTGACGAGGAGTCTTGAAATGGTCGATACATGAAGATTGATATATTGGAAGGTTATGTTTGGAGACCAGAATAGTTTCGGATGAGTTCGGGCATTTACAAGAGTACCGGGAGGTTACTGGAACCCCCAGGGGGTCAATGGGCCTTCATGGGCCTTAGTGGAAATAAAGGGCGGCAAGGGAGTTGTGGGCCCCCCTAGGCCCAAACCGAATTGGTTTAGGGCTTGGGGGGCCGGGCCCCTTTTTCCTTCTCCCCTCCTCCTCTTTCCTTCCCCTCCTAGTTGGACTAGGAAAGGGGGAACCTACTCCTAGTAGGAGTACGATTCCCCCATTGGGCGCACCCTATGAGGCTGCCGTCCCCCTGCACTTGCTCCTTTATATATGGGGGAGGGGGCACCTCATAGACACACAAGTTGACAATTGTTTTAGCCGTGTGCGGTGCCCCCCTCCACATATATCCACCTCAGTCATATCGTCATAGTGCTTAGGCGAAGCCCTGCACCAGTAACGTATTCATCACCGTCAAGACGCCGTCGTGCTGACAAAACTCTCCCTCGACCTCAGCTGGATCTAGAGTTCATGGGATGTCACCGAGCTGAACGTGTACAGATCGTAGAGGTGTCGTACCTTTGGTGCTAGGATTGGTCGGATCGTGAAGACGTACAACAACATCAACCGCATTGTCATAACGCATCCATTGTCGGTCTACGAGGGTACGTAGATAACACTCTCCCCTATTGTTGCTATGCATCACCTATATAGATCTTGCGTGATCATAGGATTTTTTTTTTGAAATTACTGCATTCACCAACAGTGGCATCCGAGCCAGGCCTATGCGTAGATGTTATATGCAGGAGTAGAACACAAAGAGTTGTGTGCGATAATAGTCATACTGCTTAGCAGCATGTCATACTTTGATTCAGCGGTATTGTTGGATGAAGCGGCTCAGACTGGATGAAGCGGCCTACCTTCGATGCAGACCGACCGCTTGATGGCATCAAGCCGAGGGCAGGCACTAACCAGCCGCTTCACGAGACCGAAGTAGCTGCTGGGAATCGCCTCAGCAGGCCATAGCCGAATAATCAAATCCTTCATGGCTATTTCGGCCGCCCTATGCAGCTCGACCAGCTGTTTCATCTGATCGATAAATGGCACTGGGTGTTCTGGCACAAGATATTGCGACCAGAACAGCTTCTCCGTAGAGCTTCCCTCTTCGGCTCGGTAGAATTGTGCGGCATCAGACACGTTGCATGACAGATCCGCAAACACCCCTGGAGAACTCCGATTTTGGGTTAGCAAAAGGAATCTCTCCTTCACATATTTGCTTTGCATAGTAAAAGCCTTACCCGCCACGATCTTTTTGGCCTCCTGGATTTCCTCGAGGGCGCCTTGGGCTTCACCCCAGGCATCGTGTGCGGCTTGATGAGCCTTGGCAAATTCAGATTCTTTATCCGCCATACTCTGTTCCAAGGTCTCGCACCTCTTCACGGCCTCTTGGAGCTCTTGCTGAAATTCAATGACCCTGGCCTCGTGTTTTTCACGAGTGGCCTGCTCCTTGGTTGCCTTCTTCTCGGCCTCAGCTACCGCCTTCTTAAGAGCCTCGACTTCAATCGCCGCTCCTAATACATATTATGACATTTTTTAGTCACATTCAATCATTCATTCGTATTGAATACAAACAAGGTTTCGCATACCTTGGTTATCCTCCAATTGCTTCTTCACTTGGCCGAGCTCTTTTTCGGCCCGCTCCAGACTCTGCTTCAGTCCGGAGACTTCCGCAGTATGAGAGGTGGCAGTCAATAAAGATGCCTGCTTATTCAAATAGGTATTGAATGGTAAGACTCCTATGAAATATATTTGATCCTCTGTCTGGCTTTTCTTTTCGAACACCGAACAGTGCATCAGGGGCTACTATCTATACTATGACACTCTTTTAACCTCAGTACTTACCTAAAAGCCTGTTAGAAGGCCGGTGTAGGCTTCGGTCAGCCTGCTTTTGGCTGACTGAATTTTCTCGATCACCGCACCCATAAGGGTATGGTGTTCTTCAACGATGGAAGCGTTCTTCTGCGCTGCTGATAAGGTATCCGGCACCTCTGGCTAGACAGAGGTTGCGGGTGGAATAGGCGCACCCCCTTCTATTGAAGGAGGTTTCTCGCCTGAATCTGGAGCCGTATTGGTCTCCGGAACTGTGTCCGGCTGGTGGCCGAATTCAAGATGACCCCCACCATCAGTATCCATGGGGGTCTGCTACCCCATGTGACCGGCCGCCGAGGTTTGACCCTCTGACGCCGCCTCGATGGTCTATGAGCTCCTCCCCGGCCTAGGCCCCTTTGGGATGACACTTCGGTGTGGTCCACGTGTTTGGGGGAGGAGGCCATCGGGAGAGTCCCGTTGTCCATCGCGTCCGAGCCCAGTGAATCCTCCGATGAATATTGCTCGACGTTGGACCTGGTCGGACTGCAAAATGCGTGACTCAATATATTAGTGCTTTGCAATAGTGAGACTGGATATATGAATGTGTCCGGGTTTCTTTGTACTCACGATTTGGCCAGGGGCTTGACCCTGGGATCCCACTCCGGGCTGCTATCGGTGGCTGGGATGGATTTGTCCAGAAGGGAGACTTTCCCCTTCTTAGACGATTCGGACTCCAAACGTGTGGAGGTCGTCCTCTTCTTTCTCCCCCTCGCTGGGGGGATTGCCTTTCATTTTCTTCCTCTTCCTCTTCCTCTTCTTCTTCGGAGGAGGAACGGGTTTCGGAGTCTTCGGACACTACGTCTGAAGCACCCTTACGACAAAGACTGCCCCTGGTCTCCTTGGCCTCCTTCTCGGCCTTCTTCTTTGGCGCCTAGTAGGGCGTCGGGCCCAGCATCTTCATCAGGAGTGGGCCTGCTTTCTCCTTAGGCAGCAGGGCCGGACAATGGATCTGCCTTGCCTTCTTCGCCCAGCTCTGGGGGAATCGTTAGGGAGAGGTTAGGTGTTTTCCTCAAAGTATGCTAATAAAGGGAACACCTTGGGAACACATAAGGACGTACCGAGCTTGTGGGACGGGACAATTTGTACCTGCGGTCCTCGGCCGAGTCCGGCCATGACTTGCCGGGCTTGAAGAGCACCTTCCAGATGTCTTCATGCATTGTGCCGAAGAACTCCAGCAGGGTTTGGTGCTTGGCCGGATCAAACTCCCATAAATTGCAAGTCCTACGTTGGCATGGGAGAATCCGGTGAACTACCATCACCTGGACCACATCAACAAGCTTGGTATTCTTATCTCCCATGCTCTTGATGCGCGCTTGGAGCACCGTCAGCTCGTCTGACGAAGAGCAGTCTAGACCCTTCTCGGGCGAGGACGTGAGCCGCAACGGGGCTCTGGATCAGAATTCGGGGGCTGCGGCCCATTTGGTGCCGCGTGGCTCGGTGATGTAGAACCACTGTTGTTGCCATCCTTTGACGGACTCATTGAATGTACCAGATGGTCGTTTGATGTTGGGCATCTTGCTCATCATGGCGCCTCCGCACTCGGCATGTTCGCCGCCTACCACCTTCGGCTTCACGTTGAAGATATTTAGCCATAGTCCGAAGTGTGGAGGGATGCGGAGGAAGGCCTCGCACATGACGATGAATGTAGAGATGTTGAGGAAGGAATTGGGGGATAGATCATGGAAATCAATCTCGTAGTAATACATGAGGCCGCAAACAAATGGGTGGAGGGGAAACCCCAACCCGCGAACGAAGTGAGGGAGGAATACAACCCTCTCACGGGGTTCCGGAATAGGGACGATCTGTCCCGCCATTGGAAGATGGTGCACAATCTTCTTGGCCAGGTACCCGGCCTCCCGGAGTTTCTTGATATCCTTCTCCTGGACGGAGGAGGCCATCCACTTGCCTCCTGCTCCGGATCCGGACGTGATCGGAACGCTTTTTTGGCGGAGAAGACGAAAGCTTGTGCACTAGAGCTCGAGAATGGGGAAGCGGAAAACAAGGCGTGGGTGAAAAAGGGGGATCCTTATCCCTTTATAAAGGCAGTAAAATCATGCGCCTCCCCACTCACCCTAAAAATAGCTTATTTCTCAAGCGTCATGCTGATGGCACGGTTGGGTTACCCATACCCGCATTGATGAGAATCCCGTGATAAGGGGACACGATCTCTGATTTTACAAGACATGCCAATTAAACCGCACCTCGAAATATGGAGGGCCAGGATAAAAACGGTTCGAATAAAGACCGGGCTATGGCATGATGTCATGCTATAAAAAGTTGTGAGCAGATCAGACTCGTGGGATATTATACTCTCTATGGTGGTGTATGGAATTTGTTTTACAGGGCCGGACATGATTCTTGTGTTCAAAATCTACTTTGGAGTATTCGGAGAAGGAACCCGTGTTGCAATGCCGAAGACAATCCGCGCACCGGACTCATCGTCATTGAAGCCTGGTTCAGGGGCTACTGAGGGCCGGACAGCCGGACTATGTGCATGTGCCGAACTGTTGGGCTATGAAGATACAAGATAGAAGATTCCGTCCCGTGTCCGGATGGGACTCTCCTTTGAGTGGAATGCAAGCTTGGCGATTTGGATATGTAGATTCCTTTCTCTGTAACCGACTCTGTGTAACCCTAGCCCCCTCCGGTGTCTATATAAACCGGAGGGTTTAGTCCGTAGGACAATCAATCATAGTCATAGGCTAGCTTCTAGGGTTAGCCTCTACGATCTCATGGTAGATCAACTCTTGTAATACTCATATCATCAAGATCAATCAAGCATGAAGTAGGGTATTACCTCCATAGAGAGGGCCCGAACCTGGGTAAACATTGTGTCCCCCGCATCCTATTACCATTAGCGTTAGATGCACAGTTCGGGACCCCCTACCCGAGATCCACCGGTTTTGACACTGACATTTGTAGTTTCATTGAGAGTTCCATTGCATCATCATCATAAGGCTCGATGGCTTCTTCAATCATCTACAACAACACGATCTAGGGTGAGATCTTTCTCCCCGGACAGATCTTTGTATTCGGCGGCTTCGCACTGTGGGCCACTCGTTTGGCCATCTGGAGCAGATTGACAGCTACACCCCTGGCCATCAGGTTGGGTTTGGAAGCCTGAACTACACCGCCGACATCCGCGGAGACTTGGTCTTCGATGGATTTGAACCCATGACAGGTGCATCCTGTAGCCACGATGAACGTGACATAAATCTGTCATTGGACCATGCTCAGGAGATAGCGCCTATAACTATCCTGGCCCTAGATCCAGTGCAGATTACACCATCCGAGGACGGGAGGATGGACCCCGCCACGGAAGCCACAGACTCAACAGCGTTAGAGCCGAACACAGATCTGACGTCCAACAAGGCCTGTGTTGTCGGAGCCTCGGACTCGTCTCCAGCCATAGGCTCCGAACCGCATGTATCCGCGCCCATCGAATCTAACTGGGCGCCGATCTTGGAGTTCAGCTCTGCGGGCATCTTCCAACACTCACCCTTGGGTGATGTGTTAAACTCATTGAAATCCCTCTCCTTGGCAGGAGATTCTTGGCTGAACTATGTCCGACTTTAGTGGGAAGCGGATGACGAAGCGCTTCGTTACCCACCCACCACCCACTTGATAGCCACTATTGACAACTTGACCAACATGCTTGATTCCGACTCCGAAGACATCGACGGTATGGACGACGATGCCAGAGAGGAACAGGAACCACCACCCACAGGGCGCTGGACAGCCACCTCCTCATACGACATATACATATGGTGGATACACCCAAACATAACAATGGTGATGACAAAAAGGACCCAATTGAGGATAAGCCTCTTGAGAAGCAGCCGAAGCGCCAAGGTCAGTGGCGCCGCTCTAAACCACGCCATGGTAAAAACAACGATACCGGCACAAGAGAAAATAACACCCTTGACGACGCCAAAGACAATGAAGACCCCACAGACCCAGCTATGAAGCAGGACGAGCAAGGAGACATCAAACATAGTTCGGGGCCGTTGCCTGATCACAGCGATGCCGAAGATACCACTTACCAACCTGTCTCCGAAGAGGAGATTAGTCTGGATGATGATGCATTCATCATTCCGGAAAAACACTTGGAACAAGAGCGCCTCCAACAGAGATGTATCGCCACCACGAGGAGCTTGAAGAAGCAGAAGCAATGGCTTAAAGCTGCACAGGATACGCTCAATCATAGATGGAACGAAGTGCTCGACATTGAGGAAAAATACGGCGGTAATTGCCAAACAAAGAGCTATCCCAAACGCAAACTACTACCCGAATTCGACGATGAGGCTATCACGCCCATACCGCCGAATAACAATAAGACTGACCAACCAGACCGACCACCTCGTGGTCGAGACAGAGCGGCTAACAACGCTGCACACAAGCCCGCACCCCTCCCCATAAAGGAAGGGAGGTCGCAACCCAGGACCAGAAACACGATTTACATGAAGAACTAGACAAAAGGGCTGGCATAACCAGGTCCATCTATGGATCTAGGGAACGTGTTCCTCCAAGGGATCATGGCCATCAAACCAAATATACCGGTAGCTTACCAGTTCGGAACCATCACCGAACACTACAACCGTCATACCCATGCCACGACATAGCCAAATACACGAGTGCTGCACAACCCCTGTGCTTCACCGATGAGGTGCTGGATCATGAATTTCCAGAAGGGTTTAAACCCATAAATATCGAGACATACGACGGAATGACAGACCCTGCGGTCTAGATAGAAGAATATATTCTTCACATCCACATGGTTCGCAGAGATGATCTCCACGCCATCAAATACCTACCCCTCTAACTAAAAGGACCAGCCCGGCACTGGCTGAAAAGCCTCCTCGAAAATTCCATTGGAAGATGGGAAGAACTCGAGGATGCTTTCAGGGCCAATTTTCAAGGGACCTATGTCCGACCTCCGGATGTAGACGATCTAAGTCACATAAGCCAGCAACCCGGAGAGTCAGCCCGCAAGCTTTGGAACAGATTTCTCACCAAGAAAAACCAAATCGTCGACTGTCCGGACGCTAAAACCTTAGTTGCTTTCAAACACAGTGTCCGGGATGAATGGCTGGCCAGATACCTCAGCCAGGAAAAGCCAAGGACAATGGTAGGCCTAACTACACTCATGACCTGATTTTGTGTAGCTGAGGACAGCTGGTTGGCCCATAGCAGCACCCGCGATCCTGGCACGTCCGAAGTCAGAGATGGCAATGGAATACCATGACGCAATAAAAACAAACGTCAAAAGAATGAAGAAAGCCCAGACAATTCAATGGCAAATGCCGGATTCAGGGGCTCTAGACCCGGTCAACGGAAAAAGTCATTCAAAGGCAGCAGAGATGGTCCATCCAGCCTAGATAAAATTCTAGACAGGTCTGATACGTCTCCAACGTATCTATATTTTTTTGATTGTTCCATGCTATTATATTACCTGTTTTGGATGTTTATGGGATTTATTTTATACATTATTATCATTTTTGGGACTAACCTACTAACCGGAGGCCCAGCCCGTATTGCTATTTTTTTTGCCTATTTCAGTATTTTGAAAAAGGAATATCAAACGGAATGAAACCTTCGGGAGCGTGATTTTTGAAACGAACGTGATCCAGAGGACTTGGAGTGCAAGTCAAGAAACAACCGGAGCCTCTACGAGATAGGAGGGCGCGCCCGGGGCGCGCCCCCTGTCTCGTGGGCCCCTTGGGTGTCCACCGACGTACTTCTTCCTCCCATATAAGCCTACGTACCCCGAAAACATCCAGGGAGCAACCACAATACCATTTCCATCGCTGTAACCTTTTGTATCTGCGAGATCCCATCTTGGAACCATCGCTGGCATTCTGCCGGAGGGGGGATCCACCACCGAGGGCTTCTACATGAACACCATAGCCCCTCCGATGAGTTGTGAGTAGTTTACCACAGACCTTCGGGTCCATAGTTATTAGCTAGATGGCTTCTTCTCTCTGTTTGGATCTCAATACAATGTTCTTCCCCTCTCTTGTGGAGAACTATTCGATGTATCTCTTTTTGTGGTGTGTTTGTCAAGATCCGATGAATTGTGGGTTTATGATCAGATTTATCTATGGATAATAATTGAATCTTCTCTGAATTCTTTTATATGATTGAGTTATCTTTGCAAGTCTCTTGGAATTATTGGTTTGGTTTGGCCTACTAGATTGATCTTTCTTGCCATGGGAGAAGTGCTTAGCTTTGGGTTCAATCTTGTAGTGTTCTTACCCAGTGACAGAAAGGGTTGCAAGACATGTATTGTATTGTTGCCATCGAGGATAAAAAGATGGGGTTTATATCATATTGCTTGAGTTTATCCCTCTACATCATGTCATCTTGCTTAATGCGTTACTCTGTTCTTATGAACTTAATACTCTAGATGCATGGTGGATAGCGGTCGATGTGTGGAGTAATAGTAATAGATGCAGGCAGGAGTCGGTCTACTTGTTGCGGACGTGATGCCTATATAAATGATCATGCCAAGATAATGTCATAATTATTCGCTTTTCTATCAATTGCTTGACAGTAATTTGTTCACCCACCGTAATACTTATGCTCTTGAGAGAAGCCTCTAGTGAAACATATGGCCCCCGGGTCTATCTCCTATCATATTTGCTTCCAATCTACTTTTATTTGCATCTTTATTTTCTGCATCTATATTATAAAATACCAAAAATATATTTATCTTATCATATGATCTCTATCAGATCTCACTTTCGCAAGTGGCCGTGAAGGGATTGACAACCCCTTTGTCGCGTTGGTTGCAAGTTCTTTGTTTGTTTGTGTAGGTTCGTGGGACTTGTTGAGAAGCCTCCTACTGGATTGTTACCTTGGTTCTCAAAAACTGAGGGAAATATTTACGCTACTATGCTGCATCACCCTTTCCTTTTCAAGGAAAACCAACACAAGCTCAAGACGTAGCAAGAAGGATTTCTGGCGCCGTTGTCGGGGAGGTTTCGCTCAAGTCAAGGCATACCAAGTACCCATCACAAACTCATCTCCCTCGCATTTACATTATTTGCCATTTGCCTCTCGTTTTCCTCTCCCCCACTTCACCCTTGCCGTTTTATTCGCCCTCTCTTTCCCAATCTCCTCCTCCCTTTTCCGTTTGCCGTTTTTTGTTTGCTTGTGTGTTGGATAACTTGTTGCCATGGCGCAAGATAAGACCAAATTGTGTGATTTCTCGAATACCAATAATAATGATTTCCTTAGTACTCCGATTGTTCCTCTTAGTGATGTTGAGTCTTGTGAAATCAATACTGCTTTGCTGAATCTTGTTATGAAAGATCAATTCGCCGGCCTTCCTAGTGAAGATGCCGCTACTCATCTAAACAATTTTGTTGATTTGTGTAATATGCAAAAAAAGAAGGATACGGATAATGATATTGTTAAATTGAAGTTATTTCCGTTTTCACTTAGAGATCGTGCTAAAGTTTGGGTTTCATCTTTGCCTAAAAATAGTATTGATTCTTGGAACAAGTGCAAAGATGCTTTTATCTCTAAGTATTTTCCTCCCACTAAGATCATCACTCTTAGGAATGATATTATGAATTTTAAACAACTTGATCATGAGCATGTTGCCTAATCTTGGGAAAGTATGAAATTGATGATTCGCAATTGCCCTACTCATGGTTTGAATTTATGGATGATCATACAAAATTTTTATGCCGGTTTGAACTTTGCTTCTAGAAATCTTTTAGATTCGGCCGCCGGAGGCACGTTTATGGAAATCACTTTAGGAGATGCTACAAAACTTCTTGATAATATTATGGCTAATTATTCTCAATGGCATACTGAACGATCCACTAGTAAAAAAGTGCATGCTATAGAAGAAATTAATGTTTTGAGTGGAAAGATGGATGAACTTATGAAGTTGTTTGCTACTAAAAATACTCCTCTTGATCCCAATGCTATGCCTTTGTCTACTTTGATTGAGAATAATAATGAATCTATGGATGTGAATTTTGTTGGTAGGAATAGTTTTGGAAACAACGCCTATAGAGGAAATTTTAATGCTAGACCGTTCCCTAGTAATTCCTCTAATAATTATGGAAATTCCTACAATAATTCTTATGGTAATTTTAACAAGATGCCGTCTGATTTTGAGAATAGTGTGAAAGAATTTATGGTTTCTCAAAAGAATTTTAATGCTTTGCTTGAAGAAAAATTGCTCAAAGTTGATGATTTGCCTAGGAACGTTGATAGACTTTCGCTTGTTGTTGATTCTCTTAAACTTAGATCTTCTCCTCCTAAGCATGATATCAATGAGTCTCTCAAAGCAATGAGAATTTCCATTGACGAGTGCAAGGAAAGAACCGCTAGATTGCGCGCTAAGAAAGATAGCTTTATAAAAGCGTGTTCTTCTAGTTTCCATGAAAATAATGATGAAGATCTCAAAGTTATTGATGTGTCCCCTATTAGATCTTTGTTTTGTAATATGAATCTTGAAAATAATGGGACTGGAGATGAGTCAACTTTATTTAGAAGGCGTCCCAAGAATTCGGAGTTTTTAGATCTTGATGCTAAATTTGGTAAAAGTGGGATTAGAGAGGTCATGACATTAAATAGCATTGAACCCACTATCTCGGATTTCAAGGAATTTGATTATGATAATTGTTCTTTAGAAAGTTGTATTTCCTTGTTGCAATCCGTTGTTAATTCTCCACATGCTTATAGTCAAAATAAAGCTTTTACCAAACATATCATTGATGCCTTAATGCAATCCTTTGATGAAAAACTTAATTTGGAAGTTTCTATACCTAGAAAACTTAATGATGAGTGGGAACCTACTATTAAGATTAAAATTAAAGATCATGAGTGTTTTTCTTTGTGTGATTTGGGTGCTAGTGTTTCCACGATCCCGAAAACTTTATGTGATATTCTAGGTTTCCATGATCTTGATGATTGCTCCTTAAATTTGCATCTTGTGGAAGCCGGCCGCGTGGTGGCTGCATTCGCTGGAAGACTCCAGCCATGCCTTTCTCTAGCTCCATGTAGCGCTGGAAGACTCCAGCCATGCCTTTCTCTAGCTCCACGTAGCGCTGGAAGACTCCAGTCATGCTGCGCCTGAAAAGCTCTCTATTTACTACCGTGTAAGCTCCTGCCTGGCACTAGACTTGCCGGGCTGAGATCTCATCAGTCGGGAGCTGTCTGTTCACCAAGAAGTTGAGGATGGGCTGCGCCCATGATGGAGCCACGACTTCTTCTACTGCCAGAACGACCACGACAACTAGGGCGGTTGGGTTGGGAGGTGGCGGGTTGGAGTTGGCCACCGCCTGCTGTGTCGTTGAAGTCCCCAGGCCGACTGCGGCAGTCCCCGGGCCGGGCTCTAAAGTCCCCATGCCGGGTGCGGCTGCAGCAGTCCCCGAGCCACCTGCCGAAGTCCCGGAGCAGACTGCTGAGGTCCCCATGTCGGATCTGACTATTCCTGGAGCAGCCGACACGAAGATGGAATCTGATTCCAGCGAAGGCTTGATAGACGGCTTGAGGAGGCACTGAAGGGAGACGTCGGTTGGTATGGCTTTGGCGGCTGGAGCCGATTCGTGCCAGCGCATCTGCTTGCTCGTTGTCGGCCCGTGGCACATGAAGGAACTCACACCCTTCAAAATATCCGCTGAGTTGCTGGACGAGGAAGCGGTAGCTTGCCATATTTGCATCCTTGGCGTCCCAGTCGCCAGACGACTGCTGGACCACCAAATCTAAGTCGTCGTAGCACAGGATCCGGCAGATGCCGAGCTCTTTGGCCAGCCGGAGCCTGTGTATGAGCACCTCATACTCGGCCACATTATTGGAGGCGGCACAATGGACTTGGAATGTGTATCTGAGCTTGTCACCTTTAGGAGAGGTAAGGACGATGCTGGATCCCAGACCGGTGCGCATCTTGGAACCATCAAAGTGCATCCACCAATGGGTGGAATCCGGCGCTGACGGCAGGTACTGGGTCTCGGCCCAGTTGATGAGGAAGTCGGACAGCGCTTGGGACTTGATGGCGGTGTGAGGTTGGTAGAAGATGGTGTATGGAGCCAGCTCAATGGCCCATTTGGCCACCCGGCCGGAAGCATCCCGACTGCCCATGATCTCGGCAAGCGGGGCGGTGCAAACGACCGTGATGGGGTGCTCTTGAAAGTATGCCTTGAGCTTCTTGGCAGCAAAGTACATGCCATAGCACATCTTCTGGTAGTGGGGATAGTTCTGCTATGAGGCTGACAACACCTTGCTCAAATAGTACACGGGCCTCTGGACCGGCTGTGCCTTGCCGTCTTCTAGGCGCTATACCACAATAGCTGGTTGCGGCAATGTAAAGGAGCATGGGCTCTTTGTCAGTCAGAGTCGCTATGACGGGCGGCGTGGTCAACATCTTATTTAGCTGGAGAAAAGCTTCGTCCGCCGGGTCATTGATATGTCTCCAACGTATCTATAATTTTTGATTGTTCCATGCTATTATATTACCTGTTTTGGATGTTTATGGGCTTTATTTTATACATTATTATCATTTTTGGGACTAACCTACTAATCGGAGGCCCGGCCCGTATTGCTGTTTTTTTGTCTATTTCAGTATTACAAAGGAAAGGAATATCAAACAGAGTCCAAACGGAATAAAACCTTCGGAAGCGTGATTTTTGGAACGAACGTGATCCAGAGGACTTGGAGTGCAAGTCAAGAAGCAGCTGAGGCGGCCACGAGAGGGTAGGCCCCCCCTATAGGGCGCGCCCCCTGTCTCGTGGGCCCCTCGGGCGGCCACCGACGTACTTCTTCGTCCTATATAAGCCTACATACCCCGAAAACATCCAGGGAGCAATCGAAACACAATTTCCACCACCGTAACCTTCTGTATCTGCGAGATCCCATCTTGGAGCCGTCGCCGACGTTCTTCCGGAGGGGGAATCCACCATAGAGGGCTTCTACATCAACACCATAGCCCCTCCGATGAGTTGTGAGTAGTTTACGGCACACCTTCGGGTCCATAGTTATTAGCTAGTTGGCTTCATCTCTCTTTTTGGATCTCAATACAATGTTCTCCCCCTCTCTTGTGGAGATCTATTCGATATAATCTCTTTTTGCGGTGTGTTTGTCGAGATCCGATGAATTGTGGGTTTATGATGAAGTTTATCTATGGATAATAATTGAATCTTCTCTGAATTATTTTATATTATTGAGTTATCTTTGCAAGTCTCTTCGAATTATCGGTTTGGTTTGGCCTACTAGATTTATCTTTCTTGCCATGGGAGAAGTGCTTAGCTTTGGGTTCAATCTTGCGTGTTCTTACCCACTGACAGAAAGCGTTGCAAGACACGTATTGTATTGTTGCCATCGACGATAAAAAGATGGGGTTTATATCATATTGTTTGAGTTTATCCCTCTACATCATGTCATATTGCTTAATGTGTTACTCTGTTCTTATGAACTTAATACTCTAGATGCATGCTGGATAGCGGTCGATGTGTGGAGTAATAGTAGTAGATACAGGCAGGAGTCAGTCTACTTGTTGCGGACATGATGCCTATATACATGATCATGCCTAGATAACTTCATAATTATTCTTTTTTCTATCAATTGCTCGACGGTAATTTGTTCACCCACCGTAATTCTTATGCTCTTGAGAGAAGCCACTAGTGAAACCTATGGCCCCTGGGTCTATCTCTTATCATATTTGCTTTCAATCTACTTTTATTTGCATCTTTATTTTCTGCATCTATATTATAAAATACCAAAAATATATTTATCTTATCATATTATCTCTATCAAATCTCACTTTTGCAAGTGGCCGTGAAGGGATTTACAAGCCCTTTGTCGCGTTGGTTGCGAGTCCTTTGTTTGTTTGTGTAGGTTCGTGGGACTTGTTGAGAAGCCTCCTACTAGATTGATACCTTGGTTCTCAAAAACTGAGGGAAATACTTACGCTACTGTGCTGCATCACCCTTTCCTCTTCAAGGAAAACCAATGCAAGCTCAAGACGTAGCAAGAAGGATTTCTGGCGCCATTGCCGGGGAGGTCTTCGCGCAAGTCAAGACATACCAAGTACCCACCACAAACTCATCTCCCTCGCATTTACACTATTTGCCATTTGCCTCTCGTTTTCCTCTCCCCCACTTCACCCTTGCCGTTTTATTCGCCCTCTCTTTCCCAGTCTCCTCTCTTTTCCGTTTGCCGTTTTCTTTTTGCTTGTGTGCTTGTTTGTCCTCATGGATTTGCCTAAGAGTACCGACCTCCTTCTTAGGAGGTTCGAAGAGATTGAAACAAATATTAGAAACTTTATGAATTTGCAATTTGAGCATAATAATTTCTTCAGAAAAGAGTTTAAAGAACAAATATATTTTTTGGGTCTTATGAATAAGGAGCTTGATGATATGAATAATGAATTTTATGGCATGAACTCTCAAATAATCCGGCTTGAGAAGGCTATAGCTCAAATTTCTGATAAGCAAGCCACCTTAGTCAATAAGATGGCTGCCAAACCAGAAAAGTTAGATGAAAATAATGATGAAGATCTTAAAGTTATTGATGTGCCCCTATTAGATCTTTGTTTTGTAATATGAATCTTGAAAATAATGGGACTGGAGATGAGTCAACTTTATTTAGAAGGCGTCCCAAGAATTCGGAGTTTTTAGATCTTGATGCTAAATTTGGTAAAAGTGGTATTGGAGAGGTCATGACTTTAAATAGTATTGAACCCACTATCTCGGATTTCAAGGAATTTGATTATGATAATTGTTCTTTAGAAAGTTGTATTTCCTTGTTGCAATCCGTTGTTAATTCTCCTCATGCTTATAGTCAATATAAAGCTTTTACCAAACATATTGTTGATGCCTTGATGCAATCTTTCGATGAAAAACTTAATTTGGAAGTTTCTGTACCTAGAAAACTTAATGACGAGTGGGAACCTACTATAAAGATTAAAATTAAAGATTATGAGTGTTTTGCTTTGTGTTATTTGGGTGCTAGTGTTTCCATGATTCCGCAAACTTTATGTGATATTCTAGGTTCCCATGATCTTGATGATTGCTCTTTAAGTTTGCATCTTGCGGATTCCACGATTAAAAAGCCAATAGGAAGGATCAATGATGTCCTTATTGTTGCAAATAGAAATTTGGTGCCCGTTGATTTTATCGTTCTTGATATAGATTGCAATCTTTCTTGCCCTATTATTCTTGGTAGACCTTTCCTTAGAACAATTGGTGTGATTATTGATATGAAGGAAGGGAATATTAGATTCCAATTTCCATTAAAGAAAGGCATGGAGCACTTTCCAAGAAAGAAAGGAAAATCACCTTATGAATCTATCATGCGAGCTACTTATGAACCAAGTGCCAAAGGTGGCACTACTTAGATCTATCTTCGCTTTTATGCCTAGCTAGGGGCGTTAAACGATAGCGCTAGTTGGGAGGCAACCCAATTTTCTTTATGTTTTTTGTTTTTGTTCCTGTTTAGTGTTAAATTTTGTTTCTAATTTCTGTTTAGATGTGTTTTCATGTTTTATTTAGTGTTTGTGCCAAGTAGAACCTATAGGATAACCTATGATATGAGTTGATTTGATTCTGCTGAAAAACAGAAACTTTGCGCTCACGAGACAAAATTCAATAAATCACAAGAACGAGATTTTGCATTGATTCTTTTTGCTGCTGTTCAATAAACAAATTTGTTAGGACGTCCTATTTTGGTAGGACTTTTGAGGTTCCATAAGTTTGCGTTAGTTACAGATTGCTACAGACTGTTCTGTTTTTGACAGATTCCGTTTTTCGTGTGTTGTTTGCTTATTTTGATTCATCTATGACTAGTATGTAAGGGTATGAACCATAGAGAACTTGGAATACAGTAGGTTTAACACCAATTTAAATAAAGAATGAGTTCATTATAGTACATTATGTGATGGTTTGGTTTTCTTTCACTAATGGAGCTTATGAGATTTCCTGTTGAGTTTTGTGTTGTGAAGTTTTCAAGTTTTGGGTAAAGATTTGATGGACTATGGAATAAAGGATGGCAAAAGCCTAAGCTTGGAGATGCCCAAGGCACCCCAAGATATTAAAGAATAGTCAAAAGCCTAAGCTTGGGGATGCCCCCGGAAGCCATCCCCTCTTTAGTCTTCGTTCATTGGTAACTTTACTTGGAGCTATATTTTCATTTGCTACATGATATGTGTTTTGCTTGGAGCGTCGTGTATTATATTAGTATTTGCTTGTTAGTTTACCACAATCATCCTTGATGTAACACACCTTTTGGGAGAAGCCTATTTGCTTAGGATTTGATAGAATACTTTATGTGCTTCACTTATATCTTTTGAGCTTGATAGTTTTTGCTCTAGTGCTTCACTTATGTCTTTTAGAGCACGGTGGTGGATTAATTTTGAAGAAATTGTTGATCTCTCATGCTTCAATTATATTATTTTGAGAGTATTTTAGAACATCATGGTATTTTCTATGGTTATAAATTGGTCCTAGAATGATGAGCATCCAAGTTGGGTATAATAAAAACTATCATAGGAAGTGAATTGGATGCTATGATTAACTTGATACTTGATGATTTTTTTGAGATAGGGAGGTAGTGATAGTAAAGTCATGCTAGTTGGGTGATTATGAATTTAAAGAATGCTTGTGTTGAAGTTAGCAATTCCCATAGCATGCACGTATGGTTAAAGTTGTGTTACAAATTTGAAGCATGAAGTGTACCTGGCTTGTGCATCCTTATGAGTGGCGGTCGGGGACGAGCGATGGTCTTTTCCTACCAATCTATCCCCCTAGGAGCATGCACATAGTGCTTGGTTTTTGATGACTTCTAAATTTTTGCAATAAGTATACGAGTTCTTATGACTAGTGTTGAGTCCATGGATTATACGCACTTTTACCTTTCCATCATTGCTAGCCTCTTCGGTACCGTGCATTGCCCTTTCTCACCTTGAGAGTTGCTGCAAACTTCGCAGGTGCATCCAAACCCCGTGATATGATACGCTCTGTCACACATAAACCTCCTTATATCTTCCTCAAAACAGCCACCATACCTACCAATTTATGGCATTTCCATAGGCATTCCGAGATATATTGCCATGCAACTTTCCACCGTTTCATTCATCATCATCATGACATACATTACTTTTGTCTTATTGCCATTGCATGATCATGTAGTTGACATCGTATTTGTGGCAAAGCCACCATGCATAATTTTTATACATGTCACTCTTGATTCATTGCACCATCCCTGTACACCACCGGAGGCATTCATATAGAGTCATATCTTGTTCTAGTTTCGAGTTGTAATTCATGTGTTGTAATCAATAAAAGTGTGATGATCATCATTATTAGAGCATTGCCCAAAAATAAAAAAAAGGAAGGCCAAAAATATAAAAAAGGAAGTCCAAAGAAAAAAAAGAAAAAAAGAAAAAAGAGAAAAAAAGAAAAAAAGAAAAAGAAAAAAAGGAAAATAAATAAATAAAAGGGCAATGCTACTATCTCTTTTTCCACACTTGTGCTTCAAAGTAGCACCTTGTTCTTTATTGAGTCTCATATATTGTGCTTAAAAGTAGCACCATGTTCTTCATGTAGAGAGTCTCATAGGTTGTCACTTTCATATACTAGTGGGAATTTTTCGTTATAGAACTTGGCCTGTATATTCCTACGATGGGCTTCCTTAAATGCCCTAGGTCTTCGTGAGCAAGCAAGTTGGATGCACACCCACTAGTTTTCTTTTGTTGATCTTGCATTCATTTATAGCTCTAGTGCATCCGTTGCATGGCAATCCCTACTCCTCATGTTGACATCAATTGATGGGCATTCCCATAGCCCATTGATTATCCTCGTCAATGTGAGACTTTCTCCGTTTTTGTCTTCTCCACACAATCCCCAATCATTATTCTATTCCACCCATAGTGCTATATCCATGGCTCATGCTCATGTATTGCGTGAAGGTTGAACAAGTTTGAGATTATTTAAGTACGAAACAATTGCTTGGCTTGTCATCGGGGGTATAGAAGTTGGGAACATCTTTGTGTGACAAAAATGAAGCATAGCCTAACTATATGATTTTGTAGGGATGAACTTTCTTTAGCCATGTTATTTTGAGAAGACATGATTGTTTTTATTAGTATGTTTGAAGTATTGCTATTTCTTTTGTCAATATGAACTTTTATCTTGAATCTTTTGGATCTGAACATTCATGCCACAATAAAGAAAATTACATTGAGAATTATGTTAGGTAGCATTCCACATAAAAAATTCTGTTTTTATCATTTACCTACTCGAGGACGAGCAGGAATTAAGCTTGGGGATGCTTGATACGTCTCCAACATATCTATAATTTTTTATTGTTCCATGCTATTATATTACCTATTTTGGATGTTTATGGGCTTTATTTTATACATTATTATCATTTTTGGGACTAACCTACTAATCGAAGGCCCAGCCCGTATTGCTGTTTTTTTGTCTATTTCAGGATTTCGAAGGAAAGGAATATCAAACGGAGTCCAAACGGAATAAAACCTTCGGAAGCGTGATTTTTGGAACGAATGTGATCCAGAGGACTTGGAGTGCAAGTCAAGAAGCAGCCGAGGCGGCCATGAGAGGGTAGGGCACGGCCCCCTATAGGGCGCGCCCCCTGTCTCGAGGGCCCCTTGGGCGGCCACCGACGTACTTCTTCCTCCTATATAAGCCTACATACCCGGAAAACGCCCAGGGAGCAACTGAAACACAATTTCCACCACCATAACCTTCTGTATCCATGAGATCCCATCTTGGAGCCGTCGCCGGTGTTCTGCCGGAGGGGGAATCTACCACGGAAGGATTCTACATCGACACCATAGCCCCTCCGATGAGTTGTGAGTAGTTTACCACAGACCTTCGGGTCCATAGTTATTATCTAGTTGGCTTCTTCTCTCTTTTTGGATCTCAATACAATTTTCTCCCTCTCTCTTGTGGACATCTATTCGATGTAATCTCTTTTTGCAGTGTGTTTGTCGACATCCGATGAATTGTGGGTTTATGATCAAGTTTATCTATGGATAATAATTGAATCTTCTCTGAATTATTTTATATGATTGAGTTGTCTTTGCAAGTCTCTTCGAATTATCGGTTTGGTTTGGCCTAATAGATTGATATTTCTTGCTATGGGAGAAGTGCTTAGCTTTGGGTTCAATCTTGCGGTGTTCTTACCCAGTGACAGAAAGGGTTGCAAGACACGTAATGTATTGTTGCCATCGAGGATAAAAAGATGGGGTTTATATCATATTGCTTGAGTTTATCCCTCTACATCATGTCATCTTGCTTAATGTGTTACTCTGTTCTTATGAACTTAATACTCTAGATGCATGCTGGATAGCGGTCGATGTGTGGAGTAATAGTAGTAGATGCAGGCAGGAGTCGGTCTACTTGTTGCGGACATGATGCCTATATACATGATCATGCCTAGATAATGTCATAATTATTCGCTTTTCTATTAATTGCTTGACAGTAATTTGTTCACCCACCATAATATTATGCTCTCGAGAGAAGCCACTAGTGAAACCTATGGCCCCCGGGTCTATCTCTTATCATATTTGCTTTCAATCTACTTTTATTTGCATCTTTATTTTCTGCATCTATATTATAAAATACCAAATATATATATATATCTTATCATATTATCTCTATCAGATCTCACTTTCGCAAGTGGCCGTGAAGGGATTGACAACCCCTTTGTCGTGTCGGTTGCGAGTTCTTTGTTTGTTTGTGTAGGTTCGTGGGACTTGTTGACAAGCCTCCTACTGGAATGATACCTTGGTTCTCAAAAACTGAGGGAAATACTTACGCTACTGTGTTGCATCACCCTTTCCTCTTCAAGGAAAACCAAGCAAGGTCATGACGTAGCAGTTATTCCACTCGAAGTGAGTCGTTTTCTTCATGAGTTGATATAGGGGAAGTGCCTTCTCTCCCAGCCGACTGATGAAGCGGCTGAGGGATGCCAAGCATCCGGTGAACTTCTGGATGTCGCGTAGTTGGGTGGGTATCTCTATCCTCTCGATGGACTTGATCTTCATAGGGTTGCACTCAAATGCCATGTTCAGAGACCAGGAAGCCAAGGAGCTGGCCTGCTGGTACTCCAAAAACGCATTTCTCTGGGTTGATCTTGATTTGAAAATGGCGCAGATTGTCAAATGTCTCCTTGAGATCTTCCATAAGGGTACCGTGCTTCTCCTTCTTCACCACAATATCATCTACATCGACGTGGGCATTTTTGCCGAGCTGCTTGAGGAGGCATTTCTGCATGCAACGCTGAAAAGTGGCACCGGCATTTCTCAAGCCGAATGTCATAATCAGGTAGCAGAAGGCCCCGAATGGTGTGATGAAGGCGGTCTTCAGGCAGTCGGCCGGGCTCAACTTGATCTGGTGGTACCCTGAGTAGGCATCCAAGAAACTCAATAGCTCGCATTTGGCTGTGGAGTCTATCACTTGATCGATCCGAGGCAAAGTAAACGGATCCTTGGGGTAGGCTTTGTTGAGGCTCGTATAATCAATGCACATGCGCCACTTGTTGTTCTTCTTCTGTACAAGGACTGGATTGGCAAGCCACTCTCGAAAGAACACTTCCATAATGAAATCGGCTGCTAGGAGCCAGGCTATCTCTTCACCAACACTTCTTCTCTTCTCTTTCGACAGTCAGTGAAGGGGTTACTTGACTGGTTTTGCGTCTGCTCTGACAAGAAGCTTGTGCTCTGCGAAATCCGTCGGAACACCTGGCATGTCCTTGGGGGACCATGCAAAGATATCCCGATTCTCACGGAGGAAATCGATGAGCTTGCTTTCCTATTTGCTGTCAAGGTTGGTTCCTATGAGAGCGAACCTCTCCAGGTGTTTCGGGTCCAAGGGTATCTTCTTGGTTTCTTTGGCCGGCTGGAAGGAGCCCTGGGTCTCTGACTCCTTGGGGTCTAGCGACAGGTCCGACTGCTTGCCAGCCATGGACACAACCCGATCAAGGAGCTTCTTCTCTGCGGTGATCACAAAGGACTCGGCCAGCCGACTGCTAGTTGCGGCACAGGCGACCGACTTCTTGTAGTCTCCGACTATGGTGATGATTCCCTTGGTGCCTGCTGTCGGTGTCAAAACCGGCAGATCTCGGGTAGGGGGTCCCGAACTATGTGTCTAAGGATAATGGTAACAGGAGGCGGGGGACACGATGTTTACCCAGGTTCGGGCCCTCTCTATGGAGGTAATACCCTACTTCCTGCTTGATTGATCTTGATGATATGAGTATTACAAGAGTTGATCTACCATGCGATCGTAGAGGCTAACCCTAGAAGCTAGCCTATGGTTATGATTGTTCTTGTCCTACGGACTAAACCCTCCGGTTTATATAGACACCGGAGGGGGCTAGGGTTACGCAGAGTCAGCTACAGAGAAGGAAATCTAAATATCCGAATCACCAAGATTGTCTTCCACGCAAAGGAGAGTCCCACCGGGACACGGGACGAAGTCTTCTATCTTGTATCTTCATAGTCCAACAGTCCGGCTAAAGTATATAGTCCGGCTGTCTGAGGACCCCTTAATCCAGGACTCCCTCAGTAGCCCCTGAACCATGCTTCAATGATGATTGAGTCCGGCGCGCAGATTGTCTTCGGCATTGCAAGGCGGGTTCCTTCTCCGAATACTCCAAAGTAGATCTTGAACTCAAGAATCATGTCTGGCTCTGCAAAACAAAATCCACATACCTCCGTAGAGAGTATATTATTTCACAAATCTAATCTGCTGATAGTTTCTTCATAGCGTGACATCACACCGCGGCCCGGTTATTATTCGAACCGTTTTACCACCCTGCTACTACACGTTTCACGAGGCGGTTTTATTGGCACGTCTTGTTGAAGGAGAGATCGTGTCCCCTTATCTAGGGATTCTCATCAATACGGGCGTGGGTAACCCAACTGTGCCATTAGCATGGAGCTTGGGGAATAAGCGAGTTTTAGGGCATGTGGGGAGGCGCATGATCTGCCTCTATAAAGGGATAAGGGTTTCCCTCTCTCACCCACGCCTTCTCCTTCCTCCACTCATCCATTCTCGAGCTCCAATGCCCAAGCCTTCGCCTTCTCCACCCGCAAGAGCACTACGAAAATGTCTGGATCCGGAGTTGAGGCAAGTGGATGGACTCCACTGTCCGGGAGAAGGATATAAAGAAACTTCGGGAGGCCGGGTATCTGGCCAAGAAGATTGGGCACCGTCTCCCGACGGCGGGACAGATTGTCCCTACCACGGAACCCCACGAGAGGGTCGTATTCCTTCCTCACTTTGTCCGCGGGTTGGGGTTTCCCCTCCATCCATTCGTTCGCGACATCATGTATTACTATGGGATCGATTTCCATGATCTATCCCCCAATTCCTTCTGCAACATCTCTACGTTCGTCATCGTGTGCGAGGCCTTCCTCCGCATCTCTCCGCACTTCGGGTTGTGGCTGAAGATTTTCAATGTGAAGCCCAAGGTGGTGGGCGGCGAGCATGCCGAGTGCGGAGGTGCCATGGTGAGCAATATGCCCAATGTCACATGGCCATCAGGTACATTTAATGATTCCATCAAAGGGTGGCAACAATAGTGGTTCTATGTCATTGAGCCATGCGGTGCCAAATGGGCCACGGCTCCCAGATTCCGATTAGGAACCCCGTTGCAGCTTACGTCTTGGCCCGAGACTGGTCTTCGTCAGACGAACTGGCAACGCTTTAGGTGCACGTCAAGGGCATGGGAGACAAGAACATCAAACTTGTTGACGTAGTCCAAGTGATTTTGGTTCGCCGGATTCTCCCATGCCAACGCTTGGCTTGCAATTTATGGGAATTCGACCCAGCCAAGCACCAGACCCCAACGGAGCTCTTCGGCACAACGCACAAAGAAATCTGGAAGGTGCTCTTCAAGTCTGGCAAATCGTGTCCGGACTCGGCCGAGGACCTTGGGTACAAACTATCCCGTCCCGCAAGTTCGGTAAGTTTTCAGATATTGGCAAAACGTACGCTTCGGCTGTGTATTTTAAAGGAAATTCTTAATATATTTTCTGACAATTCTCTCAGGGCTGGACGAAGAAGGCGGAGCGGATGTACTATCCGGCCCCGCTGCCTAAAGAACAAGCCGGCCCACTTCTAATGAAGATGTTGGTCTTGTCACCTTATAAGGAGCCTAAGAAGAAGGCTGAGAAGGAAGCCAAAGAGACCAGGGGCGGCCTTCGTCGCAGGGGTACTTCGGACAAAGTGTCCAGAGAGTCGGAGGCCCATTCTTCCTCTGAAGAGGACGAGAAAAAGGAGTAAAGCCAATCCCCGAAAAGGACGGCCCTCCAAATGCTTGGAGGCCAAGTCGTCTAAGAGGGGGAAAACCTCCTCCATGGACGATTCCACCATTGCCACCAGCAGCAGCCCAGAGTGGGATCCCAGGGTCCAGCCCCTGGTTAAATCATGAGTGCATAAAATCTGAATACATTAGCATATCCAGACTTATTATTGCACAATGTTGATGTATTGAGCCACGCATATTGCAGCCCGGCCAAGTCCTGCGTTGGGCAGTCCTCGTCGGAGGATTCGATAAGTTCGGATGCGATGAACAGCGGAACTCCTCCGACGGCCACCTCCCCCAAACATGCGGACGACACCAAAGTGTCATCCCAAATGAGCCCAGGCCAAGGAGGGGCTAGGAAGACCATCCGAGCGGCACCAGAGGGTCAAACCTCGATGGCCGGACACATGGGGGAGGAGACCCCCATGGATACTGACGGCGGGGGTCGGCTTGAATTCGGCCCCTAGCCGAACACAGTTTCTGAGACCATCACGGCTGGCCTGAATCAGGCAGGAAACCCTCTTCAATAGAAGGGGGTGTGCTTGTTCCACCGGCGACCTCTGTCCAGCCAGAGGTGCTGGATTCTTTGTCGACAGCGTTCAAAAACACTTCCATCATTGAAGAACACGTCGCCCTTGTGGGTGTAGTGATTGAGAAGATTCAGTCTACAGAAAGAGGGCTGGCCGAAGCCTGCACCAGCCTCTTAACAAGCTTTGAGGTAAGTGGTGAGGCTTGAAGAGTGTCATAGTATAGATAGTAGCCCCTGATACACTGTTCGGTGTTCGAAAAGAAAAGCCGGACAGAGGATCAAATATATGCTCGCAGGAGACTTACCATGCAACACCCTTATTTATTACCATGTTTTCTCGAAGTAGGCATCTTTATTGACTGCCACTTCTCATACTGCGGAAGTCTCCGTACCGAAGCAGTGTTTGGAGCGGGCCGAAGAAGAGCTCGTACAAGTGAAGAAGCAGTTGGAGGATGATCAAGGTATGTAGAACCTTGTCTTTATTCAGTACCAATCAGTGATTTATTGTGATGAAAAAACATCGTGATATGTGCCAGGAGTGACGTCCGAAGTTGAGGCTCTTAAGAAGGCGGTGGCCAAAGTCAAGAAGAGGGCAGCCAAGGAGCAGGCCGATCGTGAAACACACGAGGCCATGGTCGCTGAAGTTCAACAAGAACTCCAGGAAGCTATGAAGAGGTGCGAGACCTTGGAGCAGAGCTTGTCGGATAAAGAATCCGAACTCAGCAAGGCTCATCAAGCCCCTTGTCATGCCTAGGGTGAGTCCCAAGGCGCCATCCAGGAAATCCAGGAGGCCAAAAAGATCACGGCGGGTAAGGCTTTTTCTATGCAAAGCAAGTATGTGAAGGAAAGATTCTTGTTGCTAACCCGAATTCGGGGCTCTCCAGGGGCGTTTATGGATTTGCTGTGCAGCATATCTGATGCCGCACAATTCTATCAAGCCGAAGAAGGGAGCTCTACGGAGAACCTGTTCTGGTCGCAATACCTTGCGCCAGAACATCTTGTGCCCTTTAGCGATCAGCTGAAACAGCTGGTCGAGCTGCATAGGGCGGCCGAACTAGCCATGAAGGATTTAATTATTCGGCTACCTGCCGAAGCAATTCCCAGAAGCTAATTCAGGCTCGTGAAGCGGCTGGTTAGTGCCTGTCCTCGGATTGATGCGATCAAGCGGTCGGTCTGTATTGAAGGTGCCCGAATGACTTTTGCCCGCGTTAAGGTGTATTGGGACAAGATGGACAATGTTAAGATGATGACCGAAGGACCACCCAAAGGGAAGGAGAACCGCAAACCTGAATTGTACTACGAAAGTGTCCTGGAGGGATCCTGCCTTATGGCGGAACATTGTGCCAAGGACATTATTTTTCCATGAATATATTCATGTTGTCCGGCATTGTAATATGAAACAAGGTTGCTATGTAGTGCTTGTTTTTGAATAATTTAAACTCCTGTTCGGCCATTATTATATTAATTCTGAGAGTTGGCCAGTCGTCGGCTTTTGCCCCCATGTAGTAAGTACGGGGATAAATCTAAACACTCTTTACCCCAATTTTGGGTCCTTTAAGGAGGTGTTCAGCGCAACGAACCAGTCAATCAGACTATAAGGCTTTATCACCCTCACTTAGCCATAGGAGTTCGACCAGGTCTCGCCGCATCATGACAGTCAGTTTTCGGCTTTCTCTACTGAGGTGCTTGTCCGGAAGAACCAGGACACAATCACAGTAGTTCTCCCTGTGCCGCCTTACCGATCTAGCAGAACGTAAGGTAGCAAAACACGGGAGCCGGGCAAACCCAACATTAGACCAAAGACATGATTTGGAGCTGATGCATATAATGCTATAAGTTCGGGGTGCTGAACGGCCGTGAAGGTATTCGGACTTGCTTGCCGTATTGTGGGTACAACGAAGCCCCGGGCATATTAAGGCATACCAAAGTGTATGGCTGCTATTTGATAAAGAATATCAATAAAAAGAAATGGCAAGTGAACGTCATATGAAGCCGCAAATTTGTAATTGAATAATACGTTAAAGCGTATGAGTACAAGTAGTGCGATAAAAAGGAATATGACTTCGAAACCTGCTGGGGCCAGGGCAGGAGTTGCATGCGGATCCAGATAATAGTAGGATGATTGTCGAGGGAAATATCTAGGGATTCCCCTGCGTGTTCAATTTGTCTCCCGCCGCGGTGTGTCCGTCCCTTCATAGGTCCGGTGGCCATGTCGCCGGTGATGGCCTAGGAAAAAAGTGAACCTGAAAGAAAATACAAAAATTGTTTGTGTGTCCCCTAGCGATTGATTCGTACTGTGGGACACAACCTTGCTGCGCCTCCGTCCATCATCGAAGTGATTAATTAAGCTCTTGACAAGCTGGGCTATCGTTCCGCGAGGTAGTTCGGACTCTTTTAACAGTGTCTAGGAGCTTGGCCATCAAATTAATGTTCGATTAAAAGAGGCCGCTCTGTTCTTCTGCTGTTAAGGCGGTGGTGTCCTCTTCGGTACGGAGGGAGTCCATTGACTGTTATGACGCCATGTGGACCAGGCATTTTAAGCTTAAGATAAGCGTAGTGTGGCACCGCATTGAATCGAGCAAATGTAGTTTGTCCAAGCAGTGCATGATAAGCACTACGGAAGGGGACGATGTCAAAGATTAACTCTTCACTTCTGAAATTATCTAGGGATCCGAAGACCACTTCTAGTGTGATTGAGCATGTACAACACACCCTTACACCTGGTATGACACCTTTGAAGGTGGTTTTAGTGGGTTTGATCCTTGAAGGATCTATGCCCATCTTTCGCACTGTATCCTGATAAAGCAGGTTCAGGCTGCTGCTTCCATCCATGAGGACTCGCGCGAGGTGAAATCCATCGATTATTGGGTCAAGGACCAGTGCGGCTGAGTCGCTGTGACGGATATTGGTCGGATGATCCTTGCGATCAAAAGTGATCGAGCCGGATGACCATGGGTTGTACTTTGGGGCGACTGGCTCCATCACATAAACGTCCCTGAGTACGCGCCTCCGCTCCCGCTAGGGAATGTGGGTGGCGTATATCATATTCACCGTTTTAATTTGCGGAGGGAACTTCTTTTACCCTCCTGTCTTTGGTGGTCGGGGCTCCTCATCATCGTCATCGGTTTGCGACCCCTTCTCCTTGCTGTCGGTATTTGACTTGCCGGCCTGTTTGAAGACCCAACATTCTCTGTTGGTATGACTAGCTGGTGTACTTGGGGTGCCATGAACTTGGCATGGACGATCGAGTATGCGGTCCAGACTGGACGTGCCCAAATTTTTCTTTTGAATTGTTTCTTCCTTTGACCAGTATTAGAGCCACTGAATCCAGCATTGACAGCCATGTCTTTGGTGCTATCACCGTTGTTTCGACGTTTGTACTTGCTGCGTCGGGGCTTGCCGTTGTCGTCTCTGGTTTTAGAATTTCCAGGTTTACTTGAGGTGATGTTGCTACGAGCTAGCCAGTGATCCTCTCCCACACAGAAGCAGGTCATAAGTGTCGTAAGGGCTGACATGGATCTCGGCTTCTCTTGTCCAAGATGTCAGGCTAGCCATTTGTCACGGATGTTATGCTTAAAGGCCGCTAGGGCCTCGGCATCCAGACAGTCGACGATTTGGTTCTTTTTAGTTAAGAACCGAGTCCAGAATTTTCGGGCTGACTCTTTGGGCTGTTGGATTATGTGACTTAAGTCATCAGCGTCCGGTGATCGTACATAAGTGCCCTGAAAGTTGTCAAGAAATGTGTCTTCCAGTTTCTCCCAACTGTCGATGGAGTTTTCGGGCAGACTATTCAACCAGTGTCGAGCTGGTCCCTTGAGTTTTAGTGGGAGATACTTGATGGTATGGAGATCATCACCGCGGGCCTTATGAATGTGGAGAAGGAAGTCTTCACTCCACACTGCGGGATCTATTGTCCCATCATACGATTCGATGTTTACTGTTTTAAACCCCTCTGGGAACTCATGTTCCATTACTTCATCAGTGAAGCACATGGGGTGTGCGGCACCTCTATGTCGGGCTACGTCGCGACACAGTTCACATGGAGCTGGTCTGCGGTTTTCGGCCCGGACTATTTGGTTTTTATTGTATCCGGTGTGGCGACCATTGTCACGCACTAGGGCGCGCTCCCACGATCCGTAGATTGATCTTGGTTGGCCTGCTCTCTTTTCCAAGTCATACCGCAGGTCATTTGTATGTCCTCGAGATTTTGTGTTTATTTTTGTTCGGCGACGCGGTGCGGGCTTGTGTTCGGGCTGGTGTGCCGATTTGTCTCGCCCACGTGGTGGTCGATCAGCCGTATCACACGCTGGTAGTTTAGGCTCCAGTGCTTCATCGTCGAACTGAGGTAACAATCTGCGCTTTGGGTAGCTTTTGGTTAGGCGCTTGAGTCCGTAATCCTCAGCTTCCAGGACCTTGGTCCATCTATCAGTGAGTAGATCTTGATTAGCCTGAAGCTGCTGTTGTTTTTTCTTCAGTCTTCATTTATGGCCTTTTTGTCAGGGCTGGCTTGTCCGTCCTCCCGTCCGGCCTGTTTGAAGCTTGGCTGGGCGGGGTCCTCTTGGTTATCTTCGGCATCGTCCGGAGTGCTATTGTCTCGTGTGCCGGTATTGCTGTTTTTACCATGGCGTGGTTTAGAGCGGCGCCGCTGACGTCGGCGCTTCGGCTGCTTCTCGGGAGGTTTGTCCTCACCTGTATCCTTTTTGTCCTCGCCATTGTCTTCTTTGGGGGTATCCACCATTTAAATGTCATATGACGAGGTGGCTGTCCAGCGCCCTGTGGGCGGTGATTCCTGATCTTCTCCCGCATCATCGTCCATACTGTCAATGTATTCAGAGTCGAAGTCAAGCATGTCGGTCAAATCATTGAGAGTGCCTATCAAGTGGGTGGTGGGTGGGCAGCGAAGTTCTTCGTTGTGCGTTTCCCACTCAAGCCGAACATAGTTCGGCCAAGAATCTCCTGACAAGGAGAGAGATTTAAATGAATTTAACACATCGCCCAATGACGAGTGTTGAAAGATGTCGGCGGAGGTAAACTCCAAGATCGGCACCCAATTAGATTCGACGGGCGCGGACACACGCGGTTCGGAACCTGTATCCGGAGATGAGTCCAAGGGTCCAATGGCACAGACCTCGTTAGAGGTTGGATCTGGGTTCGGCTCAAGCGCCCTAGAGTATGCGGCTTCCATGGTGGGTCCTAGCCCCTCGTCCCCGGACAGCGCGATCTGTTTTGGATCTAGGGCCAGGACAGTTACATGCGCTATCTCCTGAGCATGGTCCAATGACAGATTTAGGTCATGTTCATCATGGCTACAGGGAGTGGCTGTCATAGGTTCAAATCCGTCGAAGATCAAGTCTCCACGAATGTCGGCGATGTACTTCAAACTTCCAAACCTGGCCCGATGGCTAGGGGCGTAGCTATCGATCTGCTTCAGATGGCCAAGCGAGTTAGCCAGCAGTGCGAAGCCGCCGAACACTACACCACAACACTGATGCAAGGACAGAAAAACTGCCGGGAAAAGACACTTTAGAGGGCAGATAAACTGCCGGGACAGTGTTTCTCCCGGCAGATAGAACCGCCACGAGAACGGCTGCCGGGGATTACTTGTCTCGGCAGATAAACTTCTCCTGGCAGTTTCTTTGCCCTTGCCCATCTATTTGCCGACAATCCATTTTCTCTCGGCAGATTGGTCAAGGCACATGCAACTACAATTACCGGCAGTTCTACTGCCAGCACAAGTATCTTCACCCGGCAGTTTTTAGGCCAGTACATTGATTTCACTAGCAAACTATTCTATGCATCCCTAATGTAATATCCATTCATTATGTTCAAGCAATCATGACGTACCACACAGTTTATACATTCACTTCATCAATCAAAGTAACATATAGGCCTCATCAAAAACCTTAAACTTGATTCAATAAACATATATAACAATCATATACAAGGAGGTTGTGCCACAAAAGGAGAAGTACATTTATGTTTCTAGATGTGCCACACAAAATGTAGTGCCACAAAAGGAGAAGTACATATATTTCTAAATGTGCCACACAACCAAAATGAGCAAAGCAAGTCTCTAGGTTCAACAAATAAGGCATATGACATTATCACTCTGCCAACTTAATTATAGGTCTTCGAAATCTTCAACGGCTTGAAGGCCTTTCAAACCTCCATCAACTTGTGTACCTTTCGGAAACCTGCAACAGATTGGAAACTCAAAATGGAGCTCTTGTTTCAGTTTTTTGAAGAGACAAATTAAAGATTTTGACATGTAGCAATTTAACCCATCGGCATAAATAAAACTCTTCTAAATGTGTTGCACTTCATCATCACAGCAAGCAATATTACATAATTAGTTCAGGCAAGAATCATTTGCACTGCACATACAAAAATTATCCATGGTCAAATATCACAAACCAGAAATTCATACATAATTGATTTACACCGAACATACCAGGAGCTAATTCTAAGTAGACAAAGTAATACCTAGTGAATATAAGCAGGATTTTATGGCAAAACAGTATGTCAAGTTACAACTTACTAGTGAAAGCTTTTTTTTAATCAGCGGCATATAAGTGCTTTTGGGATTTAAATGACATTAGTGGATGTAGGATAGGCTGTTATTACTTCCTGTCACTACTTCTGACATCGATATTGCTCCCTTCTAAAAAACATGACCACAAGTTAATATTCAGTGCAGAGTACATATTTTTACTTTGAGCAACCAACGTAAATATTCAGTGTAGAGTAATTTAGTTTTAAAGCAACCATTGACAGAGACCACAGGGAATCTAGAGGAAGCAATTGTTGGAAATGATAGTTATAGCAGCGTAAGGAAGCAGTTGAGAAAGCAAGATAAACACAAGAATCTGTGAACTACACACCACACAGAATCCGGGACTAGAAACAAAGACCAGGTGATATTTAAGTGACTAAGGGCCGGTTATAAAACCCAGTGGCTTCCATATGAAATTTTCAGGGCTTCCATATGAGATTTTTGCAAGATTCAACTGCTCACACTGATGGCATGGCATGGCTGCTCACACTGAGACATGTATGTGTCTTTTTTATTTGCAAACTTATGCTAAATGTGAGGCCTTATTTCTATGACATGTCTAAAACTCGATGTTCATGATTCTCAATATTTGTCATGCTACTTTCAAAATTTCCGTATATATTTCCTTTGCAAGAGTACAATTTTGTAGTGATCAAAAGCTCTTTGTATGCTCTCTGTACATAGTTAAATAGGAGAACAATAGGGGGGAAACTACTACTCATCCCCACAAACCGAGTTTTTGCCTAGGAAGCTGGCGATTGGTCATGAGTGATCAAGTTGAGGATTTTTGGTTGTGGTATGTTGCCGAACAGGGCCTAAGTAAGCATATTATGCACTAGTTACAAATGAAGCAAGCTGAGAACATAGAGCATAGATGCAAAAATAGACATCAATCAAGAAAAAGAATTACAGATCATCAATATAGAGAACTGTGTTTTGCGATGCTGCTAATATTATTAAGCTGGACAAGTGAACATCAGATGGAAAACTGGACAAGTGGAAGTAACAGATTATAAATAGAGAACTGTGTTTTGCGAAGCGCTGACATTATTAAGCAAAGAAAACGAGCTTGTCACCTAACCCAGACTAGCACATGAACAAGATCAAAGACCTACCTATGAAGATTCTTTTACCATATGAGCATTGCACCCAACTTGTTAGGCATACAAATAAGCCACCAATAGTAAATGCCATCTCGTCCAAATACTGTGCTTGTTACCCTACGAACCATGAGGGTAGAATACAGGGAAAATAACGGAATAGAGTTCTATTTCTGTTTCCAGCAATAAGGCAAGTGCACAGCCAACAAGAATCGGTTTTGATGTGAATGCGTAAAGGAATGACTGTAAGATAAACAAGCTGAAGAAGAATCTCCATAGAACAAATGTACAGTACAGATCACACAACCCAGAGCAGACGAGACCTACTCATAGAGAAAAATTTAGGAAATGAGCAAAGCATCGCTATCTAGATAGACTGCCATTCAAATCTGTAGTTTATCACTTCCAATTTGATTCTACGAGGTAATACTTGCAGTAAGATAATAGAGCAGGGTTCCGATGGGACAAGCAAAACTAAGAGGTTTGACTTGGCCAATATTTCCTGCTTCAATATTTTAAATCGCCTAAGATCGCAAACAAAGGTGCATGCAGTATAAACAATGAATCTTATAAGCATAGCTCTTTCTGAAGTGATCAATGCATCTTATAAGGTACTCCTTATAAGAAATAGCATTTTCAAGATTGCGAGGCTTTGAGTTCCTTCCAAATTTATCAAGATAACGATTGAATGTCAAACAACAAAGAAATAGTATCACATGGCGATAGCCAAGAGAAACATGTATATACCTCCTCAGCTTGCTTGTGGTCACATTCCTGCTTTTGCCATGTATTTGTCCTCAACATCTCTAGTCGTTTTGGACCTAAGAACTCGAGTTACTTCAACGGTAGGCATAAATTCAGTGCGCTACAAATAACAAAACAAGATGGTGTATGAAGTGCCTCAAAACTGAAGTAGTAGATGCAGTTTTATAATTGATGCAGTAACCAAACAGAAGCATGTTATATCACCTTCCTCCTATTAGTTTGTCATTGACTGGCTCGGCCTCCAGAATCTTCATTTATATTTGAAAATTTTTAGGACCCAAAACATTCAAAGTCCGCACCATTCCTTGCTTTAAGTTTTGCTAGCCTCTCTCGCACTCATGCTTCAGCATCATCTTCATCTCTCCGCTTTTTCCATTATTTTTCCTTAAAAGAAAATTTATGGCACATTATAATTGAAAGATTAGATTTCAAGTAGATAAGCAAGTAACTGTGGAAGGAAAAGGAACACACTTTGTTTGCTGAATTGTAGGAACAAGTGTTCCATCTATATATGTCCTACTATGAGGTATATTTCTAACACCAACAGAACTACATTAGAATCTCAGTAGGGTGGTAAAAATTGAACTTTGGCTTTGAGAAACCTAATGCCATAATTATCACGATTCAACATGTGTAGTCCTACAATCAAGCACTCTACGATATAGGAAAGTGAAACTTAAACAAGATAGCACTTGTTTGCCCCTGATGCAACAGAAGGCTAAATTCAAAAGTTATAGATGTTATGTTACAAATATAAATATTACATCAATGCAATATTGCAAACCACTATTGATTTGACTTCCCTGGAGAATACAAATATTACATCAATGCAATCAACAGAACCACCACTGATTTGACTTCCCTGGAGAAAAAAATGTCCACACACTCGAACACTATTGCACTCACCAATCCCATCTGAAGAACTCCTGGATCCATCGACTGCACGAGGATCATTAAGAAAAGTAGTAGCATCAACAACATCATCTAGGAAAAAAGCAGAATATGAAGGCAATAAGGTATTCGTCGCGCGCGCCATGCCGGTAACAATCTTTGCGCCCTCGATTCTGCTCTGTGGCCACGCACCTAGGGAGGAGGCCTTCTCGGGGGAGGGGGGAGGGGGAGGGGTCTCGCATAGTAGGGTGGTCATGATGGAATGCGTTCGACGGAGGAGGGTCGTCGCCGGTGGAGTGGCTCAGTGGCAGTGGTTGTTCGTGTCAGTTGGGTGCTTGGCAGCGCTGCTGTGGGGTGCTTAGGGGCGACGACGGCAGTGGTCGGGGTGGAGGGCGGTCAGTGGCGGTGGGTTGGTAGGGGCCGACGGCGGGGCTGCGGTGGTGGGGGGCGACGACACCTCTGGCTGGGTGGAGGACGGCCAGCGGCAGTGGGATGGTTGGGGGCGGTGGTGCTTGCCGGCGCTGCTGTGGGGTGGTTGGGGGTGACAGCGGCGGTGGTCAGGGTGGGGGGCGATGGCAGAGCTGTGGTGGTGGGGGGCGACGGCGGCTGTGGTTGGGTGGGGGGTGGCCGGCGGCAGATGCGATCTGGTCGAGGGTAGGAGTGGGATGTCCATTTGGGGGCGGCGGCGGCCTCTGTGGAGGGCCGGCGCGTCTAATAATTCATTTGGGCCAGAAAATTTCATTTCTCGCGCGCTTTCCCTCGCCAGCACGCGCTCAGGCCCGTTATATTTTTGGTCTCGCGCCCAAGAGGGTCCCCGGCAGTAAATGGGCCAGATTTGAGTTGTCTCGGCAGATAGTGTGCCTTAAAATGTACCAGCAGGGTTTGTGCCCGCGTTGCTCAGGTTCTAACGGTAGTTTCTGTGCCTCAAGGTACTTCTGCTGGCAGTAACAAATGTCCTGGCAGTTCATTTGCCCTTGTTTAGCTACTTCTCCCGGCAGTTAACTGCCCCCAATTAAGTGTTGTGGTGTAGTGGAATACGAAGATCTACCTGGGGAGAAAAGTCTCACCCTGGACTGTATAGTTGTAGATGACTGAAGGAGCCATCAAGCCTTATGATGACGACACAGCGGAACTCTCAATGAAAGCACCAATGTCGGTGTCAAAACCGGCGGATCTTGGGTAGGGGGTCCTGAACTGTGTGTCTAAGGCTAATGGCAATAGGAGGCGGGGGACACGATGTTTACCCAAGTTTGGGCCCTCTCTATGGAGGTAATACCCTACTTCCTGCTTGATTGATCTTGATGATATGAGTATTACAAGAGTTGATATACCATGAGATTGTAGAGGCTAACCCTAGAAGCTAGCCTATGATTATGATTGTTCTTGTCCTACGGACTAAACCCTCCAGTTTATATAGACATCTGAGGGGGCTAGGGTTACACAGAGTCAGTGACAGGGAAGGAAATCTACATATCCGAATCGCTAAGCTTGCCGTCCACGCAAAGGAGAGTCCCACCCGGACACGGGACGAAGTCTTCTATCTTGTATCTTCATAGTCCAACAGTCCGGCTAAAGTATATAGTCCGGCTGTCCGAGGACCCCTTAATCCAGGACTCCCTCACCCGCCATCTTCATCTTGAGGTAGGCGTAATGAGGTACGGCCATGAACTTGGCCAGAGTAGGTCGGCCCAGCAATGCATGATAAGGGCTCTCCAGGTCCACTACCTCAAACTAAATTTCTTCACGGAAGAAGTGATCTTTGTCTCTGAAGAGGACATCTATCTTGATATTGCCGATTGGTGAGAAGGAAAGACTGGGTACAATGCCATGGAAGACAGTCTGGCTGGGCAGGAGTTGCTTTGCCTTGATGTTCAGCTTTTCCACGGTGTCACGGTAAAGGATGTTGATGTTGCTGCCGCCATCTATCAGGACTCAGGAGAAACGAGCAGCTCGCCTCTCTACTGCAAAGGTGGCATCCAACGCCAGAGCATAGGAACCCGGAGAAGGCATCACCTCCGGGTGGTCAGATCAGCTCCAACTGATGGGCTTCTCAAACCAGTGCATGAACTCTGGGACCTTGTAGGCAACGACATTGACTTCTTGGTGCTGTTGGCGCCGACTGCGCCTGTTATCAGCCTGGCTCATGAATACAACGTAAGCTCCATGCTCTTCAGGGAAATCGTCTTGAATGGCTCCGACTGCTGGGCAGGCCACCGGCTGCTGAGGAGCTAGAGGCGACTGGCCAGCAGGCGGGGGAGGCAGCAGCCCCTCGCCCTTGGAGATTCGGGTGAGCCAGCGGCACTTCTGGGTGGTGTGATTGGACGGCTTCGTGCCGCTGTGGAACTTGTAGGGTGCATCGAGGGTCTGCTCATAGGAGAAGGCGGGTTGCCAAGCCATCTTGCCGCCTTTCTGACGCTTGGGCATGGGCTACCCCTCTGGTTGCTGGTCTTCGACTGTGGCCACCTGGTGGCTGGTGGAAGCCGGCATCAGGCCCTTGCGCATGTTGTCGATCTGCTGCGAACACTGATTGGTGTTGCTTGCCGGCGTTCTGGAGCCGGAAGGAGAACCTTCCCAGAGGCGTCCACCCAAAGCTTCGAATTCATAGAGGAGTCGGCAGTGGCATACTTGTCTGCTATGATCAGCAGCTCGTCGAGTGTAGCCGACTCGTCGCAGAGGAGTCGGTGCTTGAGTAGGGTGCCTTCTCTGCACCCAGGGTGAAGTACTCTATTGCTTGCACCTCGTGCACCCCTTTGCAGGAGTTGCGGAGCTTGACCCACCGCGTCAGGTAGTCGCAATTGGACTCAGAAGGGCCATGGACGCACAGACAGAGCTGGCAGGGCTTGGGTGGCCGCTTGTAAGTGCTGGTGAAGTTGCGGTTGAAGACTTCGGCGAAATCTACCCAACTATTGATGTTGTAGGGCTTGAGGCTGTTCAGCCAGGTGCGCGTTGTGCCCTAAAGTATCAGAGGGACGTATTTCACGGCAACGCTCTGGTTGCTGTTTGCTATGTTGACTGCGTTGGAGTAGTCGACCATCCAGTCCTCCGGCTTCACGGAGCCGTTATACTTGGGCGTATCTCTTGGTAGTGAGAACCCTTTGGGGAAGGGCTTGTCGCGGATGCGGGGGCCGAAACAAGGCGGGCCGATTGCATCTTCTTCTTCTAGCACCTGGGACCACGCCAGTCAGTCGATCCGATGGCGGGCATCATTTTCGCCGACTCCTTCACGGCGGCCTAGCTGGCCAATGAGCGTCGGGTGCTCAACAGGAGGCGGGGAGGCATACCTCCCTCTGCGAGGAGGAGGAGGCAGCGGGCAGTCATATCGCCGCTCCACAGCTCGAGGGCGGCCATCTTGGTCGCACTCAATGGTGAGGCGCGTCCGACTGCAGTTGGCAGCCGGCTCATTGTCCCTTCAGTAGCGGGCACCGCCTGCTGTCAGCGTCCGGGAGGTCGCGCCATGCTCTCAGCGGGGGGGGGGGGTCTTAGCTTGCGTGCCAGCTTCTTGATGGGCGGCAGCCGCATCAATGAGCTGCTGGACGCACTCCGTCATGTAGCATCGCTCGTCACCATCCAGGTGCTCTAGCTCGTGTGCTGCCGCCTAGGCAGCACGTAGATTCTCGATGGGCATGGCGTAGACTGGGCGGTCAGCCCCCAGCATGCTGGCGATTGTTGCGCCATGCTGTTTGACAACGCCCATGCGGCTAGGCCCACCAGCATCCAGCGTGCCATAGACGGCACGATCGACCTCGCGCTGATAGGCCTCGGTGAGGCATCTCATAGTGGCTAGCTTCTTTTCTCTCTCGACAAGGGTGATGCGGTGGACTTCCAGTGTCTCGGCATCGGCGTCGCCTGCGATGGGGTTGGACAGGTCCCGCATCGTCGCGTGCAGCAGATCATGGACATCTGCGCCGGATTCTCCGCCGTGGCTGATGACGAGCACCTCAGTGACAGTGATGTCGCTGCTGTCGGCTTGAGGGAGTGGGTCGTCGATGAACACCACATGGGTGGGGAAGGCGTCCAGGGAGTCCGTGTCGGAGTCGACAAGCATCGGGTCGGTGGAGCCGATCGACTCCAAGTCGGAGGCGGGCTCGTTGGCGATATCAAGCTTGCCAAGGAGGTCGATGAGGCAGCTCTCAAAGCTGGCTGCGCCCGCACATGGCGTGGGCTCGTCCCAGAGGCGAATCTCGCCGATGAGACCAGCGAGGTAGACTACCGCGTAGGCGACTTCCGCGTCATGCAGCGCGTCGGTGAAAACGCCATCGGGCGTGCTGGGCTAGCTGCGCTCGCCAGGGAGGAACAAAGTTCTCATCCAGAACAGATCTTCGGACGACGGTGCACCTAGCCTCATGGTTGGCTCCAAATGTCAGGTGGTTGGTGCAACATATGCCAAAGGATGGTTAATCATTGTGGGAGCTAGTAAGACGTCGCCGGTGCTTGGAAATGGGATAAGGCGGAGACATGCACGCCAGCACATCTTACCCAGGCTCGGGGCTCTCTGAGGAGATAACACCCCTAGTCCTGCTCTGCGGGGTCTCCGCATGATCACTAGATCGACAAGTGGGTACAGGTTTGCTCATTGAGTTGTTCGGCTAGAGGAGGAAGAAGGGCAAGGCTAGCTCTACTCCTCTCTCTATGTGAGTGTGTATCTCTAAGAGTTCAACCCTTTGCATGGGTGCCCTGGGGGGTTTATATAGGCCTACCCCATAGGGGTACAATGGTAAACCGGCCGGGTATAGGCCCGGGCCGTTAGTGTCTGTGGTCGCCGGCTTCTTCGCCGGCAGCTGGGGCCTGCCGCCTGGTGGGTCCCACCGGCTGCCGGTCTCTCGCACGACAGGTAGGGCCCACCGCTTGTGGGTCATGTTGGCTTCTCATTACTGTAGCCTCGCCTCTGATGACATGGGTTTGGTCGGAGAGAGCGTGTCTACAGTACCGCCGCCAGGCGGGCATTCACTGTAGCCACTCCCCTTCTTATCTAGTTAATGGCGCACAAACATCAAGGGAAGGGGAGAGCCATCTGTAGGGAGTCGACCTCCCCCTATGCCGCATGGCCTAGGCTCACCGCCTTCTGGCTTCTCACGAACAGGTAGGGCCCACCGCCGGTGGGCCGTACCGATAGCCCGTCGTGGCAGCATGGCCTTCTCTGCCATGGATGATGTCATGGGCATCATGGCAACAGTGTCGCATCGGGCTAGGGATGGCCGCCCGGTATGATGCACTGCGGCCATGTTCAGCCCGGGATTTGGGGGTGACAGGCCACACTGTTGCCACACCCCATCTCATCACCGCTATGTGGATGCAAACTTTGAGGGCGCATGGGTGGGCCGCCTGCTAGGAGTCGGCCGCCTTGGAAGCCGCCTGACAGGAGTCGGCCACTCTGGTGGCCTCCTGCCAGGAGTCGGCCTGCTCTAGGGCCACTCTTTGGGCCTTGCCGCCTTCCCGTAGCCGACCGCTTGGACCATCCGACCATAAGAAGGCGGTCCTTTTTCTTTGGTGCTTGAGGGGCGCAGCCGGCCCCGATGTCTTAAAATACCAGGGGGAATAGATTAGGCTACCCATGGTTAATTACTCTGACAATGGCTACGCCCGGTCCTTGTTGAAGGTTAAAACAGCACACTTGACGAAAAATCATTGTGGTTTTGATGCATTGGTAAGAACGGTTCTTGCTAGAAGCCCGTAGAAAACACGTAAAACTTGCAACAACAAAGTAGAGGACATCTAACTTGTTTTTGCAGGGCTTGCTGTGATGTGATATGGTCAAGGCATGATGTGATATAATTTGCTATATGAGATGATCAGGTTTTGTAACAAAGTTATCGACAACTAGTAGGAGCCATATGGTTGTCGCTTTATTGTATGCAATGCAATTGCCATGTAATTGTTTTACTTTATCACCAAGCGGTAGCGACAGTCGTAGTAACAATAGTTGGTGAGATGACAATGATGCTACGATGGAGATCAAGGTCTCGCGCCGGTGGCGATGGAGATCATGACGATGCTTCGGTGATGGAGATCATGAGCACAAGATGATGATGGCCATATCATGTCACATATTTTGATTATATGTGATGTTTATCCTTTATGCTCTTATTTTTCTTAGTACGGCGGTAGCATTATAAGATGATCCCTTACTAAATTTCAAGGTACAAGTGTTCTCCCTGAGTATGCACCATTGCTACAGTTCGTCGTGCCGAGACACCACGTGATGATCTGGTGTGATAAGCTCTATGTTCACATACAATGGGTGCAAACCAGTTTTGCACACGCAGAATACTTGGGTTAAACTTGACGAGCCTAGCATATGCAGATATGGCCTTGGAGCACTAAGACCGAAAGGTCGAGCGCGAATCATATAGTAGATATAATCAACATAGTGATGTTCCCCATTGAAAACTACTCCATGTCACATGATGATCAAACATGGTTTAGTTGATTTGGATCACGTGATCACTTAGATGATTAGAGTGATGTCTATCTAAGTGGGAGTTCTTAAGTAATATGATTAATTGAACTTTATTTATCATGAACTTAGTACCTGATAGTATTTTGCATGTCTATGTTGTTGTAGATCAATGGCCTATGCTACCGTTCCTTTGAATTTTAATGCGTACCTAGAGAAAGCTAAGTTGAAAGATGATGGCAGCAACTACACGGACTGGGTCTGTAACTTGAGGATTATCCTCATTGCTGCATAGAAGAATTATGTCCTGGAAGCACCGCTAGGTGCCAGGCCTACTGCAGATGCTACTGCTGACGTTAAGAATGTCTGGCAGAGCAAAGCTGATGACTACTCGATAGTTCGGTGTGTCATGCTTTACGACTTAGAATCGGGACTTCAAAGATGTTTTGAATGTCATGGAGAATATGAGATATTCCAAGAGTTGAAGTTAATATTTCAAGCAAATGCCCGAGTTGAGAGATATGAAGTCTCCAACAAGTTCTACAGCTGCAAAATGGAGGAGAATAGTTCTATCAGTGAACACATACTCATAATGTCATGGTACCATAACGACTTGACTCGGCTGGGAGTTGATCTTCCAGTTGATTGTGTCATTGATAGAGTTCTTCAATCACCGCCACCAAGCTATAAAGGCTTCATGATGAACTATAATATGCAAGGGATGAACAAGACTATTCCCGAGCTCTTCGCGATGCTATAGGCTGCATATGTAGAAATCAAAAAGGAGCATCAAGTGTTGATGGTCAACAAGACTACTAGTTCAAGAAAAAGGGCAAAGGGAAGAAGGGGATCTTCAAGAAGAATGGCAAAAAGGTTGCTGCTCAAGAGAAGAAACCCAAGTCTGGACCTAAGCCTGAAACTGAGTGCTTCTACTGCAAAGGGACTGGTCACTGGAAGCGGAACTGCCCCAAGTATTTGGCAAATAAGAAGGATGACAAAATGAAAGGTATATTTGATATACATGTTATTGATGTGTACTTAACTAATGCTTGCAGTAGCGCCTAGGTATTTGATGCTGGTTCTGTTGCTCATATTTGTAACTCAAAACAGGGGCTACGGATTAAGCAAAGATTGGCTAAGGACGAGGTGACGATGCGCGTGGGAAATGGTTCCAAGGTCGATCTGATCGCCGTCGGCACGCTACCTCTACATCTACCATCGGGATTAGTTTTAGACCTAAATAATTGTTATTTGGTGCCCGCATTGAGCATGAACATTACATCTGGATCTTTTTTAATGCGAGACGGTTATTCATTTAAATCAGAGAATAATGGTTGTTCTATTTATATGATTAATATCTTTTATGGTCATGCACCCTTGCTGAGTGGTCTATTTTTGTTGAATCTCGATAGTGATGATACACATATTCATAATATTCAAGCCAAAAGATGCAAAGTTAATAATGATAGTGCAACTTATTTGTGGCACTGCCGTTTGGGTCATATTGGTGTAAAGCGCATGAAGAAACTCCATGTTGATGGACTTTTGGAATCACTTGATTATGGATCACTTGGTGCTTGCGAACCGTGCCTTATGGGAAAGATGACTAAAACTCCGTTCTCCGGAACAATGGAACGAGCTACTGACTTATTGGCGGGATCTACGTGTGAAGCAGAGTACATTGCTGCTTCAGAAGCAGCAAATGAAGGAGCTTGGATGAAGGAGTTCATATCGGATCTAGGTGTCATACCTAGTGCATCGGGTCCAATGAAAATCTTCTGTGACAATACTGGTGCAATTGCCTTGGCAAAGGAATCTAGATTTCACAAAAGAACCAAGCACATCAAAAGACGCTTCAATTCCATCCGTCATCAAGGGTCAGAGGGGGACATAGAGATTGGAAAGATACACACGGATCTGAATGTTGCAGACCCGTTGACTACGCCTCTTCCACGAGCAAAACATGATCAGCACCAAAGCTCCATGGGTGTTAGAATCATTACTATGTAATCTAGATTGTTGACTCTAGTGCAAGTGGGAGACTGAATGAAATATGCCCTAGAGGCAATAATAAAGTTATTATTTATTTCCTTAATTCATGATAATGTTTATTATTCATGCTAGAATTGTATTAACCAGAAACTTAGTACATGTGTGAATACATAGACAAAACTTATAGTCCCTAGTATGCCTCTACTTTGCTAGCTCGTTAATCAAAGATGATTATGTTTCCTAACCATAGACATGTGTTGTCATTTGATGAATGGGATCACATCATTAGGAGAATGATATGACATACTACTTCTTTCTTCATGTCAGTTTGATTAACCTTGTGTGAGCTTGTATGACTAGCTCTTAGACGAGTACTTCGCGTACTTGAAGTCAACTTGCACTTGACGTTCCGCTTTGGTAGCTTGATGCGCGAGATCAATGAGGTTGGAGTAGGGTTGGAAGTCGGCAATCTTCTTGATGGGATGATTTAGGCCATTCAAGAAATGTGCCATAGTTTGCTCATCATCTTCCATGACGTTGGCTCTTATCGTGGCAAACTCCATTTCCTTGTAGTATTCTTCAACACTCTTTGTTCCTTGCTTGAGGAGTTGGAGCTTCTTGAAGAGATCGCAGTTGTAGTAGGTTGGCACGAAGCATGCTCGCATGACATCTTTCGTTTCCTCCCATGTGGTGATTGGTAGTTCACCTCTTGCTTCTCGGCGCTCAAGGACTTGTTCCCACCATATGAGCACATAATCTTGGAATTCAAGTGATGCCATAGCGATCTTCTTCTCTTCCTCATAGTTGTGCAAACGAAAGATCTTGTCGTCCTTCAATGCCCATGATAGGTACTCTTCGGGATCATTGCTTCCATTGAACTTGGGCATGGTGAACTTGAGCTTTCCATAGTGTTTCTCTTCATTGTGTTGGGGTCGAGGGTGATGATGACGCCCTTGACATGGAGGATTATCAACCTCATGTTGCTCTTGGCGTGGAGGATTTCCATAGTCATATTGCTCTTGATGAACTTGAGGTCATGGAGGATCTTGTCGAGCTTGTGGAGGAGCTTGAGGAACTTGTGGAGGAGCTTGAGGAACTTGACGATGCACTCTTCCTTGGTAGTGCCGCTCTTGAATTTCTTCGCGAAGTGCTTCCTCTTGATTGCGCCTATCTCGGTTGCGGTTGGCAATGGCTCAACTTGATTCTTGAAGGGCACGTTGCGCCTCTAGAGCTTTTTCTTCACGTTGTTGTTGTTGAAGACGTTGAGCTTCGGCGTCTTATTCATCTTGATGTTGTCGCGCTCGCTCTTCCTCTTGGAGACATTGATGTTGCCTTTCTTGTGCTTGTGCAAGAGGGACTTGGTTTTGCTGATGATGATGTGCTTGCTCGTCGAATTGCTCTTGTGGATGATTGTCGTGTAGAGGATTGCGAGATGCTTGACGGTCTTGATGCGCAGATCGACGTAGAGTGTTCGATGTCGGTGTACTTGAGCCGAAGAGGGTGTCATCGGAGTGACGACTCAAGCGGCTCCGTCTTGAGTAGGACGAAGTGGTAGAATGGTGGTTCACCAACAAGGCATGAATCTCGTCCATTCTTGCATCATTCTCTTGTTTATGAGCGCCGAGCTTGTTGTCGAAGTAGTCTCTTGTTCGTTGCTCGAAGAGTTGCAAGTCGGTAGCGAGATTGTCGATGCGGTCGCTCATTGCTTGTTGTTCTTGATGCAAAGCTCGTTGTGCACCGAAGAGGTGGTTCTTGGTGACATAGGATGAGATGACATTTCGCCGTCTTGCTCGATGAAGAGTGGGTTGGTAGAAGAACTTGGCATATCCATCATTCCAAGCAAATATGTGAGTGGGAGAAAGAGAAGACCTTATACCAAATGTACCTTCACCGATGTTGAAGATGGATCAATGATCACTCAAATGTGGAACAAGGAAATAACACAATTGGTGCCAATTCTTGTCGTTCCTCACACCTACACAAGTAAAAGCTTATGGTGGAGCTCGGTTAGGATGGTGGCTCAAAATTTGATGCAATTGTTAGTGAGCCTCAATAATGTTGGAAAAGATTCACAAATTTGCAAATGCAACAAGCAGACCAATAGCAAGATATGGTACACAGAAACATACACGAAAATAGATAAGTGGGGTCGTGCAACCAAGGAATGAGCCAAAATGTGGAATCCACAAAAATGCTCTTGTTGCACAACACTAGAGAGACGCCAGCACGATTGCACAATAGGCGGATACGGAACTTGTGCACAACCTACTAAGAAAAAATGCAACGACTTATATCCCAAGTAAGCTATATGTATGGTATTCCATTGATATGATCCAAGGTGATCGAGTATGACAATCGTAATGTAGTATGATGCTATGGTTCTTGCTCATAAGCTCTTTGCTTATCTTTTCCTCTTTGCTTAAAAGCTTATTTGGCTCTTTCACTTTTGAGCTCTTTTCTCATGCAAAACTTCACGAACCAAGATAGCAATTGTGTATGTGATGACCACTTTGTGACACAAAAGATGATACCAAGATATGCACCACGATGATATGGTCTGTATGCTATGGAATCACTAATGTGCACAAGTGACGTTGCCGATAATACTCAAAGGCTGGTCTCGGTGGGTAACCAACGCAAAAGTAAGGCTATGTGGTTATCAAAGCATTGGCATGGAATAGACAAAGAAGTCATCGAGGTTACCGACACAATAGTCGTTAGTAAGCACGGACGGTTGTTGGCGATGAAGAGTCCTTGGCAAAGATGAGCGGTGGTGACGTTGATGCCGAACCGTACCTATATAGCCGAAACACAATAGGACATGGGATGAACAGCTCGGGTTCATGATGGAGGAGGCGATATTGGTCAAATCCGAGCGATATTGTGGAAGGAAAAGGTGGAGATGATGGGGGAAAGCTAGATCCACTCGGGGCAAAGCAAATCCAGCAAAACTTCATCACACCAACAAATCACAAAAAAAATTGGGGGCTATTTTTGGTGGGGATTTTTGAAATTGGGGAGACACACAACAAAATCAAGCTAGAAAACAAGGGCAGGAGCTCGAAAATCGTGATCAACCTAGGATCATGATACCAAGATGATGTAGGAAGAACACTAGATGCCCGATCTTTCACGTTTGGAGGTAATCCTACCAAGAACACGAGTGGGGAAATGAAGGGAACACGAGGGAAACATGAGAGAAATCACTCAACCAATAAGATATGGTCACAGATATGCTAGATTCTCGAAACACAAAGAGTGATACACGATTCAAAGTCAACAAGGGATGATACAAAGGGTCTTCTCCATGATGAGGTCTTGAAGGTTCTTCCCGTGATGGGGTCTTGAATCTGCTTCAGGGATCTTCTCCGAAGAAGTCGTGAGCTCCGAGGAGAAGTAACCAAGTGGATGAGCAAAGCTCTATCTCAAATATGAGCTATCCCAATGCTAACCCTAACTAGGAGGAGGAGGAGTTCTATTTATAGTCTAAGTGCAAAAGGGGGCGGAATGAAGGGGTACATGGGATTCGGGCCCGAAGCTGCGCACACACAGGCAGCGAACGTCCGGTCTCTACCGGTCGTTCGGTCACTCACGGAGGTCCGGAGGTATGGTAGGGCTTGGACTTTTGCTAATTTCGTTTTGTGATCGTTGTGCCGGACGTCCGAGGTTGCCGATCGTCCGGTCACTGGTCGTCTGGTTGGTTCGGTCATCCACTCGCTAGGCAGTGTTTGTTGTAGCACTCGTCGGCTGGACCTTTAGGCGCTGGATGTCCGGTCCTGGTCGGGCGTCCGCTGGCTGGAACGTTAGGCGCCGGACGTCCGGTCCTGGGCGGACGTCCGCTCGCTGGAGCTTCTTTGGCAGCTCTTCTTCTTGTCCTTCATACTTGGTGTCCTCGCCGTCTTGGCCATTGGATGTAGCTATTCTGTGGCCTTCTTCTAAGTACCTGATCACACATAGTGTTTCCGCTTGAGGTAGTGTCCAAATCTCATGTGTAGAAAGGGGTAGTTCAGAGAGGAGCGAATTTACCTTATCTTCGATAGCCTTTGCTCGAGCTCTTGACATTGATTCAAGTGGTGTCATGGGAGATGTAGATACGTCCATGGGGATGGCTGTGGGATGTTCCGCATCAATATACTAGTGCTCCCCATTGTGGCTAGTCTGAGGCTACCGAAGGGATGCGTGTTAATGCGATAGGATGAAAGGGCCAACTTAGCTTTGGTGTTACATTTCTGATGCTACCAATGTGTGCGTGCATGCACCTGCATTTTTTAAATTTTTATTTGAAAATAGCATGCACCTGCATTATTCGGTCACTGAGGTCTCTAGTAATCACCTGTGTGTAAAAATATCTTTGCATTTCTCATCAATTAAGGTATGGTACTTCTAGATTGTTGGAAATTCTAATGATAGACCTCGGGTTGGAGTCATGATGTTAAGGGCGTGCTCGGATGCTCTCCGCTCCTCAGCTCTGCTTCCGGAGTTGATGGAGCGACGCCGAACAGGTAAACTCCATAGAGTAGAAAATGGGGAGTGAAGCTGGTTAGAGGCGAAAAATATGAAGCTGCTATTTCTGAGATATGAGATCCTTAAATCAAGGAATTGATAATATTTACGAAGAACCTGCCATCACCAAGTGAAAACAGTTCGCGTGCCCACGCCCGACTCACTCGCTCCTGTTTCTCCACCAGCTCCACGTGAATCAGGAGCAGAGCAGCCTGTGGAACATCTTTGTACTAGCGCTATTTCTACAAGGAGCGGCATTTCTGGTGGAAAAGCGGGAGTTGAGGATTCGAAGGAGCTGGAGTATTTCCGAACACGCACTAAGTTTAGCTTATAGACATTCTTCATCTTATATCATAGGGATTCTCTAGGATGTTTAGCTGCCGCAAAAGCGTAGCTTTGGTGACAGATCAGTGCCATCATTGGTAGTGAAACATTCTCGATTAAATCAACTAAAAACACAATCATATACGAAGGAACAAGGGAAATATTCGTTACAACTCTCGGCAAGCTCTGGTTTACACTGCGGACATGGAGTCTAAAGTGGACATTCTGGGCAAGCTATAGTCACTATGGATTGACTTTTTTTTACGGAACCTTGTCTAAGAGGGACGGTGCTCCTATGATCTGGGTGTGTTTGGTTCCGGAACAAAGTGGAACGGAATGGCATGGTTCCATTCCACCGGAACGGGTCTGTTCCATCTTTATGTTTGGTAGGAGCAATAGCGAGGAATGGAATGATTATATTTCGGTGTTTGCTTTGAGTGATGGAACGGAATGGAATGAAATAAAATTATTCATCTCATTTGATACACGATTCACACTGAATTGGATTTTCATAGAAAACTAAACTGAACGTATACTAAACACTTCATTAAGCTGAACGGTGCATTAGATGCTGCAGTGCAGAACAAACCAAAACTTCAGGTAGCCATAACTCATCGTTCTGCCAACATCACAGGATTGAAAAAATCAATGGATGACGAATGTGAAGAGTGATCATCAGAGGTTGCATCATAATAACACTGGAGATTGTTGTTGGTCGCTGCTGCTTATAGTTGTTGTTTGCTGCGCCGCTGAGTTGCTTCCTAGTGCATGTACACTGCATGTTGCTGCACACTGCCTGATTGTTGTTGTTTGCTGCGCCGCTGAGGTTGCATCGTACCTGCACACTGCCTGTCGCTGCCCTGCCGGCCACTAGCCCGCACGCCGGCACTACACCAAGAGAGATGAGGGAAGCCAGAAGAACGATGTGCGCAAACTCGCGGCCACCAAAGGTGGGCGCCTCAGGTGCGCCCGGCCTCCATGACCGGCGCGAGTGATGACGCGCTCGGTGGGGCTGCTTGTGGCGGCGCACGCAAGATTGGGGAGGGGTTGGTGCCGCCGGAGAGGGGGAGACACGGGAGTGGTTGGCGGCACCGCAGATCATATGGTTAGAGAGACTAGGGTGTGGAGGTTGGCGGCACACCGAGGTGGGGAGAGACGAGGAAGAGGATGACAGTCGGGGTTGAGGCGTTCCGCATGGTCCGCTCATTTTCGAGGAACTTGCCGGTTAGGATAAGGCCCTTCCCAGTGCTCTATCATGGACATGTGCTAAGTATGCCACATAAGCGAAAAAATGACATGGCACAACATTTAAAGAGGGAAGAGAGCACTTGGGTGACCCCAGGAAGAACCAATGCCAAGCGCGAGAACCTAGGCAAACCACTTAAATGAAACAATTTGACCAATGCATGAAAGACTTTAGGTGCTAAATCATTAAATAAAGTGTGCTTAGTAACAAAAATCTAACCACCTATGCATTGGGGAGTTGAGTTGCTAGGTATTTAATGCACTTAGCACCTCATCGATGCACCTTTGCATTGAAAGAGGTCTAATGAGCGAATATGCCGTTCCTGGGAACTGGTCGGGCTCCGGTTCCTACGGCAAGCCAAACGCGAGAATGGTCTCTCTAGATGGGTCCAACCCATTATGACGCATTTAAGCAAACACACCCTAGGGAATTTTCAAAGCGGACCTGTAAACCTCCTCTAACTGTTCGGATCATGGAAGTCATCCAACGCCGACTTGTATCACTCCATGGAGTGGTCCACGCGCGATTTCTCCCGCAAACTTGAGATAAAAGTGAGGGAGGTTTGCGGAAGACCGGACCACTTCAAAGCATGCTTCTAACCGTCTTGGAACACAAAAAAATCCCTCCCTTGTCCCGCGCACGCTCTCGCCTAACGCCAACTGTCTGCATTCATGCCGCTGTAGAGCGCGCTGCTCCGCATTGAAGACGGCTCAGAGCGGACGCGACCTCTCACTGCCTCTGCCATTGAAGCGGCGCGCCGGCCAAGGACACCACCTGCTGCATGCCCGACTGAACATGCCTCCTCGCCGCATTCATACACCTCAATTAACCCCGCGCGGAAGCCGAGAAACCTACTCCGACCACACGTCCATTCAAGAGTGGGCAGGCATTAAACGCCGCGTTGGTCGAGCTCCTCCTGTTCGCCCTCTATTTAAACGACGGCAGGCGCCGGGCAAGAATGACACCCCTCCGCTGCTCCCCCCATCTCCTCCTTCACCATTTTCTCCACCATTTCGAGGGCATCCGACCAGGGCGGATACAAGTGAGGCAGCTCGCTGCTCCAACTCACTTCCCTAGGCGGACGGAGCAAGTCGCCCCCCCAATCCAGCGCATGCTTCCGCAACTCACCGCTCCAAGCCAGCTCGCAGAGGAGTGACGAGTTGCTCCAGCCGGCACAGAGGGGAGCACGGCGACACGTGCATGGACAACGTTGTGTCGTATAGCCCCTCCAGTGCCTATGACCACTCCATCCGCTATTGACGTGCACGTAGCCGCGCCATGAAGATAGAGAAAGAAAGCGCGTGCATGGAGGAGATCGACGAGTCGGTGGCCAGCGCATCCGCGTCCACGTCCGCTGGCAACTTTGAGGGAAAGTAGAACAAGGGAGGCCGCAGTCCCTTGTACAACCGGTGACATGCCCGATTTCTTCTTTATCTTAGACCACCCTGGCCTGGGCGTCCACAGAATCACCCTTCCCCTCCGGCTGAAGCACCCTCTTCGCCACACTCTGATGAGCGACGGATCCGGACATAGGGAAGATTCAGGGGAAGAATATGCCTCATGGACTCTCGGCAATCCGATGATGAAGGGATCCGCTTCGGCCGGACATAGACTAGTGTAGTGTATCTGTGTCGTGGGAGTGGAGCTCCACATGACCATACATGGACATAGTTTTAACTTTTTAGTTAAAATATTTCCAAATATAACCGTTTGCGTCCGGTTTGCACGAAATCCCTCATGTTTGTATTAAATCTGGTTGAGTTCACATGAAATCCGGCCATTTTTGCACGAATTTCATCATGTTGGTTTGAGTTGTTATTAAAATGTATGTGGCTAGCATTGGCTAGCTGACTCCTACATCAGTGTCCATGGACTGGTCCCCCTACCCACGGACGAGTGTGGGAGGTTTTTTGCGGGTTGCCGTTGGAGATACCCTTATTAAAAGAAGAGAGTCGATCCAGTTTCTAAGAAAAACTAGATAGAAATCATATGTCCTCGTGATTGATTAAGGGACAATCATGAAAAGACATAACAACACGAGTAAACCCTAACCGAACTAGACGCAAGGAGGGTGGTGATGGCTCGTCGGAGGAGGCATCCTCCATTTTGCATGTCCTCTGGCTGGCTGGCGGTCTGCCAGTCGGCAGCAACGGCAGCAATGGCCTTCTTTTGCTCCGACGTAAGCCCATACCAGAGAGCTTTGGCCATGGAGGGATCCACGGCGGGGAGTGCTGTGGAGAAGGATGATTGTGGCTATCGTTGGGGCACCGGGGCAGCAGTTTATATTGTAGGGGAACGTAGCAGAAATTCAAAAATTTCCTACGTGTCACCAAGAACTATCTATGGAGAGACTAGCAACGAGAGAGAGGGGAGTGCATTTACATAACCTTGTAGATCGCTAAGCGGAAGCGTTCAAGAGAACGGGGTTGAAGGAGTCGTACTCGTTGTGATCCAAATCACCGGAGATCCTAGTGCCGAACGGACGGCACCTCTGTGTTCAACACACGTGCAGCCCGGTGACGTCTCCCATGCCTTGATCCAGCAAGGAGAGAGGGAGAGGTTGGGGAAGCCTCCGTCCAGCAGCAGCACAACGGCGTGGTGGTGATGGAGGAGCGTGGTATTCCAGCAGGGCTTCGCCAAGCACCGCGAGAGACGAGGAGGGAGAGAGGTAGGGCTGCGCCTGGAGAGGAGAAAACTCATGTGTTTGTAGCCCCAAAGACCTCAACTATATATAGGGGAGAGGGAGGGGGTTGCGCCCCCTCTAGGGTTCCCACCCCAAGGGGTGCGGCAGCCCCAAAACCCATCTAGGGTGGCAGCCAAGGGGGGAGAGGGGCAAACTTGCCCCCCAAGCAAGGTGGAGGCGCCCCCTCCCCAAACCCTAGGCGCCTTGGGCCTTGGTGGGGGAGCGCACCAGCCCACCTGGGGCTGGTCCCCTCCCACACTTGGCCCATGCTGCCCTCTGGGGCCGGTGACCTCACTTGGTGGACCCCCGGGACCCTCCCGGTGGTCCCGGTACGTTACCGATAGCACCCGAATCATTTCCGGTGACCAAAACAAGACTTCCCATATATAAATCTTTACCTCCGGACCATTTCGGAACTCCTCGTGACATCCGGGATCTCATCCGGGACTCCGAACAACATTTGATAACCATGTATATCTATTCCCTATAACCCTAGCGTCATCGAACCTTAAGTGTGTAGACCCTACGGGTTTGGGAACCATGCAGACATGACCGAGACAACTCTCCGGCCAAAAACCAACAGCGGGATATGGATACCCATGTTGGCTCCCACATGTTCCACGATGATCTCATCGGATAAACCATGATGTCAAGGATTTAATCAATCCCGTATACAATTCCCTTTGTCTAGCGGTGTAGTACTTGCCCGAGATTCGATCGTCGGTATCCCGATACCTTGTTCAATCTCGTTACCGGCAAGTCTCTTTACTCGTTCCATCACACATCATCCCGTGATTAACTCCTTGATCACATTGTGCACACTATGATGATGTCCTACCGAGTGGGCCCAGAGATACCTCTCCGTCACACGGCGTGACAAATCCCAGTCTCGATTCGTGCCAACCCAACAGACACTTTCGGAGATACCCGTAGTGTACCTTTATAGCCACCCAGTTATGTTGTGACGTTTGGTACGCCCAAAGCATTCCTACGGTATCCGGGAGTTGCACAATCTCATGGTCTAAGGAAAAGATACTTGACATTAGAAAAGCTTTAGCATACGAACTACACGATCTTGTGCTAGGCTTAGGATTGGGTCTTGTCCATCACATCATTCTCCTAATGATGTGATCCTGTTATCAATGACATCCAATGTCCATGGTCAGGAAACCATGACCATCTGTTGATCAACGAGCTAGTCAACTAGAGGCTCACTAGGGACATGTTGTGTCCTATGTATTCACACATGCATTGCGGTTTCCAGTCAATACAATTATAGCATGAATAATAGACAATTATCATGAACAAGGAAATACAATAATAACCATTTTATTATTGCCTCTAGGGCATATTTCCAACAGTCTCCCACTTGCACTAGAGTCAATAATCTAGTTCACATCACCATGTGATTGTAATGAATCGACACCCATGGGGTTTGATCATATCTCGCTTGTGAGAGAGGTTATTAGTCAACGGATCTGAACCTTTCAGATCCGTGTGTGCTTTTGCAAATCTCTATGTCATCTCCTAGATGCAGCTACCACGCTCTATTTGGAGCTATTCCAAATAACAGTTCTACTATACGAATCCGGTTTACTACTCAGAATAATCCGGATTAGTGTCAAAGTTTGCATTGGCATAACCCTTTACGACAAACTCTTTTAACACCTCCATAATCGAGAAAATTCCTTAGTCCACTAGTTACTAAGGATAAGTTTGACCGCTGTCCTGTGATCCACTCCTGGATCACTCTTGTACCCCTTGACTGACTCATGGCAAGGCACACTTCCGGTGCAGTAGACAGCATAGCATACTATAGAGCCTACGTCTGAAGCATAGGGGACGACCTTCGTCCTTTCTCTCTCTTCTGCCGTGGTCATGTCTTGAGTCTTACTCAATACTCACACCATATAACACAGCCAAGAACTCCTTCTTTGCTGATCTATTTTGAACTCCTTCAAAATCTTGTCACGGTATGTATTCATTTGAAAGTACTATTAAGTGTTTTGATCTATCCTTATAGATCTTGATGCTCAATGTTCAAGTAGCTTAATCCAGGTTTTCCATTGAAAAACACTTTTCAAATAACCCTATATGCTTTCCAGAAATTCTACATCATTTCTGATCAACAATATGTCAACAACATATACTCATTAGAAATGCTATAGTGCTCCCACTCACTTCTTTGGAAATACAAGTTTCTCACAAACTTTGTATAAACCCAAAATCTTTGATCATCTCATCAAAGTGTATATTCCTACTCTGAGATGCTTACTCCAGTCCTTAGAAGGATTGCTGGAGCTTTGCACACTTGTTAGCATCTTTCAGGATTGACGAAACCTTCTGGTTGTATCACATACAACCTTTCCTCAATAATATCATCGAGAAAACAATGTTTTGACATCCTATCTGCAAGATTTCATAAATCATGCAGTAACTGCTAATATAATTCCAACAGAGTCTTAGCATCGCTACGAGTGAGAAAGTCTCATCGTAGTCATCTCCTTGAACTTGTCGGAAAACATGTTAATGACAAGTCGAGCTTTCTGAATGGTGATACTTACCATCATTGTCTGTCTTCCTTTTAAAATCCATCTGTACCCAACAGCCTTACGACCATAGGGTAGTTCTTCCAAAGTCTACACTTTGTTTTCATACATGGATCCTCTCTCGGATTTTATGGCCTCGAGCCATTTGTTAGACTCCGGGCCCACCATCTCTTCTCCATAGCTCGTAGGTTCATTGTTGTTTAACAACATGACCTCCAAGACAGGATTACCGTACCACTCTGAAGCAATACGCGTCCTTGTCGTCACACGAGGTTCGATAGTGACTTGATCTGAAGCTTCATGATCACTATCATCAGCTTCCACTTCAATTGGTGTAGGTGTCACAGGAACAACTTCATGTGCCCTGCTACACACTAGTTGTACTGTTGGTTCAATAACCATATCAAGTCTCCACCAACCTCCTACTCAATTCTTTCGAGAGAAACTTTTCCTCGAGAAAGGACCCGTTTCTAGAAACAATCTTTTGCTTCCAGATCTGAAATAGGAGGTATACCCAACTGTTTTGGGTGTCCTATGAAGATTTATTTATCCGTTTTGTGTTCGAGCTCATCAGGATGAAACTTTTTCATATAAGCGTCGCAGCCCAAAACTTTCAAGAAATGACAGCTTAGGTTTCTCTAAACCATAGTTCATACGGTCTCATCTCAACGGAATTATGTGGTGCCCTATTAAAGTGAATGTGGTTGTCTCTAATGCCTAACCCATGAACGATAATGGTAATTCGATAAGAGACATCATGGTATGCCCTATATCCAATAGGGTGCATCTATGATGTTCGGACACACCATCACACTATGGTGTTCCAGGCGGTGTTAGTTGTGATACAATTTCCACAATGTCTCAATTGTGTACCAAACTCGCAACTCAGATATCCATCTCTATGATCATATCACAGAGATTTTATCCTCTTGTCACGAAGATCTTCAACTTCACTCTTAAATTACTTGAACCTTTCAATAATTCAGACTTGTGTTTCATCAAGTAAATATACTCAACATCTACTCAAATCATCTGTGAAGTAAGAGCATAACAATAATCACTACATGCCTCAGCACTCATTGGACTGCATACATCAAAATGTGTTACTTCCAACAAGTTGTTATCTTACTGAAAACGAGGCTTTTCAGTCATCTTGCCCATGTGGTATGATTTGCATATCTCAAGTGATTCAAAATCAAGTGAGTCCAAACGATCCATCTGCATGGAGTTTCTTCATGCGTATACACCAATAGACATGGTTTGCATGTCTCAAACTTTTCAAAAACTAGTGAGTCCAAAGATCCATCAACGTGGAGCTTCTTCATGTGTTTTATACCAATATGACTTACATGGCAGTGCCACAAGTAAGTGGTACTATCATTACTATCTTATATCTCTTGGCATGAACATGTGTATCACCACGATCGAGATTCAATAAACCATTCATTTAAGGTGCAAGACCATTGAAGGTATTATTCAAATAAACAGAGTAACCATTATTCTCCTTAAATGAATAACCGTATTGCGATAGACATAATCCAATCATGTCTATGCTCAACGAAAACACCAAATAACAATTATTTAGGTTTAACACTGATCCCAATGGTAGAGGGAGCATGCGATGTTTGATCACATCAACCTTGGAAACACTTCCAACACACATCGTCATCTCACCTTTAGCTAGTCTCCGTTTATTCCGTAGCTCTTTTTTTTGAGTTACTAACACTTAGCAACCGAACCGGTATCTTAATACCCTGGTGCTACTAGGAGTGCTAGTAAAGTACACATTTAATTAAATGTATACCCAATATACTTCTGTCAACCTTGCCTGCCTTCTTATCTACCAAGTATCTAGGGTGGTTTTGCTTTAGTGTCTGTTCCTCTCATTACAGAAGCACTTAGTCTCGGGTTTGGGTTCAACCTTGGGTTTTTCACTAGAGCAGCAACTGTTTTGTCGTTTCATGAAGTACCCCTTCTTGCTCTTGCCCTTCTTGAAACTAGTGGTTTCATTAACCATCAACAATTGATGCTCCTTCTTGATTTCTACATTCGCGGTGTCAAACATCACGAATATTTCAAGGAACATCATATCTATCCCTGATATGTTATAGTTCATCACGAAGCTCTAGTAGCTTGGTGGCAATGTCTTTGGAGAAACATCACTATCTCATCTGGAAGATTAACTCCCACTTGATTCAAGTGATTGTTGTACCCAGACAATCTGAGTACAAGCTCAAAGATTGAGATCTTCTCCCTTAGTTTGTAGGCTAGAAAACTCGTCGGAGGTCTTATACCTCTTTGACGTAGACACGAGCCTGAAATCCCAATTTCAGCCCTCAGAACATCTCATATGTTCCGCGATGTTTCAAAAACGTCTTTGGTGCCTCAACTCTAAACCGTTTAACATTACCCACTGAACTATCACGTAGTCATCAAAACGTGTATGTTAGATGTTCGCAACATCCACAAACGACGTTTGAGGTTCAGCACACCGAGCGGTGCATTAAGGAAATAAGCCTTCTACGCAGCAATGAGGACAATCCTCAGTTTGCGGACCCAGTCCGCATAATTGCTACTATCAACTTTCAACTATACTTTCTCTAGGAACATATCTAAAACAGTAGAACTAAAGCGCGAGCTATGATATAATTTGCAAAGACCTTTTGACTGTGTTTATGATAATTAAGTTCATCTAATGAACTCCCACTCAGATAGACATCCCTCTAGTCATCTTAAGTGATACATGATCCGAGTCAACTAGGCCGTGTCCGATCATCACGTGAGACAGACTAGTCATCATCGGTGAACATCTTCATGTTGATCATATCCACTATACGACTCATGTTTGACCTTTAGGTCTCTTGTGTTCCGAGGCCATTTCTATACATGCTAGGCTCGTCAAGTTAACCTAAGTGTTTCACGTGTGTAAATTTGGCTTACACCCGTTGTTTGTGAACGTTAGAATCTATCACACCCGATCATCACGTGGTGCTTCGAAACAACGAACTTTCGCAACGGTGCACAGTTAAGGGGAACACTTTCTTGAAATTTTAATGAGGGATCATCTTATTTACTACCGTCGTTCTAAGCAAATAAGATGCATAAACATGATAAACATCATATGCAATCAAATAGTGACATGATATGGCCAATATCATTTTGCTCCTTTTGATATCCATCTTCGGGGCTCCATGATCATCATTATCACCGGCATGACACCATGATCTCTATCATCATGATCTCCATCATCGTGTCTCCATGAAGTTGTCTTGCCAACTATTACTTCTACTACTATGGCTAACGGTCAGCAATAAAGTAAAGTAATTACATGGCATTGTTCAATGACACGCAGGTCATACAATAAATAAAGACAACTCCTATGGCTCCTGCCGGTTGTCATACTCATCGACATGCAAGTCGTGATTCCTATTACAAGAACATGATCAATCTCATACATCACATATCATTCATCACATTCTTTTTGGCCATATCACATCACATAGCACACCCTGCAAAAACAAGTTAGACGTTCTCTAATTGTTGTTTGCATGTTTTACGTGGCTGCTATGGGTTTCTAGAAAGAACGTTTCTTACCTACGTAAAAGACACAACGTGATATGCCAATTGCTATTTACCCTTCATAAGGACCCTTTTCATCGAATCCGATCCAACTAAAGTGGGAGAGACTGGCACCCGCTAGCCACCTTATGCAACAAGTGCATGTCAGTCGGTGGAACCTGTCTCACGTAAGTGTAGGTGTAAGGTCGGTCCGGGCTGCTTCATTCCACAATGCCGCCGAATCAAGATTGGACTAGTAACGGTAAGCAAATTGAACAAATCATCGCCCACAACTACTTTGTGTTCTACTCGTGCATAGAATCTACGCAATAGACCTAGATCATGATGCCACTGTTGGGGAACGTAGCAGAAATTCAAAATTTTCCTACGTGTCAGCAAGATCTATCTATGGAGAGACTAGCAACGAGAGAGAGGGGAGTGCATCTACATACGCTTCTAGATCGCTAAGAGGAAGCGTTCAAGAGAACGGGGTTGAAGGAGTCGTACTCGTCGTGATCCAAATCACCGAAGATCCTAGTGCCGAACGGACGGCACCTCCGCTTTCAACACACGTGCAGCCCGGTGACGTCTCCCATGCCTTGATCCAGCAAGGAGAGAGGGAGAGGTTGGGGAAGACTTCGTCCAGCAACAGCACAACGGCGTGGTGGTGATGGAGGAGCGTGGTATTCCAGCAGGGCTTCGCCAAGCACCGTGAGAGACGAGGAGGGAGAGAGGTAGGGCTGCGCCTAGAGAGGAGAAAACTCATGTGTTTGCAGCCCCAAATACCTCAACACTATATATAGGGGAGAGGGAGGGGGCTGCGCCCCCTCTAGGGTTCCCACCCCAAGGGGTGCGGCAGCCCCAAAACCCATCTAGGGTGGCGGCCAAGGGGGGAGAGGGGGAAACTTGCCCCCGAAGCAAGGTGGAGGCGCCCCCTCCCCAAACCCTAGGCGCCTTGGGCCCTGGTGGGGGGCGCACAAGCCCACCTGGGGCTGGTCCCCTCCCACACTTGGCCCATGCTGCCCTCTGGGGCTGGTGGCCCCACTTGGTGGACCCCCGGGACCCTCCCGGTGGTCCCGATACGTTACCGATAGCACCCGAAACTTTTCTGGTGACTAAAACAGGACTTCCCATATATAAATCTTTACCTCCGGACCATTCCGGAACTCCTCTAACGTCCGGGATCTCATCCGGGACTCCGAACAACATTCCGTAACCACGTATATCTATTCCCTAAAACCCTAGCATCATCGAAACTTAAGTGTGTAGACCCTACGGGTTCGGGAACCATGCAGACATGACCGAGACAACTCTACGGCCAATAACCAACAGCGGGATCTGGATACCCATGTTGGCTCACACATGTTCCACGATGATCTCATCAGATGAACCACGATGTCAAGGATTTAATCAATCCCGTATACAATTCCCTTTGTCTAGCGGTGTAGTACTTGCCCGAGATTCGATCGTCGGTATCCCGATACCTTGTTCAATCTCGTTACCGGCAAGTCTCTTTACTCGTTCCGTAACACATCATCCCGTGATTAACTCCTTTATCATATTGTGCACATTATGATGATGTCCTACCGAGTGGGCCTAGAGATACCTCTCCGTCACACGGAGTGACAAATCCCAGCCTCGATTCGTGCCAACCCAACAGACACTTTTGGAGATACCCGTAGTGTACCTTTATAGCCACCCAGTTACGTTGTGACGTTTGGTACACCCAAAGCATTCCTACGGTATCCGGGAGTTGCACAATTTCATGGTCTAAGGAAAAGATACTTGACATTAGAAAAGCTTTGGCATACAAACTACACGATCTTGTGCTAGGCTTAGGATTGGGTCTTGTCCATCATATTATTCTCCTAATGGTGTGATCCCGTTATCAATGACATCCAATTTCCATGGTCAGGAAACCATGACCATCTGTTGATGAACGAGCTAGTCAACTAGAGGCTCACTAGGGACATGTTGTGGTCTATGTATTCACACATGTATTGCGATTTCCAGTCAATTCAATTATAGCATGAATTATAGACAATTATCATGAACAAGGAAATACAATAATAACCATTTAATTATTGCCTCTAGGGCATATTTCCAACATATATAGCACATGCGGGAGGAAGATGGACAGACGAGTGGTGTTGGTATCAAAACGGGTAGATCTCGGGTAGGGGGGGCCCAAGCTGTGAATCTAGGTCGATGGGGAACAAGGGACGATAAACACGGTGTTTACCCAGGCTTAGACCCTCTTGAAGAGGTAATACCCTACGTCCTGCTTGATTGTATTTGATGTATGATATGGTTACAGAGTTGATCTACCTCGAGATCGAGCGAGCTAAACCCTAAGGTGATGAGGTGATGGATGTAGCTCTAGCCCTAAAGCCCTCAAGCCCTCTGGTTTATATAGGCACCAGTAGGTAGGGTTACAACCGTTAGGTTACAATGAAGGAAAGATCACGCCAATCTTGACTTGGAGGGCACACCACGACTGTGAATGTCTCCTGTCCTGTCATGGGTCCACACTCTAACCGGGCCACATGTTGACCCCATAGTCCGGCACATATCTCCCAGGTCGACGACCCGAGGACCCCTTAGTCCAGGACTCCCTCAGTAGCCCCCGAACTAGCCTCCAACGCTAGGGCTTGTATTTTTCATCTACTCACATCATAGTTTTCGACTTGCGAGGCGAGTTCTTCATCTTTGACCTGTATTATTCAGTGCTTTGAGTGGCGTTCGAAATCTGAAGCGTCTGCTTTACTTAGACTTGAAGGCCAAAGTGGTTGAGTTTGAACAGTGTTGATGCCGGTCAACCTTTAACGAAGAGTCGCGCCCGGTCATAACATTGAGCGGTTGGTAGTTCTCGATGCACGACTCGAGGCCACCCCTCTATTGGCATGTCTCATCAAGGTAGAGATCGTGCACATCTCATCAAGGCAGAGATATTGATTTCCCCACCCATGCATAATGTCGCGAGAGTATCGAGAAGTAGAGAAGCCCACGACATGAAAGGAGGAACCCTTGGCTCTTCCATGGCCTATAAAGAGGGGGGACTGCTACAGTTAGCATCTCACGCCCTCTTCCACCTCCCGTTGTTGCTAGCACCATCCTCTAGAGCTCCTGTGCCCTATCTCTTTGCTCCGTGGTGAATCCCACCCTGTCCTCCTCAGCCATGGTTGGATCCAGTGCTAACGGCAAGTGGGATGCCTCCATTGCCACCAACAATGATATCCTGGAGTTGAAGCGAGCTGGCTCCCTGCCGGCCAACGTCGCTCACCGGGCTCCTGAAAAGGGCCAACTCATCCCCACGCCCAAGCCGGGCGAGAGGGTCATCTTCCTTCCCATTTTATCCGGGGCTCGGATTTCCTCTACACCCATTCGTGAGGGGTTTGATGTTTTTCTATGGGCTGGATTTCCATGATCTAGCCCCCAACTCCCTCATCCACATCTCAGGCTTCATTATCGTCTGTGAGGCCATGATAAGCAAGTTTACGCGGGTTCAGTGGCCGGAGGGCAGGTTCATCGACACCGTCAAGGTGTGGCAAAAAGAGTGGTTCTATATCACTAAACCAAGGGATGCTGCCTGGATGGTGGCTCCCGAATTTAGATCTGGACCCCCCGCTAGATTGGCCTCGTGGACTAAAAAGAGTCCTGACAGGGGGTCCACTGCGAACGTGAAGACGCTGCAGAAGCGCGTCGTTAGTGTAATGGAGACCGGTGCCAAGCTGGCCAACATGGTCCAGATAATTCTCAAGCGTCGGCTCCTCCCTTTCAAGCAAAGGGTCAACCCGATGTGGGCCTACAAGCCCGAAGACCCGACCACCGTGAGGTTCCTCTATGGCATAACCCATGACAAGGCATGGGGTCTGCTGTTCAAGCCTCAAGAGGCATGGCCGACCGAGGAGGACATCAGCCTCGACACGCGACCCCCCCAACGGATGTGAGTGGTCCTTTGCCTGACAATCATACCGTGCATAACTTTTTCTAAGCCTCTCTTTGCAGCTTTTTGTAGGGACAGAAAGGCCGAGAAGGTCAGCAATGAGGCGCCACTACCCGAAAAGCCTCAATCAGCTCAACTGGAGAAACTAATGGATGCGGTGCCTTACAAGGCACCTAACAAGAAGGGCAAGAAGAAGGATGTACCGGAGGCCAGCGAGGGTGAGGGAGTCCTGCATTAGGGGGTGACCGGATGGCCGGACTGTGACCTTTGGCCGGACTCCCGGACTATGAAGATACAAGATTGAAGACTTCGTCCCGTGTCCGGATAGGACATTCCTTGGCGTGGAAGGCAAGCTTGGCGATATGATATGAAGATCTCCTCCCATTGTAGCCGACTCTATGTAACCCTAGCCCTCTCCGGTGTCTATATAAATCGAAGAGGTTTAGTCCGTAGGACGAACAACAATCATGCCATAGGCTAGCTTCTATGGTTTAGCCTCTCTGATCTCGTGGTAGATCAACTCTTGTACTACCCATATCATCAATATTAATCAAGCAGGAGTAGGGTTTTACCTCCATCGAGAGGGCCCGAACCTGGGTAAACACATCGTGTCCCTTGTCTCCTGTTACCATCCGCCTAGACGCATAGTTCGGGACCCCCTACCCGAGATCCGCCGGTTTTGACACCGACATTGGTGCTTTCATTGAGAGTTCCTCGGTGCCGTCACCTTTAGGCCCGATGGCTTCTGCGATCATCAACCACGACGCGGTCCAGGGTGAGACTTTTCTCCCCGGACAGATCTTTGTATTCGGCGGCTTCGCACTGCGGGCCAATTCGCTTGGCCATCTGGAGCAGATCGAAAGCTGCGCCCCTGGCCATCAGGTCAAGTTTGGAAGCTTAAACTACATGGCCGACATCCGCGGGGACTTGATCTTCGACAGATTCGAGCCATGGCCGAGCGCGCCGCACTGTCACGATGGGCATGATCTAGCTCTACCGCCAGACAACGCCCAGAGCGCCGCTCAGGTGCCCGCTCTGACCATTAACTCGGAGCTGGCTACGCTAGTCGGGGACGAACGGTTGGACGCCACCCCAGGAGCGGCAATCTCTACGGCGATAGAGCCGAATACCAGCCTAGTCCTTTGCGAGGCCTATGACTCCAAGGTGCCGGACTCTGTTCCGAACACCGAATCTTCCGCATCCCTTCTGATCGAACCCGATTGGGCTCCGGTCATGGAGTTCACCACCGCGGACGTCTTTCAGCACTCGCCCTTTGGCGATATCCTGAATTCACTAAAGTCTCTATCTTTGTCAAGAGAGCCCTGGCTGGACTACGGCCAGTGTGGTTGGGATGCGGACAACAAAGAAATTCGAAACCCATCCACCACCCACTTTGGAGCCACTGTCGACGATCTAACCAACATGCTCCACTTCGACTCCGAAGACATCGACGGTATGGATGCCGATGAAGGAGACAACCAAGAACCAGCACCTATAAGGCACTGGAAAGCCACCTCGTCATATGACATATACATGGTGGACACCTCCAAAGCAGGGGATGGCGATGAAAAAACGGAGGACGACCCCTCCAAGAAGCAACCCAAGCACCGACATCAGCAGCGCCGCTCTAAATCCCGCCAAAGCAAAAACGGCGAGTCCGCCACTTGAGACAACAACATCCCGGACAGCGCCGAAGACAACCCCCTCCAGCAGGATTCAGCGCAGGAGGAAGAAGGAGCCAGCCCTCATGAGAGAGCTGCGGACAGGGAGGTCGAGGAAGACAATCATATGCCTCCCTCCGAAGACGAAGCAAGCCTCGACGACGACCAATTCATCATGCCAGAGGATCCCGTCGAACAAGAGCGTTTCAAATGCAGGCTTATGGCCACGGCAAGCAGCCTCAAGAAAAAACAGCAGCAGCTTAGAGCTGACCAAGACTTGCTAGCCGACAGATGGACTGAAGTCCTGGCGGCCGAAGAGTATAAACTCGAACGCCCCTCCAAGAGCTACCCAAAGCGCAGGCTGCTACCCCAACTAGAGGAGGAAGCAACTAAACCTACATCATCAGCGTACGATGCTCCCGATCGGCCACCCCGTGGCCGCGACAGAGAGGCCTTTCGGCCCTTGACGCAAGCCGCACCCCGGCGCCGCTCAAAAAATACCAAAGCGCGGGGAGACACAACAGACCTGCAAGACATATTGGAGAATAAGGCAAGGCAAACAAGATAGATCTACGGATCGCGTGGGCGCCCCACGTCACGTGACGATAACCGTCACGCCAGATATAATAAATATGGCCAGGCCGAACACAACAGACAAAGCTCATCCGAGCTGCGTCGCGATATAGCCTAGTACAGGGGCGCCGCACACCCACTATGCTTCACAGACGAAGTAATGGCTCATCAAATCCCCGAGGGTTTTAAATCCGTAAACATCGAATCATACGATGGCACTACAGATCCTGCAGTATGGATCGAGGACTATCTCCTTCATATCCACATGGCCCCTGGTGATGATCTACACGCCATCAAATACCTCCCGCTCAAGCTTAAAGGACCAGCTCGGCATTGGCTTAACAGCCTGCCAGCAGAGTTAATTAGTTGCTGGGAGGACCTGGAATCCGCGTTCCTTGACAACTTCCAGGGCACTTATGTGCGACCACCAGACGCCGATGACCTAAGCCACATAATCCAGTAGCCAAAGGAATCGGCCAGATAGTTCTGGACACGGTTCCTAACCAAGAAAAATCAAATAGTCGACTGTCCGAACGCCGAGGCCCTTGCAGCCTTCAGGCACAACTTCCGAGACGAATGGCTTGCCCGACACCTAGGACAGGAAAAGCCGAAATCTATGGCAGCCCTCACGACACTCATGACCTGCTTTTGCGCGGGAGAAGGCAGCTGGCTAGCTTGTAGCAATAACATAACCAAGAGCCCTGGCATTTCGGATACCAAGGACAACAACGGCAGGTCACATCGCAACAAGCACAAGCGCCGCATTAACAGCGACAATACTGAGGATACGGCAGTTAATGCCGGATTCATAGGCTCAAAACCCAGTCAGCGGAAGAAGCCATTCAAAAGAAACCCTCTGGGCCCATCCAGTTTAGACCGGATACTCGATCGCTCGTGCCAGATACACGGCACCCCCGAACAACCATCCAACCACACCAACAAGGATTGTTGGGTGTTCAAGCAGGCAGGCAAGTTAAGTGCCGAAACCAGAGACAAGGGGCTGCATAGCGATGACGAGGAGGGGCCCCGGCCGCCGAACGACAAAGGACAGAAGGGCTTCCCCCCGCAAGTGCGTACAGTGAACATGATATACGCAACCCATATCCCCAAAAGGGAGCAGAAGCATGCTCTCAAGGATGTCTATGCATTGGAGCCGGTCGCCCCAAAGTTCAACCCATGGTCCTCCTGCCTGATCACCTTTGATCGAAGGGACCACCCCACTAGCATCCGTCACAGCGGATTCTCCGCATTGGTCCTAGACCCAATCGTTGACGGATTTCACCTCACTAGAGTCATCATGGACGGCGGCAGCAGCCTGAACCTGCTTTATCAGGATACAGTGCGAAATGGGTATAGATCCCTCAAGGATTAAACCCACAAAGATAACCTTTAAAGGCGTCATACCAGGTGTAGAAGCCAGCTGTACAGGCTCGGTTACACTCGAAGTGGTCTTCGGATCCCCGGATAATTTCCGAAGCGAAGAGTTAATCTTCGACATAGTCCCATTCCGCAGTGGCTATCATGCCCTGCTCGGACGAACTGCATTCGCAAAATTCAATGTGGTGCCGCACTACGCATATCTCAAGCTCTAGATGCCAGGCCCTCGTGGAGTCGTTACGGTAAATGGAAACACCGAACGCTCCCTCCAAACGGAGGAGCACACGGTGACCCTGGCGGCGGAAGTCCAAAGTAGCCTATCAAGGCAATTCCCCAATCCGGGTGTTAAACGTTCAGACAACGTTAAGCGCGCTCGAAGTAACCTACAACAAAACCGGCTGGCACGTTCCGAGCAAGCATAGCAGTGCGGCCCCAACCCCAACCCTCACCAGATGGCGATAGCGGTACCACGCGTACATAACTACGCTTTGGAAATACCATGGGCATAAGGGGAGGGGCACAACTATGGCACGCCCAGAATGCGGGTTAACCGCACTAGGGGCTCCCTATTCTGTTGTTTCTTTATATATATATATATATATATATATATATATATATATATACTTTCAGGACCCAACTATCCGGAAGGCCTTTTCGGCAATACACTCTCCGAACACACGATGCAACAGCCAGGGAGAGAGCAAGCCACATCAAATGTCCAGGTGGTCTCTATAACGAGCTAAATACCTGTTTTACTTGAAAGTCTCACAGCTTGCCCCCGGAGGGGGACATGTCAAATAATTCCATCTCTTGCTTATCGCACTATTTGTATCGTTCTGCTTTCATAGCAGCCCCTTTTTTAATAAACAATACATGGCTCTTATCTATTATTGTATTCGTCTATTTTTATACAAATATGTTTAGTCATGATATCATGCAACCGTATGCTTTGGTACGGCCAATACACCAGGGGCTTAAGCACCCCATAATAAAGGTGTGAGAAGACCGAACACTCTCACGAGTGCGGCACCTTGAACTTGTAGCACTATATGCATCGGCTCCGAATCATGTCTTGGGTCAATAGTTGGGTTTGCCCGGCTCCCATGTTTTGGTACTTTACATTCTGCAATGTTGGCTAAGGTAGCGCTGGGAGAACTACTGCGATTGTGCCCCAGTTGAGCTGGGTTAACACCTCAGTAGAGAAAGCTAAAACTGACCGTCATGATAATGCGAGAGACTGGTCGCTGTTCGCGAGGTTTTTTGAGTCCCTAAATACTTATGCCACTTAGAGCGAGGAGCCGGATTTATCTGGCCTAGGCGTGGATAGCGCCCCGAACTTGGTCTTCTGAATACTAGGGGCTTCGCCGAAATTTAAAATTATAGAATTCTATGGCTAAGTAAGAGTGATAAAGCATTATAAGTCCGACGGCCTTGTGTGTTGTGCTGAGCGCCTCCCTAGATGGACCCAAGAATGGGAACAAGAGCGCTCAGGTTTATCCCGAACACCCTAGCACTCATGGCATGGGGGTAGAAGCCGACGACTTGCATCTCTCAGATTTGATAAACGGCCGCACAAAAGGTAATATTTTAAATTAACAAGCATTGCGTATATGAACAAAGTTTTCAGCGTACAGGATAACAAATGCGAGTCTACTCAAAAATTACATCTTTGGAGCATTCACCCGCTATAAGGCGGGCACCCTTCAGGACGCCCTTATAATACATTTCGGGCTTGTGTTACTCCTTGCCCAGCGGTGGCGCGTCCATCACAAGCTTCTCTGCGTCCATCTTGCCCCAGTGCACCTTAGCACGGGCAAGGGCCCGACGAGCACCTTCAATACAGACGGAGCGCTTGATGACTTCAATCCATGGACAAGCGTCCACCAGCCACCGCACCAGACCGAAGTAGCTCCCAGGCATGGCTTCTCCAGGCCACAACCGAATTATGAGGCCCTTCATGGCCTGTTCGGCCACCTTGTGGAGCTCGACCAGCTGCTTCAGCTGGTCGCTCAGGGGCACCGGATGTCCGGCCTCAGCATATTGAGACCAGAACACCTTTTCCATTGAGCTCCCCTCCTCGGCTCGATAGAACGTGGCAGCATCAGACACACTACGGGGCAGATCGACGAACACTCCTGGAGAGCTCCGGATTCGGGTAAGTAACAGATAATTCACTTGTATATGCTTGCTTTGCATAAAGAATGCCTTACCCGCCGCTATCTTCGTTATCGCCTCGATCTCCTGGAGGGCCTTCTGGGTTTCGTCCTTAGTGGTTTTGGCACTCTCAAGAGCCAAAGCAAGCTCGGACTCTCGAGTCTTCGAGTCATGCTCCAAACTCTCGTGTTTCTCCACGAGAGCCTAGAGCTCTTGCCGCACCTCCGCCACCCGCGCCTCCTATTTCTCTCGCTCGATGCGCTCCAAGGCCGCACTATTTTTGGCCTTGGACATCGCTTCCTTCAGGGTCGCCACCTCGATCGTGTTCCCTGCAACATTCACGTTGGTCCTATCATTATTTGCAACCAGGTATTTCTATATACATTTACATACGGTATTACATACCCTCCTTGTCATCGAGCTGCTTCTTGGCACGGGCGAGGCTCTTCTTCAATGTATCGACCTCCGCAGTCAGTGCGGTAGAGGTCAGCAGCGCAGCCTGCATGCCCATATTGACATATTTATGTTAGACTCCTGCGTATATATTTTTAGATCCTCAGCTCGACTTTTCTTTTCGAATGGTGAACTGAGCATCAGGGGCTACTGTCTATGCGGTAACATTTTTATATGTTTTACATACCTCGAAGCCTATTAGCAGGCTGGTACAGGTTTCTATCAGTCCGCTCTTGGCGGACTGAACCTTCTGAATCACCGCACTCATAACAGTGTGGTGCTCCTCGTTGATGGAAGCGCCGTTAAGCACCTCCAGCAAATTGTCCGGCGTCTCCGGTTGGACGGAGGCCGCCGGCGTCGTAGGCGCGGCTTTCTTACGAAGGCGCCGCCTGCCGGACTCTGGAACTGTTGTTGGTTCCGGAGCGGTGTCCGGCCCTGGGCCGGACATAGATCCCTCTGGGGTTTTACCCCCTTTGGGCCTGGAGTCCAGGAGGTCTCCTTGTGGCGCCTCTAGGACCACCTCCTCCTGGTTTAGCCCCTTTTGAGACTCCACCTCTACGTTGTCTATAGGGAGAGGGGAGGAGGCCATCGGAAGTGAAGCACTATTCACATCCAACGAGTCCAGGGAGCCGCTCGACGAATCACTGAGCTGAGCCCGGGGCGGACTGCATAATTGAATTCGGCGTCACAAGGTACCATACATCAGAGGAGCGCCATAAGTTATTCTGGTATCCGGATACTTACGATTTTGCCAGGGGCTTGACCCTGGATGGCCATTCCTCCCCGCCGTCTTCGGCATCGGAGGCGTAGTCCGGCAGAAGCGTCCTCCCCTTCTTGGACCCTCCGGCCTCCCTAGTTGGGGCGGCCTTCCTCTTCTTTCCTCCCCCCGCTGGAGGGGGAGAGGCTTCTTCTTCTTCTTCCTCCTCCTCGTCCTCAGAGGCGGAGGGTGCTTCGGGGTTGTCGGGCGATGAATTCGACACCACCAGGCGTCGGGAACTCTTTTGGGTCCCCGTGGCCTTCTTCTTGGCCTTCTTCTCCGCCCACGACCTTCGGCTTGACGCTGAAGATCTTCAGCCATAGGCCAAAGTGAGGCTGGATGCGGAGGAAGGCCTCGCATACGACGATGAACGCCGAGATGTTGAGGATGAAGTTCGGGGCTAGATCGTGGAAGTCCAGGCCGTAGTAGAACATGAGCTCCCGAACGAACGGGTGAAGAGGAAAGCCCAGTTCGCGGAGGAAATGGGGGAGAAACACGACCCTCTCATGGGGCCCAGGGGTGGGGACTAGTTGCCCCTCCTCGGGAAGCCAGTGCGTGATATTGTCAGATAGGTATCCGGCCTTCCTCAACTTTTTGATTTGCCCCTCCGTGACGGAGGAGGCCATCCATCTACCTCCCGCTCCGGACATGATTGGAGAAAGGTCGAGGTGGGAAGTGTGGGCTTGGGCGCTGGAGCTCGAGTGCAGAGGGATGGATAAGCAGAGGAGGAAGAAGGCGTAAATGGAAAGGGTGGATTCTTATCCCCTTATATGGGCGTCTGAGACTGTAAGCCCCCACCAGCCCAATAAAACTCGCTTATCTCCCAAGCACCACGGTTAATGGCGCGGTTGGGTTACCCACGCCCATATTGATGAGAATCCCGGAATAAGGGGACACGATCTCTGCTTTGACAAGACGTGCCTAGGAAACCGCCTCGCTAAACGCGCTGAGGTGGAACAGTAAAACGATTCAAATAAAGGCTTGGCCGTGGCGTGATGTCGCGTTGCGGAATACATCAGCAGATTGGATTTGTGAAGATATTATTCTCTCTACGGTGGCATGTGGAACTTATTTTGTAGAGCCGGACACTATCCTTGTGTTCAACATCTTCTATGGAGTATTCGGAGGAGGAACCCGCCTTGCAATGCCGAAGACAATTTGTGCGCCGGACTAGTCGTCATTGAAGCCTGGTTCAGGGGCTACTGAGGGAGTCCTGGATTAGAGGGTGTCCGGATGGCCGGATTGTGACCTTTGGCTGGACTCCCGGACTATGAAGATACAAGATTGAAGACTTCGTCCCGTGTCCGGATAGGACTTTCCTTGGTGTGGAAGGCAAGCTTGGCGATATGATATGAAGATCTCCTCCCATTGTAACCGACTCTATGTAACCCTAGCCCTCTCCGGTGTCTATATAAATCGGAGAGGTTTAGTCCGTAGGACGAACAACAATCATACCATAGGCTAGCTTCTAGGGTTTAGCCTCTCTGATCTCGTGGTAGATCAACTCTTATACTACCCATATCATCAATATTAATCAAGCAGGAGTAGGGTTTTACCTCCATCGAGAGGGCCCGAACCTGGGTAAAAACATCGGGTCCCTTGTCTCTTGTTACCATCTGCCTAGACGCACAGTTCAGGGCCCCCTACCTGAGATCCGCCGGTTTTGACACCGACAGAGGGCCTCCGCCGAAAAGCTTGTCCGGACACCCGGTCCGGAGATGCTACAGCCCCGTCTGCTCAAAACAGGGACGAAGACAAGGACGAGGAGGAAAGTGCCTCTTCACACTCAAAGAAGAGGGCGATGTCCGAAGACGTCGAGGAAGAGCAGCTTCCTCGGGCCTCAAAGAGATAGTGCGGGCCCAAGGCAGTTCTTCCCGACAGTTCGGACTCCGATGAGGAGTCCGTGGCATCTGAGAAGGTTCCGGATAGGGAACCTAGGGTCAAGCCCCCTGCTGCCAGGTACGATATTTGGTGTTTGTAGTTGTTATATCTTTAATAGCCCTTTGTTTGATGGGAGCTGACTGTATGATGTTGTAGCCCACCGCGTGGTCATCCCGCCGAACAGACTTCGGAGGGGACATCTCCGCCTGCCGATTTGGCGGATAGCAGGTCTGCGTCCCACTCTATACCTTCCCAGATCCACGAAGAGGTCGGTGAGGTCCTATCTCGGGAGGCCCCGAACATGGGGAGGAGGGCAACGCCACCATGGCTGAGGCTAATGCCTTAGTCACCGAAGACCAGGAGGATGGGTCCGTCCTGGCAAATGTGGGGGGAGGGTCCAGTCCATCCGGACCTCCCCAGTCGATCGCACCTGATGAGAGTGCAATCTTGCCCTTACATCATTTTTTGATGTTGATGAAAATATACATGTAGGGGAGTAACTAAGTTTGTCAAGTGAATCTCAGGTGTTAGTCTCCGGTTCATCAAAATGTGTGTGGATCATGAGCGTACGAAGTTGATTTTACCCAAAGTATACTCAAGCAAGAAGTATCAAAAAGATTGCATCATTTGATTTCTTGAGTATAGGATCCCTCACTATTAAGAGGGGATAGGTAGGGTTAGTGAAGGACTTGCTCATGCCACAATGATTCCTAGCTTCAAAATCTTACGGTCACACAAAATATTTTGGTGCTTATGTTCTATCTTTGCTCCCATGCGAGATGTCCGAGCTGCCGACCAGACGTCTGGGCCGCACGCCGGATATTCGGCCCACTCGTCAGATTTCCCGCTCCCTGTTGTCGAGACACCAGTAAGTTTGCACGTATTCGCCGGATGTCCGGGCTTCACCCAGGATGTCCAGGACTTCTAGCCACACTAGATCTCCAGGCTTCACCCCGGATGTCCAGCATCTTCTATCCAGAGAGCATCTTCAGTCTGGGTATTCGCCGGATGTCCGTTCATTTGCCGGATGTCCGGGACTCCCAGCCATACCGGGTGTCCGAACTTTGCCCCAGATGTCCGGCCCCTCTATTCTGTCCTCTGCTTTCTGCCTCACTTCACGTGCACTATGCTAGACTGGATGTCCGGCCCATGTCCCAGATGTTCGGCCTTGCCTGTCAATTACATTGCAATGGCCATATTTGCACCCACACTATATATAGCCCTCTTCCCCCACGGGAGAGGGTTGACCATTCACTTTGAGAAAACCCTAGAACACATTTCACTCACTCTCTCTCTCTCTCTCTGTCTCTCTCCCTTCCACACCAAATCTTAGATCCCTAAGGGATTTTAGAGCATTTGAGAGAAGTTGTCCGTCCAAGTGATAGATCCAATCCTTCCCCTTCTTTGCACCAAAGGAATTCATGATTTGAGCAAGTCTTGAGCCTTTCCCCTTATTTCTTGTTACTCTTGGAGGTTGGAGACTCCTAGGCGGTAGGAGCCATTTGGAGAGGAATCGTTCATTATGATTACCCCCAGAAAGTTTGTAAGGGTTTGGAGATCACCCCAAGATCTACCATTAGTGGTTGAGAAATGCCTTCGTGGTTTTGTCTCAAAGGGAGAATAGGGTGAGCCTTCGTGGTGTTGGTGAGCCTTCGTGGTAACATCCACCTCTCTAATGGCGACGTAGCTTCCCTCCAAGGAAGTGAACATCGGCATACATCCTCGTCTCTTGGAGTTGCGGTTATCCCTAACCCTAACTTCCTACTTGTGGTTACTTATCTTTTAGTATTTACTTATATCATATTGTGCTTTCTGACTCTCCTCTAGTGTTACTTGTTTACCTTGTTTAACTCATGGCATCACACTTGCAGTTGTTAGGCTCAACTTCATATTACGCATTATTGCCTAAAATTGCTAAGTAACAATTAAATTTGTAATTGTACTTATTCACCCTCGGCCCTCTAGGTCCATCTCGATCCTTTAAATTGGTATCAGAGCCTCGTGCTCTATTCTTGTGGCTTAACCGCCCTAGAGAGAGATGAACCCCGATGGGACTCCCCTTGTTGTAGATCTGAAGGATAACGACGCGGCTTCCATGGAAGACAAGTCCTTCACTTTTGAGGATCTGGAATGGGTGCTTGCTAAGCAAAAGGAGGAGCATGATGCTTCTCTTGAGGCCTTGGTCCAAATGAGACTAGCCACATTGAGGATGATGCTTGCACCACTTTCTGGTGGTGCGCCTTGAGGCCAACTGTGCCTACTCCTTCACTTGTCCAACAACCTCCTAGTAATGAACACTATAGTGTTCCTTGGCTTTATGCAAGACCTCAAGTAGAGAAACCAAAGTATAACCCTCAAGGCAAACCTCTTTTACTTGATGACACAACCGATTTTGCTTTGTGGGGAGTTGCTATGTAGGATCATCTTCGATATGGAAATGATGAGATGTTGGAGATCTTGGAGTATGGTTATCAACTTGTAGACCCAAAGAATCTTACACCAAGAGAAGTATATGACAAGCATCTCAATGACACCACAATCATGTGCATAAGGAGAGGTATCACTGACAAGCAAAGGAGACCATACATACACATCACAAGTGCCAAGGAATTATGGGATAGCATTGTAAGGACCAAGACCGATACCTCCACTCTCCGGCTTGCTCATATGAAATTGTGAAAGTGCATTATATCGACTAGAGGGGGGGTGAATAGGCGATTTTTATGAATTCTTCACTGAGGAATTTGATGGTGAGGAAATTCCTAAATGAAGAACTACTTGCGGTGGAATAATTACTCAGAAAGAAACAAAACAGAACATAGGCATAGTCATCATGATGAAATGAAGACAAGCATAGAGTACAGAATACGTAAACACAGGATAACACAAGGAAGAAGACGAACAGACTGAAGAAATAGAGCTGAGGAAATTGAGAAAGTCTTCAGTCAAAGTCTTCAAACAGATATGAATAGGAACACAACAACATACATGAGGAATTTAAAGAGTTGAAGAAATAGAACCAGTAAGCTTGGTGAAGACAATGATTTGGTAGACCAGTTCCAACTGCTATCTTAGTTGTACATCTGGTGGGAGCGGCTGAGTATTTAAACTTGAGGACACCCAGTCCCGGACACACAGTCCTCACCGTATTCTCCTTGGGCTAAAGTCACACAGAGCTCGGTAAGTCTTCAGGTGACTTCTGAACATTCACAAACTCGGTCACTCAGCGATCCACAATTCCTCTTGGATGCTCTAGACCTTGACACCTAACCGTCTGGAAGAAGCACAATCTTCAAAGGAAACACGGATCGGATCCACGCAGGATCAATCTCTTCAGTGATGCTCAATCACTTGGGGTTTGGTAGGTTTGGGTTTGGGATTTCCTCACTTGATGATTTTCACTCAAAGTCCTCGGAGGATGGGTTGCTCTCAAATGACAAGTGTCAGTTTCTCTCGGAGCAGCCAACCAGCTAGTGGTTGAAGGGGGTGGCTATTTATAGCCTAGGGAGCAGCCCGACATGATAAGACATAAATGCCATTGTCTAATATGACCGTTAGGTGGGTAGATATTTTGGGACAGCTGGCGCGTAGCAAAGCAGCGGTTGGAATGTTTGAGGTTCGAATTCCTCAGGGCTATCATGTTCCTCACTTGGTAGGCAATCCGCACTGGCGAATTCCTAACTCTTCAGTCAGAACAAATTCCTCAGATTCTAGAAGGACTTCGTCTCTGTCACTGAAGAATATGGCTGAACTATGCGAGATTTCCAATGGCTTCACTCGAAGGGATTGGTAGGTGTAGGATTTGAGTTGAGCATCACATGGAAAATTTTCCTTAGTATTTCCTCGACCCCCTTTAACAGTACGGTGTTTCCTATGACTCAAGAAATAGAAAATGAAACTATGAAAACAAAAGTCTTCGCGCTTCATGTTCCTCGAATGATTACCAAGTCTTCAAGGTCACACCAATTTCTTCACTTTCAAAGTCTTTAGAAAGTCTTCACAAATCCAAATTCTTCAGTTAAAGAACTTCATTTTTAGGGGTCGAGTTTCTCTGTAAATATCAAACTCCTCATAGACTTATAGACCTGTGTACACTCACAAACGCATCAGTGTCTTAACCTATAAGTCTTCAATACACCAAAATCACTAAGGGGCACTAGATGCACTTACAATCTCCCCCTTTTTGGTGATTGATGACAATATAGGTTAAGTTTTCATCGGGGATAATAATGTGAAGTGTAAAAAACTGATATTGAGGAATTTGATTGCAAGATATAGAAGAACTCGCCCTGAAGATGTGCATCGTGAGGAATTTGCTTTTGAAGCAATGCACACTTGAAGAGTATAATCATGGAGATCTCCCCCTATATCTTGTAATTCATACACGCATTTGACATATAATATGAGTAATTTGGAATGCATGATGAAATATGGTGACTGATGTAATTCAGCATGCGTGCATTAACATTAATGAGGAATTAGCATGCAGAAGAACACAGCAAAAGTATCAAGCCACCATAGAGTTTAAGATTACAACTCGATCCAGCAAAGTCATCAGAAGAACGAGAGTTGTAACTTAGCAAAAAAAACGCCCATATAAATAGACCCGCTTGAAGACTAACTCAAATTTCTCCCGCTTTGTCATCAAATGACCAAAAGGGTTGAAAATGAGGACTAACGCCCCTGAAGAATATCATGATGATGGAGGAGCGCCAGCGTTGTCAGGGTCTTGAGTCGTTGAAGGGCCTGCTGCAGTGTCGTCCAAATCTTCATGCTCGTCCATGGCGCGTGATGAAGAATAGAAGCTGGCCACCAGAGAAGGAACCTTGACCTTCTTGAATTTCTTCGGTGGAGGTGCAGACCAGTCAAAGTCTTCCTTGAAGCCCATTTGCTTCAGATCTTATTCGCCATATAGATGAGACAAAATTGCCTAGGTGCGATCAAACACTTCATGGAGGTAGTAGTGGTTTTTCTTCTCTGCATTGTGTGTAGAGGTCATGTTGTGAAGAATAGAGCCAAACTGATGCTTAACCCATTTGTGATTCCGATCGACCTTCTGGTGAAGACTTGTGAGCAGTTCACGGTCAGTCATCACACGAGGAGCAGTAGCTTGAGGACTTGACTTTGGAGCATTGGCAGCAGAATCATGTGTGGCAGAGTCATCATTGGTGGAATAAGATGCAGCTTTGCGGAACTGACCATCCAATGGACGAATGCCTTCATCGATCACAGCTGGTGACTTGCCCTTCTCATCAGATGAGGAAATTGTCTTCTTGAGGACTTCAATTGGGGTCAAGTGGCTGCCTTGGTTAACTATATCGGCCTTGTAATTGAGTGAAGACCTTGATCTGAGGAATCTCATGATCCATGGTGCATAAGGCTTCAGCTCAAACGGTGAAAGTGCAACATTTGCAAGAGTCCTCATGATGGTAATTGATAGGAATACCATGCATGATCTTGAAGAGCATATTCTTCATCATCCCCACAATTTCTTCATCTGAAGAATCATGTCCTTTGATTGGGCTGATAGTCTTCGTCAGAATGTGGTATATGGTTCTGGCCACATACAACAAATCCTTCACGAGGAATTTGGTCCTTTGAGCTTGTCCAGGATTCAGCGGCTTCATGAGCACTTGCATATAATGATCAGTAAGTTCAGGTTCATCATACAGATAGCGAGCGCCTTCTGGTGGAGGACTGATTGGCAGGGCACAAAGCGATTCAGTGGCAGGTGCCTTGTAATGAGTGTTTTCCGTCATCTAGTCCAACACCCATGAGTTGACGTCAGCAGCATCGCCTGTGATATGCAAAGTTGCGTAGAACTGAAGAATAAGCTCTTCATTCCAATCAACGATGTCAGTGCAGAAATTCAGCAATCCTTCATCGTGAAGCATACTGAGAACCGGCGTGAAGCATGGCATAGATTCTATGTCCACGTGAGGAATGTGCTCATGATCAAAGACTTTGTCCTTGTCAAATAGAACTGAGGAATAGAAGTTGGGCTGGCTGGCTGTCCAGAAATGCTTCCTTCTAAGACAAGCATTGTCATAAGGGTTGAATTTAGTGAAGAATACGTGCTCGCCGAAGAAATCATCAGCCTTGAATTTTGGCTTCTTGGAGAAGGGATTCTTTGGCTTGGGCTGAGGAGTGTCTGTGATTTGCAATATCACCTCAGGAATCGCAATCTCAGGTTCCTCATGCTGAGGAATTTCAGTTTCTTCTGCATCTGCAGCCTGAGTCATCACTTCTTCATTCACTGTTTCTTTAGCACTAGTGGCTGGAATATCTTCATGAACAGACGGGGTTGCACGAGGTTCATCATATCCACTTGTACTTCTGTAGTGGCTGGGGACTAAGGAATAGCTTGGAGAGGATTGAACATTGGTGAGTTTGGATGCTGACTGTCCCAAAATTCATCATTGAGCACAGGAGTGGTACATCCAATGTCCACATCCTCATCTTCAATTTCTTCAACACCTGCCTCTTCAGCTGTGAACTGAGGCACAAGTGAGGAAATGACTGGAGTTGAAAGGATCTCATCCACTTCAATTTCTTCGTCCAACTTCTCTGTCGAAGCAGCAGATGGAGTTTCTTCATCAGATTCCTCGGGAATCTCATATACTTCACCATAAGGAACAAGGTCCTTTGATGGCATAGATGAGACGGGAACGGCATCAATTGGATTGTCAATTGAACTGATCAGAGTCTTCATCTTCTTCGGAGCTGAAGAATTTGATGAAGCTGATGCCTTCCTTTTCTTCAAGGCTGCATGTTCTGCAGCCTTGGTCTTCTTCACATCAAGAGCAGATGGAAGGATAGGAGTTGGTGTAGGCGCATGAGGTGCATTTTCTTCAGGCACAACTGTTGCAGTTTCCCTGACTTGTTCACTTTCTTCAGGCGCATCACTAGTGGATGCCCTAGCAATATCATCAGCGGCTGGAATGGAGTCTTCAGCAGCCATACTGACATCAGCGGTGCTGGCATGTTCTTCAGTGGGCTGGGCAGATTCTTCAGCTTGAGGAATTTCAACCTGCACCGGAGCAGTGGCAATTGAAGAGAAAGTCTTTGTCAGATTGACGAAACGTACTTTTGCTCCCATCCAATCAGCATGGTACCGATTGAAATCATCACTCAGTTGCTTGATTTCAGCTTGTACAACAATGAGTTGTTCGGGGGTAAGAGTGAGGACATTGTCCTTGAGGTAGCGATGTTTCTTGTATTGCGCTTTCTTCAGCCTTCGTCCTTCTTCATATTTCCACTTTTCTTCCTCAATGAAGTGAGTGAGGACATGACTTTGACCAGAAGTGAGGTTCAACTCCGGCAAAGGTGTAGCTGGGTCCTTGTGCCATAAGTCAATGAAATCGAGGATCATCTTGGGATCCAGAAGAAGTGGCACATTGCTGCCTTTGGCTCTAGCGGCCCTGACTTGCCTGTCTCTGATGATTTCAGCAAGTTCATCATCATCCACCTCATCATCATCAGAGGGCACTTGGAAAGCGACTTGCTTCTTGTGAGGACTTGGTCGAATACCTCGTCCAGCAGTGGCTTTTTTCTTCAGCAGTGAGGGACCAGCTGAGGAAGGTCGAGCAGCTGAGGAGCTTGCAGATGCTCCTGAGGCAATAGAGAAGCCTTGAGTCCTTTGGCACGTGGCAAGATGCACGGGTGCCGAAGATTTTGTCGGAGTAGTTGAAGACTTTGTCGGAGGAGGAGGAGCAGACTGAGGAATTGGCCGTGAGGGCTTTGAAGATGCTGGCCGTGAGGGCATTGCTGAGGAGCTTGGCCATGAGGGCATTGAAGGAGAAGCACTGGATTTGTGGGCTGGCTTCTTTGGCATAGCCTTCTTGGGCTTACTACCAGAGGCCTCAGCAGTGTTAGCAGCAGTAGTAGAATCTTCATTGAATTTCCTCACTGCCTCTTTTGGTTGCTTGGCTAGTTTGGCCTAGCGCCTAGCCCATTCAATAGCATAGTCCTCACCACGCTTGAGGCTGGTGGGATCCGCTAGTTGGCCAGGCCTCAATGGATGTCTTGAGCATGGAGGATTGAGCGCGAATTTCTTCATGTACTTGGGTGTAACATATTTGTACTCCCTCCATTCTCGTGCCCATCTCCTCTCAATTTGTTGTATGCGCACTTTGCGCCGATTCTTGTCCTCCTTGCCAAACTTGGCCTCATCTGGAGTGCAATATCCAGCATATATATCCTCAAGGATTTCAAACGCTGTGTTGACCTCAGGCCTTTTTCCTCCCTTCCGCGGCTTCTTGTCAGCCATTTTCTTCAGCTGAGGAATATGAACAACTGAGGTTTCTGAAGATGTATGCAACTTTTCTTCGAGGAACGCTGCAAATGAGTTAAGTTGATGAGAACCTAGTGATTCAGCAGCGGACATTTGTACCAGTGAAAAGGGTATAGTTGCGAGGAATTTGGAGAGGTCATATGCGTTCTCAGAAGATTTTTTAAAAGAGAATAGGTTTGAGGAATTTGACCGATGAGTCTTGAAGAATTTCACTAAGCGTTCTTTATCTTAGGTTCCAGAGTTGTACAGATTTAGAAATCCACACAATTGAGGAATCTTGAAGAAAATCATTGCTTAGAGAAACGAATCAAGAACAGATAACATGTAAGGTGTTTACTGTGTGAAGATTTGAAGAATAAACACCTTTGAAGATTTTTAGGAAAACACATGAATCAAAGTGGGCAATAAAAGTAACTTTTAATTACCCGAGTGAAGAACATGACAAACTAGGAAGTGTTGAAGTGAAGTTCGTCTGTTTAAATCTTCCACACCCTAACTCGGCAGAGGAAGACGGCTACAGCGGCGGCGGAGTGAAGAGATCCGCAACCGGCGCGAGTACGACGGCGACGAGGTCGAGGTAGTGAAGCTCTTCCTCACCGGCGACGATGAAGTAGCAGTGGCGCTAGGGTTTGGGAAGCTCGAGCGGGAGAGAGAGGTCGAGCGGAGTAAAAGTGAAGTGAGGAGAAGACAGGGGTATTTATAGCGGCAGTGAAAAACTGTGCGCCCGAGGATTTCGGACGAACATGCCCCTGTCTCTTCTCATTCATCTGACATGTGTCACCCACGTACTGTGAGGTGGCGATCGTGTAGGATCGTGGGTGAATAGATAAGTATTTGTCGTGAGAAGCGGAACGGTTTGAGCGGCAACGCCGAAAATTTAGATAAGATAAGTTTTAAGTTACCATTCGCAATTTCTTCAGTTGTCAAGGACACAGTGAAGATTTTGAACGAGTTTCAAATCAGAACGCACATGAAGAATTTGTGCAAAGATTGGATTGATTTTAGCATGGAGGGGGAAAGGGTCCAATCACATTCACTTAGCGGAAAAAGTCAACTTGAAGAATTAGCAATAAGTGAATGTTGTAGAGGACATAAACTCAACATATATATATATATATTCAACTGAAGAAAAACGTCGGAAATAGTGACGACATTTCAAGTTGAAGAATTTGAGAAACTGAGGAATTTTAAAAACGAAGAAAAACTCAAATTGAAGATTTTCAACTTTGGGTGGTGGCGTAACCCACCATATAAGAAAGCTGATTTCAGACACCGCTTACAATTGTCGTAGGGCTCTAATAATCAATTTCTTCATTAATTTCTTCACACTTAGACGGTTAGTCTTCATTGATTGAAGAAAAACATTACTTCATGTGTTGCGCATCTAAGTCATCAAGTCAGCATAAGTGTTAGGATGAGTGTCCTATTTCAGAGAACATTCGAAGATTCTATGATATTTAGCTCACATCGCAAATGCTAAATCACTTTTCATCCAAGGGCTTTGTGAAAATATCGGCCAGCTGATCTTCAGTTCTTGCATGGCAGATGGAGATATCGCCCTTCAACACATGATCGCGAAGAAAATGATGACGAATCTGGATGTGCTTTGTCTTCGAGTGCTGAACTGGGTTGCGAGAAATCTTGATTGCGCTCTCATTGTCACAGTAGAGAGGCACATTCTTCACATTGATGCCATAGTCCTTGAGAGTTTGCTTCATCCATAGTAATTCAGCACATCATGATCCAACAACAATGTACTCAGCTTCTGCAGTGGAGAGAGATATGCAGTTCTGTTTCTTCGAGGACCAACAGACCAAAGATCGTCCAAGGAAATGGCAAGTGCCTGACGTTGACTTGTGGTCCACGCGATCGCCGGCATAGTCAGAGTCTGAATATCCAGCGAGATCAAATGAAGAGCCCTTGGGATACCACAATCCAAGTGTTGGTGTGTGAGCTAGATATCGAAGAATATGCCTCACAGCCTTATGGGGTGATTCCTTTGGCGTAGCTTAAAATCGGACACACATGCAAACACTAAGCATAATATCTGGCCTAGATGCACATAGGTACAATAAAGATCCAATCATGGAGCAGTATACCTTTTGATCGAAGTCTTGACCATTTTCATCAGTGCATAGATGACCATTTGTCGACATTGGAATTTTGACCCCTTTGCAATCTTGCATGCCCAATTTCCTTAATACTTCTTTGAGGTATTTCTCCTGCGATATGAATATACCATTGCGTTGTTGACGAATTTGAAGCCCTAAAAAGAATTTCAATTCTCCCATCATAGACATTTGATATTCTTCACTCATCATATAGGCAAATTCATCACTATAATGTTGGTCAGTACAGCCAAAGATAATATCATCAACGTATATTTGACACACAAACAATTCACCATCATAGGATTAGTGAAAAGAGTTGGATCGAGTGAACTGGGTTTGAAGCCATTCTTCACGATGAATTCCTTCAACGTGTCATACCACGCCCGAGGGGCTTGCTCGAGGCCATACTTTGTCGGGATTCTTTGGATCTTCAAAACCTGGGGGCTGAGCAACATATACTTCTTCCTCAATCTTACCATTGAGGAATGCACTTTTCACATCCATTTGTTGTAAGATAATATCATGATGGTTAGCGTAAGCAAGTAATACACGAATAGCCTCAAGTCTAGCAAAAGGTGCAAAAGTTTCATCGAAATCAATTCCTTCAACCTGTGTGTAGCCTTGAGCTACAAGCCGTGCCTTATTCCTCACCACAAGGCCATTTTCATCTTGCTTGTTGCGGTGATCCACTTTGTGCCAATGATGTTGTGCTTGCGAGGATCTGGATGTTTGACCAGTTCCCAAACATTGTTGAGCTTGAACTGATGTAATTCTTCTTGCATAGCCTGAATCCACTCAGGCTCCAGAAATGCTTCATCTACCTTAGTAGGCTCTACGATAGAGACAAAAGCAAAGTGCCCACAAAAGTTAGATAAATGTGAAGATTCTGAGCGAGTGAGAGGACCTGGTGCTTCAATGTCATCAATGATCTTCTCAATTTGCACTTCATTAGCGATGCGAGGATGAGTGGGTTGTCTTCAAGGAATTTGATCAGCATTCCCTTCAAGAGCATTTTCTTCAACACCATTTTCTTCAGGTGCGCCAGCTCGGTAATCATCACGATCAGGAATGAATTCTTCAGCAGATTCTTTGGTAGGAATGACATCCTCAGTAGCCTTGAACTTGATAGAATCTTCAGGTGCTGGTTCATCTACCACAGAAGGTAGGTGCTCTCTTTGCGAGCCATTAGTTTCATCGAACTGCACATCTACAGTTTCAACAACTTTGTGAAGAACGTTGTTGAAGACTCTGTAGGTGTGCAAGTCCTTTCCATAACCAAGCATAAAACCTTCATGTGCTTTCGGTGAGGATTTAGATGTGTGATGATGATCTCTAATCCAACATTTAGCACCGAAGACTTTGAAATAACTCACATTTGGCTTTTTGTTAGTGAGGAGTTCATAAGCAGTTTTCTTGAAGAATTTGTGAAGATATACCCGGTTGATGACGTGGCATGCAGTATCAATTGCCTCAATCCAGAAGCGACGAGGCATCTTGTATTCATCAAGCATAGTGTGAGCCATTTCAGCGAGGGTTCTGTTCTTGCGCTCCACGACGCCATTCTGCTGAGGAGTATAAGGAGCAGATAACTCATTAGTAATACCAAGTTCATCGAGATAGCCATCAAGATTGTGACACTCCAAAATTTTTGTGGTTTTGTTTTCAGTCAAGAGCCTTGCTTAGTTTAAATAAGGTCTTTTAAACCCTTCTTAAAAACCTCTCCTCTGAGTTTCCTTTCCAAAATCTTTTCTTGGATTTAGTTTCTTCTAAAAAGAAAACCTTTTTGGTTTTGGGTTTTTCTTTGGTTTTGATCCCTTCTTGTTTTACCATACCTCTTATGGTAAAATGCTCCCAAAAACCCCTCCTTCCACTTTGGGACAACCCAAATATCCTGTCCCAACTAGTCAAATCCATTTTTGGATTTTATCTCATTTATTTCTTTTCCCAAAACAATTTCGTCCTTTATTTTGAGCCTAGGTCATTTGCAAAGCAAGTACTTTAACGCCTTTGGATTTTGACCTCAACTCAACTCCTCTGGATAGTCCTTAGCACCCACAACCTAGAACCATTGAGATCCACTCTTCTTATTTTCAAAATTTTCAAAATTCACTCTCTGCAAGTTTGGACCAGATTTGTCAAATTTGGTGAAATTCATATCTCCACTCCTCCAAAAATTCCACCAAAATTCAGGCAATCCCTAGCTGCAATGAGAGACCACTCCACCAAAAACCAGCTCAAGGAAAAATCCCCACATGCCAAAATCATTCTATCAAACACCTGACCTACACTGTTACTGTTCATCTTCAGTGAAATTTAGAGTTCAGTGTCGTTTCTTCGTCAGAGATTCAGTCACATGTCGACAGTGCGATTGGCGCATTGCTCACAGCTCCTCCTCCCTGTCCAGAGCACCACACGCGCGCTTGGCTTGTTCCTGGCATCGGTGGCGCCCTGGCCCGCCTGCGCCGGCGTGTTCCACGGCGGCAGAACCCCCGTAGCGGCCGACAAGGGGGCACCTTGCGGCATAATGCCGTTCGGCACCGCCCAAACCTCCTGAGAGCTTTGCGTGGCCATCTCCTTGCCAGCGCACGCATGCAGCACCGTCGCCGTGGCCTGGCACGTTCTGGGCGCGCTCTCTGCTGCCGACGTGCCGTGCGGCCGTTCCGTCGGAGACAGGCCGTAACCACCCCTGCCATGCTAGGTTAGACACTGGAATGGCACCTGTGCTCCGTCTAGTCGATGCTCAAGCCTCTAATTCAACCGTCTAGCCACAGCACCGCCGTAATCGCCGTCGGACTTATCCGTTCACGGCAACCACCTCGGGCCAGCTATAAATAGCGCCTCCGAGCTCTCTCTCGCCCCCGCACAACTCCACCACCTCACCAGACCATGCCTAGCCACTGGAAGAGCCTCGAGGGGCCCTTCTTCCTCCACTCTGGCCACCTCCGTCCGCCTTGGGCTCTGGCAACGTTCTCTTCGGTGAGAACCCCTCCACCGCCCTACTCTTGCCCGTAGCCTCGTACCACCACTAGGAGGCTAACCCCCACTCCAATTTGACCCCCGCAGCTCCCTCCGGCGAGATCCACGATGACCCGAACCACCATCCAACGGAGAAAGGGCTGCCATCGGCACAATGCTCGCCGGCGACCACCACCACCACCCACAGACGCGGAAGGACGTTCTGAACACGGAGGTACCATCCGATCCCCCTGCCTCGCCGTGGATCGCCATCGACGACCACCGCATCTCTCGGGCACCGTCACGCCCCGTTCCCCTCGTTTGAATTTTCAAACCTGACGGATGGGACCCGCCTGTCAGCCTCTCTTTCCTTTCTTTTAAACGAACCATTTTCTGGACTTTTCTGCAGAACCCCCTGGGAGTTTTCTGTTTCATTACAGAAAGGTCCCTGAATCAAAACCCTTATATCTTTTAAACAGAAAAGTATTTTTGTTTGATTCTTTTTCTGTTCTCTTTGAAATTTTGTCTAGTTTTTTTATCAGATTTATTTGAAAAATTATTTGGATTACTTTTTGTGCACCTCGCGGTATTTACGTTACGTGCATATTTTCTTATACCGTAGATACCGGAGGAGGTGACGGAGCCGCGAACTTCACCCATTTAGACTCCGACTACTTCGAACCAGGCAAGCATGTTTGAACTTTTGATATGATGAAGTGTTTGTTGCGTGTTTGCATTTAGGAGTTTCATGGCATGGTTATGATCATTTCTTTGAATGTTATATCTCATGCACAGAAGTGGAAAGTAAGTTTCGGAAAGTCATATGTTGTTGGATACATATTGGCATGGCCATGTGATGGCATGAGGATGGGTAAGATGGCAGTGTTGTGACATGCCAGTCTTATGCCAGTCTATTTGACTTCAGTGTCATCGTGAATCAAATCATACTCTCATTCATTTCCTTTCCTGTACTGCCACATGTTTTCCCCAAGGAATACGGCTTAGTAAGTTGCAACCGTTTTCCTGGTACACACCAAGTAGAGAGGCCGGGATGAGGGTTCCATGGCCCTGGATTAAAGCCCGTCATCCGGTCAGGGGGCATGGGTGTTTCCGGTTGGGACCGAGAGGGGGCACCCCTTAGAGCGCGCGTATAGAAATTTGATCCCATGCTATTTGAGGTTGTGACCTCCCCGTCTCAAAGTTTTTCTTGGACGTTGTCCAGGGTGATTCCTGGCATCGTGAGGTGGAATGCGTGTGTACTGGTTAAATGTGTTTCTACCGAAATACCGTAAACGGAACTAGTCCTTCGTGACTACGGAAATCCGTTGGCTGTGGTCAGTTAGTACAAACTCTGCAGAGTCACAAATCCATTAAATCATCTTGTACATGTCCAAGTACTGTGTTCATCTTATCTTGCCAGATATCAGTCTCAGTGACAAAACCCGGTGGACTACATGAGTTTAAATCCAGTTAAATATTTATTCCTGTGGATGGACTAACCCGTTATTTACTTTTGATATAAGCCCTTTCTGTGATGTCGCTCAGATGTCCGACTGTGGCATTTCTTTTATAAGCCCTTTATGTGATGTCGCTCTGACGTTCGACTGTGGCATTTCTTTTATAAGCCCTTTCTGTGATGTCGCTCAGACGTTCGACTGTGGCATTTCTTTTATAAGCCCTTTCTGTGATGTCGCTCAGACGTCCGACTGTGGCATTTCTTTTTCAAGCCCTTTCTGTGATGTCGCTCAGACGTCTGACTATGGCATTTCTTTTATAAGCCCTTTCTGTGATGTCGCTCAGACGTTCGACTGTGGCATTTCTTTTATAATCCCTTTATGTGGTGTCGCTTAGACGCCCGACTGCGGCATGAGATTTATTTGTTTACCTTTCGAGGCGTCGCTCCAGACACCCGATCGGTTTTCAGATATTTGTTTTACTTTTCAGGTTGTGCAAAAATATTATTATTGGAGTGAGCATCATTTTTTTTGCTCATGATGCATTCATGCATGCATTTGTTATATCTTTTGTCCAAACTGTCTTGCGAGTACTTTCAAAGTACTCACCTGGCATGTTGATTTGGCCAGATGTTGATGAAGGCGATCTCATGGATGAAGAGTTCGATAGCGAGTCCGACGCCTAGAGGAGTCCCAGTCAGTCCCGTGCGATCCTGCATTTGGTCATTTTTTTATATCCGCTTCCGCCACCCTAGAAACAGATTCATCGAGCCTCACCTCGACGCTCGATGAGCTGCCAGTTAGGAGTCAAGTTATCCACCACCACTTTTTATCTCGAGCTGGTAGCATGTCACCACACCCCTGTGTCATAACCGCCCTTATGTAAGATATTGGCGAGTTTGTAATAAATTGTTGAGCAGCCTTAGGTCAACCCTGTAATATATTTAATGCTACTGGTCCTCTGTTTATCAAGTATTTGTCTACCAGTGAGGATAACTTTTCCTATACTGGGATCTAAAGATGGATTTTCTCAATAATTATTTTATTGAAAAACCGGTCGTGACAGACTTGGTACCAGAGCCAGGCTGACTGTAGGATGCCACTAGGTGCGATCGCTAATCGGTTATTAGCATGATAGAGTTTATTCATCTTATTACAAATGTAGTCATTTTTCTGAGAGTTAGCATAAAATTTATGATCTGATCACTCAGAGTTTTTGCCTACTTTTGTAGATGGCTGGCAACGACTGTGAGTCGCAAATGTTCGCCAATGTGCCTGAGGGGTTCGTCAAGCTCCTCTCCTTCATCGTTCAGGTCGCGATGGGGCCATCCGTGCGCCCAATCTTCACACTTTATCCACACAAGATCAATGATAGTCTGACCATGCACCAGGCCGCGGTGCAATTTAGGGGAGGGCGTGCTAAGATACGCCGCTTCTGATTCTTGGGGAGAGCCATGCCTACTGAAAGGCATGCTATGCAGATGGCTGCCCGCGAGGCGATAGCTCGTCTTCGGGATGTCCTTCCTGCTATGAAGACCCGTCGCTACCGCTACCTTCCATGCCACGTTCCTTACACCTATCACTACTCATTCTCTTGCCCTAGAGGAGAGCGAGACGAGGCTTTTGAGATGCTTGTCGAGTACCTCCGAGCCCTGGAGGCAGCCTTCGACAGCATGGTGGATGACCTCGTAGCTGCTCGCATGGACTCAATCCATGGCTGTGCCGCCAACAGGAGGGAACTCCTGCACACCGCTCCACCACTGACTTTTATCTCTTCCTCAGCTTCTCATTCACCTACCATTCTTGCCACTGCTCGTCGTCTTCCTACCACTGAGGAATTCAACCAGGCTATTGCACCCACTCCCGCTCGCGCTGCACCACTTATTGCACCCACTCCCATACGTGCTACTCCACCTATTCCACCCACTCATTTTCAGGTTACTCCGTCTATGGCACCTGCTCCATCAGCTCAGCGCAGCGTTTCTCGTCTGGAACCTATTAGTGAGGAGGAGGTTGAGTCCCCAGCGTCACTGCGCCTCACCCTCGACAGGCCAAGGGAGATCCTCACCATCTTCGACTGGGTTCGTTTAGACGCCATGCGATGTGCCGACTTGTGTAATATGTGTATATGTACATAGGTTGTGAGAAGTAGCCTGTTTGCGCATCATGTAGGATCTGGAGAAGTGCACTGGTTTCAACAACATGTCAGGAGTATGTACGCATATCCTGAGTGATGTAATGTATAATTATGCCTGCATGTAAGATATGTAATAGTCCTTCTCCGCGCGCAATCGTGTATTTTTCAAAAAAAATCCTGGAGTTTTATGTGTGATTTTATTGGCTTTTGCGACTCTCTTTCTTGTCTTACGAGTTTCACAAAATATATCCCCAGAGTGAAAGATGTCTCGTCAGTGGACGCGCTCTATGCCAAATCAGCCCGAAGAAAATTATGGCACACCACCAAACCCCAATTTCACTCAGGGACAGACAAGTCAACAGGATAGTGAAACAGCATTTACCCAAGTGTGTCGTTTGTATGAACAGAGTCAGCAACAACACCAGGAAATGATGAACCAATTCATCAATATGGGAAATCACCATGGTCAGTATCAGCAGCAATCCAAGTTGTCTGAGTTACAGAAGACGCGTCCCCAAACATTTTCTCATACTGACAAACCTCTTGAGGTCGAAGACTGGCTTCAAGACATGGAGAGAAAATTAATTATTGCACAGTGTTCAGACCGTGAAAAAGTATTGTATGCACCACATTATCTCACCGGAGCAGCTGCATCATGGTGGGAAAACTTCCTACACATGCACCCCAACGAAAATGAAATAACCTGGGAGGATTTCAAAGAAGGTTTTCATGGGGCACACATTCCTAAGAGTGTTACGAAAATCAAGAAGAGAGAATTCGATGACCTCAAGCAAAGGACCATGACAGTGTCAGAATACAACAGCCAATTCAGTCTGCTATCTCGCTACACCAATGAAGAGCGCATGATCGAGAGCAAGAAGATGGAAAAATTCTTGGAAGGCCTGGCACCCGCGCTTAAATGCCAGCTGGTTGTGCATACCTTCCCAGATTTTAAAACACTGGTGGATAAGGCCATTACTCTGGAAAATGAGCGACACAGTCTGGAAGATTTCTGCAAACGCAAAAGGGACCAGTCTACTTTTGCTCGCAACCCCAGAAGCAAGACGGAATTTCAGAAGGGTGGTACACACAAAACCCCGACGAATAATTCATGCCCAATCAAGAATTTCCATGCAAGGGACAAGGAGTTCACATATCGCCTAGGCGTTACTTGTTACGCTTGTGGAGAAGAAGGGCACTATGCCAAGCAGTGCCCCAAGCCAAGGAATTCAACCCCGAAGCCTAACAATGGTGGCAATAATTCAGCGCCCAAGCGAAACAATTTCAACCCCTATAACAACCACCGGAAGGGTCACCTGAACCACGTGACCAAAGAGGAAGCACAGAACGCCCCAGATATCGTACTCGGTATGTACCCCGTCAACACAATACCTACCATGGTTTTGTTTGATTCTGGAGCTTCTCATTCATTTCGAAGAGTTTTGCTTTGCAAAATAATTTTTCGATGCTTCCCTTGGAAAAATCAATGATTATCAAGTCCCCTGGAATTAAGCAAGTGACCCAGAGTTATTGTCAAGGTGTGGTTATTGAATTTGAAGGATTGAAGTGTTACGCCAACCTTATTGTATTGGAAAGCAAAGGATTGGATGTCATCCTAGGGATGGATTGGTTGACCACCAAGAAAGGTTTTATTGACTGCTTCAACCGGACCGTGATTCTCACACACCATCACGGGAAGACAATAAAAGTTTCAACCAAAGAGAGACAAATACCTCGGCAACCGAGATTGAACAAGGTGGACATTTCTGAGCTGAACAAGGTTCCAGTAGTATGTGAATTTCCAGACGTATTTCCAGAAGAACTACCCGGCATGCCACCAGACCGAGAGATAGAATTCAGCATTGAGCTAGCACCCGGAACCTCTCCCATTTACAAGAAACCATACAGAATGGCACCATCCGAATTAGTAGAATTGAAGAAGTAAATAAAAGAATTATTGGAGAAAGGATACATACGAGCCAGTTCCTCACCTTGGGGTTCTCCAATTTTATTTGCCAAGAAAAAGGATGGAACACTGAGATTGTGTATTGACTATCGAGCCCTTAACATGGTCACAATCAAGAACAAATACCCAATGCCCCGAATAAATGATTTATTTGATCAGCGCGCACAGGCCAAAGTCTTCTCAAAAATTGACTTCAGATCGGGATACCAGCAATTAAAAGTGCGAACAGAAGATATTCCCAAGACAGCCTTCACTTCCAGATATGGACTGTATGAGTTCACAGTAATGCCATTTGGGCTAACCAACGCCCCCGCATATTTTGTTCACCTCATGAACAAAGTATTTATGAAGTATATGGACAAGTTTGTTATGGTATTCATCGATCATATCCTGATATACTCCAAAACGCCAGAAGAGCACGCCGAACATCTCAGGATTGTACTAGGAGAACTCAAGAAACATCAGCTGTACGCCAAATTCAGCAAATGTGAATTCTGGCTAAGACAGGTGGGTTTTCTGGGCCACGTGCTAACCCAAGAAGGTATTGCAATAGACCCAGAAAAGGTCAAGGCCGTACTTGGCTGGAAACCACCAGCTAGCGTAACGGACGTACGGAGTTTCTTGGGAATGGCAGGCTATTATCGGAGATTTATTGAAGGATTCTCCACCATAGCAAAGCCAATGACGCAGTTGCTCAAGAAAGACAAGAAGTTTGAATGGACAGAAGCCTGTGAGAAAAGCTTCCAAGAACTAAAAAGGAAGTTAACAACGGCACTAGTATTAATTGTGCCAGACATACACAAGAATTTTGAGGTATATTGTGACGCATCCCGGAAAGGCTTCGGATGCGTATTGATGCAAGAAGGCAAGGTAGTTGCATATGTCTCCAGACAACTTCGCAAGCATGAGGAGAATTATCCCACTCATGACTTAGAATTGGCAGCGGTCATCCATGCACTCAAGGAATGACGACACTTTCTACTTCAGAATCGTTGTGAAATATACACAGACCATAAGAGTCTTAAGTATATTTTCACACAGCCGGAACTTAATTTACGGCAACGACGCTGGTTGGAGTTGGTGAAGGATTATGATGTTGGAATCCACTATCATCCCGGAAAAGCAAATGTTGTGGCAGATGCCCTTAGTCGGAATCCTAGCCCAGACAACGACAGTATACCAAATTTGAGGCCAGAATTTCAACAGGAATTTGCCAAACTCAATTTAGTAATGGTCACCGAAGGCAGTGTGTCGAATTTGGAAATACATCCTACCCTGATGGAAAAGATTAAGGAGGCTCAGCATGAACACCCCAGCATTGATGGCATAAAAAGGAAAGTGAGTTTGGGCAAGGCCTTAGAATTCAACGTAGATGAGCAAGGAATATTGTGGTACGGAGAAAGACTTTGCATACCAAATATCAAGGACCTCAAATAGCAGATTCTGGCTGAAAGCCACACCGCTCCGTATTCAATCCATCCTGGAGGAACAAAAATGTACAAAGACCTCCAGGAAAATTTTTGGTGGCACGGTATGAAGAGAGACATAGCCACGTTCATTACATGTTGTGACTCTTGTCAACGCATCAAGGCCGAGCACCAGAAACCAGTCGGGCTGTTACAGCCAAACAAGATACCCGAGTGGAAGTGGGACGAGATTGGAATGGATTTCATTGTTGGACTACCACGATCACGACACGGAAATAATGCCATATGGGTCATCACCGACAGATTAACTAAGGTGGCACACTTTATCCCGGTGAAGACAACTCACACCACTCAGAGACTGGCCAGACTTTATCTAGCCCGTATCATCTACCTGCATGGAGTCCCAAAGACTATCATATCCGACAGAGGCACACAGTTCGTCTCTAGATTTTGGGATCACCTACAACAGGCACTGGGAACCCATCTAGCATTCAGTACCGCATACCACCCCCAGACTGATGGTCAAACGGAACGCATAAACCAAATTCTAGAAGACATGCTGAGAGCCTGTGTCCTCACCTACGGAACCAGTTGGGAAGAAAGTTTGCCATATGCAGAGTTCGCATACAACAATAGTCATCAAGCCAGCTTGCAGATGGCACCCTTTGAAGCTCTGTATGGGAGAAGATGTCGTACCCCGCTAAACTGGTCAGAAACCGGGGACAGCCACATCTTTGGCCCAGATATGCTCAAAGAGGCTAAGGAGAAAGTTAAGATGATTAGAGATCGATTCAAGACAGCTCAAAGTCGGCAAAAGAGTTATTACGATCGAAAGCATCGGGAAATCAGTTTTGAACCCGGAGAGTTTGTATACCTAAGTGTTTCTCCTATGAGGGGTCTGCAACGATTCAGGATTAAGGGAAAACTAGCACCAAGATTCATCGGACCATTCCGTATAGTGGCCCGAAGAGGTACGGTAGCATACCAGCTAGACCTACCTGGAGATTTATCCGATATCCACAACGTGTTCCACATCTCCCAGTTGAGAAAGTACGTGAGCAACCCAGAGAAGCAAGTATCACATGAAAATATTGACATGCAACCAGACCTCACCTACCGGGAGCACCCAATAAAAATATTAGAAGAGTCTGAGAGGAGGACCCGACAAAAAACCATCAAGTTTTTCAGAATTCAGTGGAGCAATCACACCGAGAATGAAGCAACTTGGGAGAGAGAGGATTTTCTTCGGACAGAGCACCCACACCTGTTTAAGGATCAGCTGAAATCTCGGGGATGAGATTTTTCCTAAGGGGGTAGGTGCTGTGACACTCCAAAAATTTTGTGGTTTTTTTTCAGTCAAGAGCCTTGCTTAGTTTAAAGAAGGTCTTTTAAACCCTTCTTAAAAACCTCTCCTCTGAGTTTCCTTTCCAAAATCTTTTCTTGGATTTAGTTTCTTCTAAAAAGAAAACCTTTTTGGTTTTGGGTTTTTCTTTGCTTTTGATCCCTTCTTGTTTTACCATACCTCTTATGATAAAATGCTCCCAAAAACCCCTCCTTCCACTTTGGGACAACCCAAACATCCTATCCCAACTAGTCAAATCCATTTTTGGATTTTATCTCATTTATTTCTTTTCCCAAAACAATTTTGTCCTTTATTTTGAGCCTAGGTCATTTGCAAAGCAAGTACCTTAATGCCTTTGGATTTTGACCTCAACTCAACTCCTCTGGATAGTCCTTAGCACCCACAACCTAGAACCATCGAGACCCGTAGCCTCGTACCACCACTAGGAGGCTAACCCCCACTCCAATTTGACCCCCGCAGCTCCCTCCGGCGAGATCCATGACGACCCGAACCACCGTCCACCGGATAAAGGGCCGACATCGGCACAGTGCTCGCCGGCGACCACCACCACCACCCACAGACGCGGAAGGACGTTCTGAACACGGAGGTACCATCCGATCCCCCTGCCTCGCCGTGGATCGCCGTCGGCGACCACCGCATCTCTCGGGCACCGTCACGCCCCGTTCCCCTCGTTTGAATTTTCAAACCTGACGGATGGGACCCGCCTGTCAGCCTCTCTTTCCTTTCTTTTAAACGAACCGTTTTCTAGACTTTTCTGCAGAACCCCCTAGGAGTTTTCTGTTTCATTACAGAAAGGTCCCTGGATCAAAACCCTTATATCTTTTAAACAGAAAAGTATTTTTGTTTGATTCTTTTTCTGTTCTCTTTGAAATTTTGTCTAGTTTTTCATCAGATTTATGTGAAAAATTATTTGGATTACTTTTTGTGCACCTCGCGGTATTTATGTTACGTGCATATTTTCTTATACCGTAGATACCGGAGGAGGTGACGGAGCCACGAACTTCACCCAGTTAGACTCCGACTACTCCGAACCAGGCAAGCATGTTTGAACTCTTGTTATGATGAAGTGTTTGTTGCATGTTTGCATTTAGGAGTTTCATGGCATGGTTATGATCATTTCTTTGAATGTTATATCTCATGCACAGAAGTGGAAAGTAAGTTTCGGAAAGCCATATGTTGTTGGATACATATTGGTATGGCCATGTGATGGCATGAGGATGGGTAAGATGGCAGTGTTTTGACATGCCAGTCTTATGCCAGTCTATTTGACTTCAGTGTCATCATGAATCAAATCATACTCCCATTCATTTCCTTTCCTGTACTGCCACATGTTTTCCGCAAGGAATATGGCTTAGTAAGTTGCAACCGTTTTCCTGGTACACACCAAGTAGATAGGCCGGGATGAGGGTTCCATGGCCCTGGATTAAAGCCCGTCATCCGGTCAGGGGGCATGAGTGTTTCCGGTTGGGACCGAGAGGGGGGCACCCCTTAGAGCGCGCGTATAGAAATTTGATCCCATGCTATTCGAGGTTGTGACCTCCCCGTTTCAAAGTTTTTCTTGGACGTTGTCCAGGGTGATTCCTGGCATCGTGAGGTGGAATGGGTGTGTACTGGTTAAATGTGTTTCTACCGAAATACCGTAAATGGAGCTAGTCCTTCGTGACTACGGAAATCCGTTGGCTGTGGTCAGTTAGTACAAACTCTGCAGAGTCACAAATCCGTTAAATCATCTTGTACATGTCCAAGTACTGTGTTCATCTTATCTTGTCAGATATCAGTCTCAGTGACAAAACCCGGTGGACTACATGAGTTTAAATCCAGTTAAATATTTATTCCTGTGGATGGACTAACCCGTTATTTACTTTTGATATAAGCCCTTTCTGTGATGTCGCTCAGACGTCCGACTGTGGCATTTCTTTTATAAGCCCTTTCTGTGATGTCGCTCTGACGTCCGACTGTGGCATTTCTTTTATAAGCCCTTTCTGTGATGTCGCTCAGACGTCCGACTGTGGCATTTCTTTTATAAGCCCTTTCTGTGATGTCTCTCAGACGTCCGACTGTGGCATTTCTTTTTCAAGCCCTTTTTGTGATGTCGCTCTGACGTCCGATTGTGGCATTTCTTTTATAAGCCCTTTCTGTGATGTCGCTCAGACGTCCGACTGTGGCATTTCTTTTACAAGCCCTTTCTTTGATGTCGCTCAGACGTCCGACTGTGGCATTTCTTTTATAATCCCTTTATGTGGTGTCGCTTAGACGCCCGACTGCGGCATGAGATTTATTTGTTTACCTTTTGAGGCGTCGCTTCAGACACCCGATCGGTTTTCAGTTATTTGTTTTACTTTTCAGGTCGTGCAAAAATATTATTATTGGAGCGAGCATCATTATTTTTGCTCATGATGCATTCATGCATGCATTTGTTATATCTTTTGTCCAAACTATCTTGCGAGTACTTTCAAAGTACTCACCTGGCTTGTTGATTTGGCCAGATGTTGATGAAGGCGATCTCATGGATGAAGAGTTCGATAGCAAGTCCGATGCCTAGAGGAGTCCCAGTCAGTCCCGTCGATCCTGCATTTGGTCACTGTTTTATATCCGCTTCCGCCACCCCAGAAATAAATTCACCGAGCCTCACCTCAACGCTCGATGAGCTGCCAGTTAGGAGTCAAGTTATCCACCACCACTTTTTATCTCGAGCTAGTAGCATGTCACCACACCCCTGTGTCATAACCGCCCTTATGTAAGATATTAGCGAGTTTGTAATAAATTGTTGAGCAGCCTCAGCTCAACCCTGTAATATATTTAATGCTACTGGTCCTCTGTTTATCAAGTATTTGTCTACCAGTGAGGATAACTTTTCCTATACTGGGATCTAAAGATCGATTTTCTCAATAATTATTTTATTGAAAAACCGGTCGTGACAAAGACCGGAGTTCTTGAACTCAGTCCCATTGTCAGTTCTGATGTGCTTGATCTTCACACCAAAGTTGGTTGAAGCCCTCGAGGAAAATCATTTGAAGACTTCATGTACTTCATGTTTGTAAGTGACGATGTGTACCCATGTGTAACGAGAATAGTCATCAACAATAACAAAGCCATATAGAGATGCATCATTTGAAACAGCAGAATAATGATTAGGACCAAAGAGATCCATGTGAAGTAATTCAAATGGACGAGTGGTAGTCATGACAGTCTTTGCTGGATGCTTGGCCTTTGTCATCTTTCTAGCTTCACAAGCTCCGCATAAGTGATCCTTGAGGAATTTGACATTCTCAATGCCAATGACATGCTTCTTCTTCGCAAGCGTATGCAGATTCCTCATGCCAGCATGACCAAGTCATCAATGCCATAGCCAGCCTTCTAAAGCTTTTGCAAGTAAGCACACGGCTGGTTGTGGTCCTGTAGAGAAATCAACAATATACAGATCTCCTCTCCTAAAGCCTTCGAAGACTTTGGAATGGTCAGCTTCCATGATCACAAGACAACGATATCTTCCAAAGACAACAAACATATCGAGATCACAAAGCATTGAGACAGACATGAGGTTGTATCCTAAGGACTCGACAAGCATGACTTTGTCCATGTGTCGATCCTTTGAGATCGCAACCTTACCTAGGCCCAATAGCTGACTTTTGCCATTGTCAGCGAAGATGATATGCTGCAGATGTGATGGCGATAAAGGAGCATCGATCAATAGATTCTTGTCACCCGTCATGTGATTTGTACATCCACTATCGAGGATCCACTCGTTTGCTTTGGGCTGATCATCCTGCAGATGAATTAGTGCATCTTATGAACTCATATACTTCATCAGTGAAGAATATGACATCAATTTCATCAGTTCAATTTCATCAAGCAATAGCACAGATAAAACAGTATGAGGATGTGAGAAATGAAAATTCATTTCTTCATGATTAGCCTGCGTCCTTTCAGGCACTATTCAGGTCTCCAGCAAATTCTTCACACGTTTTGTGCACGTCTGGAGACCTGACCCTGGATAAGAGATTAGTTCTTTTTCTTCACCACCCACATCTGAAGGGGTGGAAAAGAGTTCATCACTCTGCGAGCACCATATGAGAAAGGTGGCATAGAAGCTAGTCCACTTCGTTTCACATAAGTGGGGTAAGGGTAAGCATATGAATAAGCAGAGAAATTCTTTGAGGACTTATGAACATAATGATTTGAAGAATAATGCGCATATTCATAGCCCTTAGCTCTACCCTGCGAAACAGAAGGGTTAACACAATGATGATCATATGAGGACTTTGATCCATTTGAGGAATTTGATCCATGTGAAGAATTAGGTCCATATGAAGAGTTGGATCTGGGGTTCCTGTTGTTCACAGGTGGTGTCATGTGGACATTCACCTGAAGACTTTCAAGATAACTTTTGGGAACCCAAATTTTCTTCATAGGGGAACCGTTCCTGCAGTTAGTCCCAATATATCTAGCAAATACTTCACCATTCTGATTTTTAAATAGTTTATAGTTGGAGCCAAATGACTCATCAGAAGAATGAAGAGATTCACATGTAAAGCCAGATAAGTTGGATGGATCAACTGGAGGTCCCTTTGCAGCAACCCATGAGGTTTTAGGGTACTGCTCAGGCTTCCAATACGTTCCATCAGCATTGAGTTTCCTCTCAAAGGCAATACCCTCTTTCATAGGGTTTCTGTCTAGGATCTGCTTCTTGAGCACATCACAAAGAATCTAATGCCCTTTGAGGCTTTTGTACATGCCTGTCGTGTACAATTCCTTTAGCCCTGCATCATTAGTAGTACTAGTAATGTCCTCAGATGAGGAATTAGTGATAGCTGAGACAGGTGAAGAATGTGTAACATTTGAAGCATTTGAACATTCAGGTGAAGAATTAGCAGATTCATGTTCAATGCACTTTAGACATGGGGGAACAAATTCTTCATGAGTAGCGCTGATATGTTGAGCAAGTAATGAAACGCGCTCCTTCTGAAGATCTTCATAACTCACTCTTAGCTTCTCAAGATCTTGCTTTCTTTGAAGAAATTCATAAGAAAGCTTCTCGTGATCAGATAAGAGAGTTTTATGATGACTTTGAAGGTTGTCAAACTTAGACTGAAGTCTTTGAAGATTTTCAGTTAAGTCTTTAGTGCGGTCCATTTCATCACCCAACATATCATCACTTTTGTCAAGCATGTTTTGAAGCTTTTCAATAGCCTGTTGTTGTTTCACAACAATTTTAGCAAGTTTAGAGTAGCTAGGCTTAAGATTTTCATCAGATTCATCCTCACTTGATTCAGAGGAGGGGTATTTAGTTACCTTGGCACCCTTTGCCATGAAGCAATAGGTGGGAGCATAGTCATCATTGCCTTCATCAGCATTGTTGGTGTTGCCATTTTCTTTAGCGTTGAAGATAGACTTGCTGACAAATGCGGTAGCAAGAGCTAGACTTGCCACACTAGACTCAGACTCCTCGGATGCCTCCACTACCTCATGATCCTCATATTCAACCTCAGAATCCATTTCCTTGCCAATGAATGCCCGGGCCTTCTTGGAGCTGCTCTTCTTGTGAGATGAAGACTTTGATGATTTTGATGATGAAGACTTTGAAGATTTCTTTTTCTTCTTGGCATCATCTTAGCTGTAATCCTTTTATTTCTTATTCTTTAATTCCTTGTCCCACTGAGGACAATCTTGAATGTAGTGACCAGGTTTCTTGCATTTGTGGCACAACCTTTTCTTGTAGTCACCAGATGAGGAATCATTGCTCCTTGAGGATTTTCCAAAGCGACCACGTCTTGAGAACTTATGAAATTTCTTCACGAGCAGTGCTAGTTCCTGGCTCAGTTCTTCGGGATCACCAAGGCTGCTTGTAGAGTCTTCTTCCTCAGACTCAGAGACTGCCTTGGCCTTCAGAGCGCGTGGTTTGCCATAGCTCGGACCATAGAGATCTCTCTTCTCAGCAAGATGGAACTCATGAGTGTTTAGCCTCTCGAGGATATTAGCAGGATCAAGTGACTTGTAATCACCACGCTCTTGAATCATTAGTGCCAGAGTGTCAAATGAAGAATCGAGCAATCTCAGCAATTTCTGCACCACCTCATGGTCGGTGATGTCAGTGGCGCCAAGCGCTTGAAGCTCATTTGAGATATCAGTGAGGCGATCGAAGGTTTGCTGAACATTTTCATTGTTGAGTCTTTTGAAGTGGTTGAAGAGATTACGAAGAACGTCAACACGAGAGTCATGTTGAGTTGAGACTCCTTCGTTTACTTTGGAGAGCCTATCCCAGATGAGTTTAGCAGTTTCCAAAGCACTCAATCTACCATACCGCCCTTTACTCAGATGGACACATATGATATTCTTCGTTTGAGAATCGAGTTGCTTAAATATCTTCACATCGGCAGCATTCAGAGAAGGTGTGACTGAGGGAACACCATTTTCCACAACGTACCAGAGATCGTGTCAATTGCTTCAAGATGCATTCGCATCTTATTCTTCCAGTAGGGGTAGTCCGTGCCATCGAAGGTAGGACACCCAGCAGAGATCTTGATCATACCTGCGGTCGACATAACTAGAACTCCAGGTGATTAAACCAAAATCACACAGAACAAGGGAGTACCTTGCTCTGATAACAATTGAAAGTGCGTTATATCGACTAGAGGGGGGGTGAATAGGAAATTTTTATGAATTCTTCACTGAGGAATTTGCTGGCGAGGAAATTCCTAAATAAAGAACTACTTGCAGCGAAATAAGTACTCAGAAAGAAACATAACAGAACACAGGCATAGTCATCATGATGAAATGAAGACAAGCACAGAGTACAGAAAGCGTAAACACATGATAACACAAGGAAGAAGACGAACAGACTGAAGAAATAGAGCTGAGGAAATTGAGAAAGTCTTTAGTCAAAGTCTTCAAACAGATATGAACAGGCACACAACAACATACATGAGGAATTTAAAGAGTTGAAGAAATAGAACCAGTAAGCTTGGTGAAGACAATGATTTGGTAGACCAGTTCCAACTGTTGTCTCAGTTGTACATCTGGTTGGAGCGGCTGAGTATTTAAACTCGAGGACACCCAGTCCCGGACACACAGTCCTCACCGTATTCTCCTTGAGCTAAAGTCACACAGACCTCGCCCAATCACTCGTGGTAAGTCTTGAGGTGACTTCCGAACCTTCACAAACTCGGTCACTCGGCGATCGACAATTCCTCTTGGATGATCTAGACCTTGACGCCTAACCGTCTCGAAGAAGCACATTCTTCAAAGGAAACAAGCATCGGATCCACGCAGGATCAATCTCTTTAGTGATGCTCAATCACTTGGGGTTTGGTAGGTTTGGGTTTGGGATTTCCTCACTTGATGATTTTCACTCAAAGTCCTTGGAGGATGGGTTGCTCTCAAATGACAAGTGTCAGTTTCTCTTGGAGCAGCCAACCAGCTAGTGGTTGAAGGGGGCGGCTATTTATAGCCTAGGGAGCAGCCTGACATGATAAGACATAAATGCCCTTGTCTAATATGACCCTTACGTGGGTAGATATTTTGGGACAGCTGGCGCGTAGCACAGCAACGGTCGGAATGTTTGAGGTTTGAATTCCTCAGGGCTATCATGTTCCTCACTTGGTAGGCAATCCGCACTGGCGAATTCCTAACTCTTCAGTCACAACAAATTCCTCAGAGACCAGAAGAACTTCGTCTCTGTCACTGAAGAATATGGCTGAACTGTGCGAGATTTCCAGTGGCTTCACTCGAAGGGATTGGTAGGTGTAGGATTTGAGTCGAGCATCACATGGAAATTTTTCCCTAGTATTTCCTCAACCCCCTTTAACAGTACGGTGTTTCCTATGACTCAAGAAATAGAAAATGAAACTATGAAAACAAAAGTCTTCGCGCTTCATGTTCCTCGAATGATTACCAAGTCTTCAAGGTCACACCAATTTCTTCACTTTCAAAGTCTTCAGAAAGTCTTCAGAAATCCAAAGTCTTCAGTTGAAGAACTTCATTTTTAGAGGTCGACTTTCTCTGTAAATATCAAACTCCTCATAGACTTATAGACCTGTGTACACTCACAAACGCATCAGTCTCTTAACCTATAAGTCTTCAATACACCAAAATCACTAAGGGGCACTAGATGCACTTACAAATTGCCAAGGGTCAATTCTAAAACATTTGTATGGAAAAAGGTGAATCCCCCATGCAACTCCTTGAGCGTCTCATGACTCTCACCGCCGACTTTGAGTCTTGTGACTGTGACAAGATGCAAGATGGATTCAACTTGACTAAGAGGTTTCTCATGGAAAAGTTGCTTCATGCAGCTCCTTATCATCACCAAAGGGTGTGGGACATAAGACAACACCATGGATTCAAGGAAATGACCCTGGATAACATCATATCCACGTTCAAACTATTTCAAGAATCAAAGGCAAATGCCACAAAACATCTTGCCATGCACGGTACCCCAACATCAAAGATCAACCTTGCATTGAAGGCCAAGCATGTATGTGAAGAAGAGCAAAGTGAAGAAGAAGAAGATGATGATGAGGAAGATGGTGATGAGATTGTCGGCATTCTGGGAACGAGGGTCCCCAGACTTGCCTGCCTGTGGCCTGCGGCGTGGCTCAAAGGGGGCCCAACACGGCCCATCTTCATCAACACAAGCTCAAGACCCTCGCGAGGGGCCAAGCCTCGCGGGGCGGACGACAAGGAGCTTCCTCAAGCACAACCTCGTCAGGCTGGCTCACGAGGAGGCGGAGAGTTCAAGGCGGGGTACCTCGCGAGGTGCCCATGACACAAGCCATGACGGCCGAGGGCGCCGGCCGGGCGCCAGCCCGCGCATTGTCCTTCTTTCCTCTTTGGTGCAAGGGGAGCAAGTGCAGGCGAGAGCATCAAGCAAAGGCATCCATTTCGGTGCAACAAGACCAAGACCAGTCCAACGGCAGGATGGAGGTCACCGTGGAGCCCAAGTCGGCGTCACCACCAGAGCCTTTGACAGGCGAGGACCAACTTTAGTCAGGATAAGTGTACTAGATGTTCCCCTTCAAATTGGCCAATTGTTGGCGCCCTTCCCGCTCAATATTTGGGAAGAGGCCCGGGGCCTTCGCCTATAAATAGGACTAGCCACCCACAGGGTAGATACATCTGGACAGAGATCTGGATAGAGATCTAGACACGAATCTGGAGATAAGATAGGCATCCAGAATCAACCCTTCCAAAGGGACACCACCACCACAAGAGCAGACCCTCGCGAGGCTGTTCTTCCTTGTATTGTTCATCATCAGCCCAAGAGGCAATCCACCACGCCACATACTGGAGTAGGGTATTACACCACAATGGTGGCCTGAACCAGTATAAACCCTGTGTCTCTTGTGTTGTTCTTCTCGTAGTTTAGATCCTAGCGATTCGGCGAGGAACAGGTAGGTAGAAGGCGAAACCTCCGTGCGCACCCCAGTGTTCAAACCTCAAGGGTCTGCCGGAACCCTAAATCGGACATTTGGCGCACCGGTAGGGGTGCTCCAGAATTCGTCTTCCGTCGCTCTATTCTTCTCCAACCGTCGCGACCATGTCTGACGCACGCCGGGTTCGCGCCGAGCGCCGAGCGCCGAGCCGCCCTTGCTTCCCGCGTCGCCTAGACGGCTCCCGTCGGCGGGCTCCCTCGTCGTTCCCCGTCGCCTGCCGTCAACGCCGCCACCAGCCCGGCGGGGAACGAGCAGCAAGCATCGTCCCAGCACCCGTCCATGAGGCGAGACGGCCGCACCGCTACGCCCTCGCTCACCCCCGCTGGTTCTTCATCCCGCGCGCCCCGCGCGGCCATGGAGGCTCGAGCTGCGCTCATCGCGGAAAACGAGCTCCTGCGCTACAGCCCAGTCGACGACGTCTACGAAGAATGGCTCGACCGAGTCGCCGAACTCGTCCGTGCCACTGGGGGCTCCCCCGTGCCATCTTTCTCGCTGCACCGCACCCCGCCATGCGCCGGCAATGAAGCTCCTGGGGCGCCTCATCCGCCTCCCCCTCAAGAAGGCGCCCTGGCTCCAAGGCGTGCGGCCCCTGGGCGGAAGCCGCCCCATCAGGAACCAGCGTGGCAAGAGCAGAGCTGCCAAGAGGTCCCTCGACCTCGAGAAGCTGCCCGAGCGCTCCCTGCTCCGGCTCGTCCCGACCACGCTCCTCCTCCAGCATGTCAAGACCCCACACTACACCCAGCTGCGGCGCACGGGGACCCGCAAGACCGAGCCCTTCGTCCTCCAAGGCCTCCTATGGCCACAGCGAGCTGCCGCGCCTTCACCACCGAGCTACGCACCGTCGCGTGGCCCGGCAAGTTCAAGCCAGACCTGCCTCCTCGCTACGACGGCATGGCAGACCCTGCAGAGTTCCTCCAGCTCTATGAGATGGGCATCGAGGCTGCCAACGGAGACGATAAGGTCATGGCGAACTGGTTTCCCATGGCTCTCAAGGACGGGGCCCGCACCTGGCTTCTGAACCTGGCCCCAGGCACGATCTCCTCCTGGGACGAGATGCACACCCGCTTCATCGCCAACTTCCAGGGTACTCGCGACCGGCCACCCGCCGTGAACGACATGCGCCGCATCAAGCAGCAACAAGGGGAAACCCTGCAGAAGTACATCCAGCGCTTAAACAACGCGTGCCTCAAGATTCCCAAGGTGACCGAGGAGGCCATCATCTCAGCCTTCTCTGACGGCGTGCGTGACGTCAAAATGAAGGAGGAGCTCGCAATGCATGAAGACATGTGCACATCCTTGGAGTTGTTCAACCTGGCAACCAAGTGCGCCAGGGCCGAGGAAGGGCGTCTCTCCCTCCTCGAATTGCCTGCTGCAGACCCTGAAGAGAAGAAGCCCAAGGCCAAGGACGTGAAGCGCAAGGGGGATGCCATGCTTGCGGCAGAACCAGACACCAAGCGGGGCAGAGATCAGCCCGGATCCTCCAAGGGCAGTCGGTACTGCGTGTACCACAACCTCCACACCCATAACACCAATGAATGCCAAGAGCTTAGGGCCGTGCGTGATGGACGGACTGGCCGGCGTCCCGACCGCAGCGACTGGGGCTACGGACGAGGAGGAGGAAGGAACGCAGGACACTGGGAAGACTGCGGCCCACGTCAAGGGTGGCGCGACCAACCTCGCGAGGATCGCTGGCAGGACCCGCCTCGCGAGGATCACCCGCAAGGTAACGCATGCCTCCCTCCGCTACCGCCGCAGCCAAGGAGAAATGAGGACCGTCATCAGGACGAAGGGGCTGGGGGCTTCCAGGAACCACGTGCGATCGCCTGCATCCTAGGCGGACCCCAAGCCCCAGCCTCTTAGCGCATCTTCAAGCAGTTCGCCCGTGAAGTGAATGCAGTCCTCCCCAAGCTCGAGGCCACGCGCCCTCTCAGGTGGTCGGCGTGTGCCATCATGTTCAGCTCAGTGGATCAGCTCAAGTGCGCGGTCACAGCCGGAGTCCTCCTGATGCTTTGTTCCCCAATCATCAGCAACGTGCTAGTCACCAGGACCCTCATTGATGGCGGGGCAGGGCTCAACGTCCTATCCGTGGAAACATTCAACAATCTCCAAGTACCCTACAGTTAGCTTCAGCCCACCAAGACTTTCTTTGGAGTCACCGACGGCTCCAAATTCCCGATTGGGCAGGTCCGCCTCCCTGTCACCTTCGGGGCACGCGACAACTACCGCACCGAGCTCATCGACTTCGACGTCGCCCACATTCTCCTGCTGTACAATGCCATCCTCGGGTACCCAGCGCTGGCCAAGTTCATGGCCGTAACCCACCATGGCTACAATGTCCTCAAGATGCCAGGAAGTGGCGGAGTCATCACGGTGCCCTGCGAAGAGAGAGACGCAGTTTGCTCCCTGGAGAGAGCCTTTCAGTCCGCATCACTGGAAGACCCGGATCACGGAAGCACGAGGCTTCCCGAGGCCACCCCCAAGAATAAGAAGACATCGACCGGCCCGGCCCCTCAAGAGGCAGGACCCTATGGGCCCACGCCTGCTCAGGGGGAACCTCCTTCCATCGCATAGGGAAGCGCGCCCGGCGCCCTCCTCGGGCAAGGCTCGGGGGCTCTCCCCTGGAGGGCCATCGACGTCGCCAAGGTCACGAGGGAGGCGCTTGGGCACCACGTGGAGGCGTGCTTCGAAGCACGTTTCCATCAAGAAGGAGCAAGGCAAGGAGGGCCAAACCCTCAGGAGTTCGTCAGCAAGGCCATTCAGGAGCTATAGTAGTCAAGGGTCATGAGAGGCAGCCGCCGCTTACCTGCTGTGGCCCCCCATCCAGGCGAGGATGGTGGGCTGCGCGTCTGCATCGACATACCAGGGCTCAACCAAGCTGCGTCTCAGGAGCGCCTCTGGCCTTCGCGAGCAGGATGCTGTGAGGGCCCTCCCCGCAGCTATGTTCGCATGCCTTACGGCTCGCCGAACGTGACTACTGCGTACCAGCGCATCATGAGGGCCATCCTGGAGGCTCAAGAGGTCAGGCGTTCCGCAGCCCTGGTGGAGATGGAGACGGTCCGCGAGGAGCCACCAGTGCCTCCGGAGCCTCCCGAGGCCCCAGGGCCTGGGGGCTCGTGAGGATCTGCCCCCGCAGCCCACCGAGTCTGCTGCATCAACGCCCCTTCATCTTCAGTGTCATCAGGTGACATCTTTCTAGTTTCATTTCCACCTGGGAGCGCCCTCATGGTTGCATTATTCCCAGGCCGCGTGGGTCCGTCCCTGTGGCGTGTATCTCTTTTATTTCATGTTCTTAGCTCACTCTGCTGGGGGCGCCCCTCGGGCTGCATTATCCCCAAGTCGCTCGGGTCAGACCCAGTGGCATGTACCCCTCTTGCATTTATCTTAGGGCCATATTTTCATCCCGTCATGCTTGTTGTTTGGTGCCTGTTCATGGTACTTTTTTTCTTCCTGGATGTCGCAAGCTTGCGCGTTAAAGGGGGGGGTGCCTGAGCATCGCGACTCAGGGCTCCTACCAGCTCTCCAGCCCTCACCCTCTGGTCTGCCCACGGTATCGCGCCCCGGCATACCAGCGACGGCTGAGACCAGCCCGAAAGCCGGGACCCAAGGACGTAGAGTTTTGACATCTAACCCAGCTGGCGCGTTAAAGGGGGGGTGTCTGAGCATCGCGACTCAGGGCTCCTACCGGCTCTCCGGCCCTCACCCTCTGGTCTGCCCATGGCATCGCGCCCCGGCATACCAGTGACAGCTGAGACCAGCCCGAAAGCCGGGGCCCGAGGACATAGAGTTTCGACATCTAACCCAGCTTGCGCGTTAAAGGGGGTGCCTGAGCATCGCGACTCAGGGCTCCTACCGGCTCTCCGGCCATCACCCTCTGGTCTGCCCACGGCATCGCGCCCCGGCATACCAGCGACGGCTGAGACCAGCCCGAGAGTCGGGACCCGAGGACGTAGAGCATCGGCATCTAGCCAAATTTGTAGGAACACACTCCAAGATAAGGCCCAGCGCCGGGTGCAACCCGCCTTGGGGTGGGGCCTCGTGAGTCCCGAGCTGGATCATGGGTGAACCAGCACACCTCGCCAGGCCTTTCGTGCCTCGCCGCCTCTCCAAGGCAACTAACGGCTAACCGTCGTTTGTCGCGACGAACTCTCGTTTCTTCTGTGATGAGCCTGTAGGGTTCCCCCAGGAGCATCGTCATGCGAGGCCCTCACAGTGTCTTCTTCACCCTCGTCCACGCAAATTGCTTGCACGTTAAAGGGGGGGTACCTGAGCATCGTGACTCAGGGCTCCTACTGGTTCTCCAGCCCTCACCCTCTGGCCATGTCCATGGCATCGCGACCTGGCATACCAGCGACGGCTGAGACTCGCTCGAGGGTCGGGACCCGAGGATGTAGAGCAGAAAGGGGAGCAAGGGCGAGAGGAGAGAAGCACGTGATGACCTCGCCAAACAACCCTCCGACGGCCAAGGCACGGACTCAGTGCCGCACCAGGAAGCGTTCCTGACCCTCGAGATAAGTCACTCTCCGAGAACACTACCTATCGCAGCACCGTCCCCGCACTTAATACAATTCCATCTTAGCAACGTCGCTCTCCTGTCTCACCGAATGATGGCTGCTTGAGCGCCAAGGGGGACCTCCTGAGCATCGCGACTCAGGGGCTCTTACCGGGCCTCGGGCCGCTCACCTCCTGGCCTTGACCACGGCATCGCGACCTGGCATACCAGTGACGGCTGAAGCCGCCTTGGGACTGGGACCTGCCGACGCAGAGCACCAAGCCCTCATGAGGTCTGACAGGAAGAAACTAAGCTAAGACGGAATAACCATTTCGCACTGCTTCATAATGAGGATCATATTGACAAAAGGAGCTGCAGACACCTTGCAAGCCCCCACGGGGTGTGTTCTTGGCTCCTCGCAGGGACAAAAGACGCGTATCCTAAGGAGTCCTAACTACAGGAACCACAGCGGCGGGCGCCATCATCAACAGTGGGCCGCGTGAGGCTCGGCGCCAGCCTCATCTAGATCAGGGACGGCGGCAGCCTAACGGGCCGTCCTGCTCCGAGACCGATGCAGGCTCGGGGGCTTGTAGCTGTCATCGCTTGTCTCAGGAGTTGCGAAGAGCTCGGCGGAGTCACTGGATCCTCCGGCACCCCCGCCGCTTGAGGAGCTGCTGGAAGAGCGTGCGGTGGCAGGCCTGGTCCCAGCCGCTCCAGAGCTTCTACCGCTGCCTCTGGGGTAGCACTCCAGCCGGCGCCCTTCTTCGTCGAAGACCTTGAAGAGCATCACGCAAGCGCCATTGAACTCCAGGTGGATCACGGGGGCGCCCCTCGCCCTGCAAACCCGGGCGATCTCGCCCCAGCCCCGGGTCATGAAGACCTTACCTGGGGCGACGACCTCGACATCCGCATCGGTTGCAGGAGTCTGGCAATCGGCGTGCTGCAGCCAAAGCCTGAAAGGCCCCCTCAGCGGAATCTCGAAGGCGAAGGAAGGAGGAAAGAGAATCCAAGATAGAGGAGGCGTGGCGGCGTGGAGCACAAACTCTCGGGAGGAGCCCTCGGCGTGGACTCCAGGAGGGACAACACGCACCGTCGTGACTCGCCGGCGTTGACGGTGGCATCGTCTATGGTGCTCGACACCAGCTCCTACAGGGCCCCCATGGTGGGCATACAAAGGCAGTGGGAACCCTGGCGGCTGCCGCTCGCACGAAGGCCTAGACACCTCCTGCCGCACGCCCTCATCTCGGCGGCAAAGGACCAACCGCTTCTTTGGCGGAAGCGGGTCAGGACCCTCTCGGGCGGCCTTTCCCTTCTCTCCTGTGGAGAACCGGCGGATGGGCGCCATCAGCGATGGCGAAGATGAAGAAGAGGAGGAATAGCAGAGGAAGATTGACTGGAATGGCTTGCGCCGTTCCGTACTTATAGCCAAGGGAGGCCAACCGTCGGCCTCCATGACCGAAGGTAGTCATGACTCGTTTCGCATGCAGGGACTTGTCGAATCCGTGCAGTTGCCGAGGCGTCGTGGGGAAGTGGAGGCGCCCGCGTCCAATCAACCGCCACGCGGCGCCCAAGGCCGCAGGCTGTTAGGGCCCGCGACACTTCGCACTTGCCCTTTCGCCTCTCTGCTCGGCCAAGTCCGGGTGCGCCTTGGGCCCGGGGGCTACTGTCGGTGTTCTGGGAACGGGGGTCCCCAGACTTGCCTGCCTGCGGCCTGCGGCGTGGCTCAAAGGGGGCCCAGCATGGCCCATCTTCATCAACACAAGCTCAAGACCCTCGCGAGGGGCCAAGCCTCGCGGGGCGGGCGACAAGGAGCTTCCTTAAGCACGGCCTCGTCAGGCTGGCTCACGAGGAGGCGGAGAGTTCAAGGCGGGGTACCTCGCGAGGTGCCCATGACGCAAGCCATGATGACTGAGGGCGCCGGCCGGGCGCCAGCCCGCGCAGTGTCCTTCTTTCCTCTTTGGTGCAAGGGGAGCAAGCGCAGGCGAGAGCATCAAGCAAAGGCATCCATTTCAGTGCAACAAGACCAAGACCAGTCCAACGGCAGGATGGAGGTCACCGTGGAGCCCAAGTCGGCGTCACCACCAGAGCCTTTGACAGGCGAGGACCAACTTTAGTCTGGATAAGTGTACTAGATGTTCCCCTTCAAATTGGCCAATTGTTGGTGCCCTTCCCGCTCAATATTTGGGAAGAGGCCCGGGGCCCTCACCTATAAATAGGACTAGCCACCCACAGGGTAGAGACATCTGGACAGAGATCTGGACAGGAATCTGGAGATAAGATAGGCATCTAGAATCAACCCTTCCAAAGGGACAACACCACCACAAGAACAGACCCTCGCGAGGCTGTTCTTCCTTGTATTGTTCATCATCAGCCCAAGAGGCAATCCACCATGCCACACACTGGAGTAGGGTATTACACCACAATGGTGGCCTGAACCAGTATACACCCTGTGTCTCTTGTGTTGTTCTTCTCATAGTTTAGATCCTAGCGATTCGGCGAGGAACAGGTAGGTAGAAGGCGAAACCTCCATGCGCACCCCAATGTTTGAACCTCAAGGGTCTGCTGGAACCCTAAATCTGACAGAGATTGACTCCGATGAGAGTCCTTCATATGAAGACATTGCTCTCTTTGTTAAGAAGTTTAGCGTGGGAAAATTCAAGGGAAGATTCCAGAAGAAGAAAGTGAGGAAATGCTACAACTATGAAGAAACCAACCACTTCTCCAACGAATGCCCTTATGAGAAGAGAGAACATAAATCAAGGTTTCCCAAGACCTTTCCCAAGAAAAAGTTGCCAAGTCCTCTGAACTCCAAGATCAAGGAGAGAGATGGGAAAGCAATGGTTGCTCATGAAGAATCCGATCCCCATGATGTTAGAGGTGTTGTCGGAGTAGCTCAAGATTCTCAAAACACCTTGAGGCTAGTCAACAAGAGTGGTGAGGTTGTCACCTACAACTACATGAAAGACTACAAGGGCAACGCTCACAAGTGCCTTATGGCAAAGGCTGTGGTAGAAGATGGAGAGGATCAAAACTCTTCTGATAAGGTCAAGGTAACCCCACGATCAAACCCTCCTCTTTTCACTCCTCCTACTCCTAGTGACGAGTATCTTGATGCAGAGGATAATTATGATGATAATGATATAGATGACCCCATGTTTGCAAAATTCAATAAGGTCATGTGCTCCCTCAAAGGAAAGAAGCTCAGTATGTTTCGCATGCTTATGGAGATGGTGGGTAAGGACACCGTCACCATTAAGGAACTCGAAAACCTAATAACCGAGGAAAAGGAAAAATATGAAATCCTTGAGCGGAAAGTCCAAAATGTGGAAGCACGAAATGATGAGCTATGCTTGAAAATTGGTGCAAACATTGATGTTCATGCTATACATCTTGCCTCCTTGAAAAAGGCTAAGGACTCTTGCAAAGAGTTGATGAATGATAAAAGTAAGCTTGTGAGGTCGCATGCTTCTCTCTCTAAGGATTGTGAGCTTCTATCTGTGTCCCTCAAGAGTAAGGAAGAAGAGCTCACCCTTCTTACAAAGAGTTTTGAGACACTCAAGCTAACTTGTCTTGAAACTCTATCCAAGGCTTAATCTTCTCCTATTATCAATGTTGATGCTTGTGCTACTAACTCTAGTAGTGACCTAGCATCTATTCTTGAGGAGAATCGCTTTCTTAAGGCTCAACTCAAGAAAGGTCTCATGACATGCGCTCAAGGACAAAAGAACCTTGATGAGGTATTGAGCCAACACAATAAGGTGTTTGCCAAAGAGGGGCTTGGGTTTGACCCAAACACAAGCAAGAAGAAGACGTCTTCTCAAATGTGCACCACTCCTCTAAAAGAAACATTTGTATGATAAGGGCACAAGGAGAAAGGTAAGGTTGTGAGTGGAAAGGCCAGAAGGGGCATGCCCACTCTCAACAAGCCAAAAGAGTTCATGCCTCCATCCTATGTACTCCGTAAAACTAAGGATGGAGAAGTTTATGCAAAATTTGTTGGTCCTCGAAATGCATTTCTGTTCTATGCTATTTGGGTCCCTAAGACCCTTGTGACTAACTTGAGAGGTCCCATTGCAAAATGGGTGCCTCTAACCAAGTCATAATTGTGTGTAGATTGCTTTCTCTAGTGGAGTAAAATGGGTGATCGATAGTGGATGTACCAATCATATGACCGGAGATAGCAAATTGCTCTACGATTTCATGGAAGCTATTCAACCATTTATGAGCATTATGTTTGGTGGAGGATCAAAAGGACAGGTACCTGGGTTGGGCAAGGTGGCTATTACAAATGACATGTCTCTTGCAAATGGCATGCTTATCCAATCCCTTAAATACCATTTGCTTTTCGTTCGCCAATTGGCTTCTGTTGGCTATGATACACTCTTTGGACTAATGGATGTGAAGGTCTTTAAGACAGATACTCTCGAAGTGGCCTTTGTTGGAGAGTTGGATGGCAACCTTTACACGGTTGATTTCTCGAAAGAGAGCACATTCCATGCAACTTGTCTAATGGCCAAGGCCGACAATGGGTGGCTATGGCATCGCCGGCTAGCCCATATTGGCATGAGAAATCTTCAAGGTCTCTTAAGGGGTAATCACATCCTTGGACTAACCAATGTCTCTTTTGAGAAAGATCGTGTATGTAGTGCATGCATAGCCGGGAAGCAACATCAATCAAAGCACCCACCCAAGAATATCATGTCTACTTCAAGGCCTTTGGAGCTCCTTCATGTGGATCTTTTTGGGCCTCCTTCATGGGGTAGTCTTTGCGGGAAAAAGTATGGCCTTGTCATTGTTGATTATTACTCAAGATATACATGGGTGTTTTTTCCTAAAATCCAAGGACGAGACAAAGATCGCCTTCATTGATTTTGCCAAGCAAGCACAACGCAAGCTTATAAAGACATCTTGGCAATAAGAAGTGATAATGGCTCTGAGTTCAAGAACTACACCTTGGAAGAATTTCTTGGTGATGAAGGGATTGAGCATCAATATTCAGTTCCATACACTCCTCGGCAAAATGGTGTAGCCGAAAGGAAGAACCGTACACTTGTGGAGATGGCAAGGTCCATGTTGGATGAATACAAATCGCCACATAGTTTTTGGGCCGAGGCTGTCAAAACTACATGCCATGCATCAAACCGGCTCTTCCTCCACACTATATTGGAAAAGACTCCGTACGAGCTCCTAACTGGAAACAAGCCGAATGTCAAGTACTTTCATGTATTTTGGTGCAAATGTTCCATCCTCAACAAAATAGAACGGTTAGGAAAATTTCAATCCAAAACAATTGAGAGCATACTTGTTGGCTATGGATCAAACTCTCACGCCTATAGAGTCCACAACAAATCCAATGGATATGTTGTAGAAACTTGTGACGTGGTGTTTGATGAGCAAGTTGATCTAAGTGATGTAGCTGAAGAAGATTCCGACTTGATAACCATTGTCGACGACTTGACCGACATGCTTGATTCTGACTCTGAAGACATCGACGGTATGGACGACGATGCCAGAGAGGAACGGGAACCACCGCCCACAGGGCGTTGGACAGCCACCTCCTCATATGACATATACATGGTGGATACACCCAAAGATAACAATGGCGATGACAAAAAGGACCCAGTTGAGGATAAGCCTCTTGAGAGGCAGCCGAAGCACCGACATCAGCGGTGCCGCTCTAAACCACTCCATGGTAAAAACAGCGATACCGGCACAAGAGAAAATAACACCCTGGATGACGCCAAATACAATGAAGACCCTGCAGACCCAACCATGAAGCAGGATGAGCAAGGAGACGACAAACACAATCCGGGGCCGCTGTTCGATCACAGCGATGCCGAAGATACCACTTACCAACCTGTCTCCGAAGAGGAGATTAGTCTAGATGAAGATGCATTCATCGTTCCGGAAAAGCACTTGGAACAAGAGCGCCTCCAACAGAGACTTATCGCCACCGCGAGGATCTTGAAGAAGCAGAAGCAACGGCTTAAAGCTGCACAGGATACGCTCAATGATAGATGGAACGAAGCGCTCGACACTGAGGAAAAATACGGCGGTAATCGCCAAACAAATAGCTATCCCAAACGCAAACTACTACTCCAATTCGACGATGAGGCTATCACGCCCATACCGCCGAATAACAATATGGCTGACCAACCAGACCGACCACCTCGTGGTCGAGACAGAGCGTCTAATAACGCCACACACAAACCTGCACAACCTCCCCATAAAGGAAGGGAGGTCGCAATCCAGGACCAGAAACACGATTTACGTGAAGACCCGGACAAAAGGGCTGGCATAACCAGGTCCATCTATGGATCTAGGGAACTTGTTCCTCCACAGGATCATGGCCATCAAACCAAATATGCCGGACGCTTACCAGTTCGCAACCAACACCGAACACTACAACCATCGGACCCACGCCACGACATAGCCAAATACACGGGTGCTGCACACCCCATGTGCTTCACCGATGAGGTGCTGGATCATGAATTTGCAGAAGGGTTTAAACCTGTAAATATCGAGGCATACGACAGAACGACAGACCCTGCGGTGTTGATAGAAGACTTCATTCTTCACATCCACATGGCTCGTAGAGATGATCTCCACGCCATCAAATACCTACCCCTTAAGCTAAAAGGGCCAGCTCGACACTGGCTGAAAAGCCTCCCCAAAAATTCCATTGGAAGCTGGGAAGAACTCAAGGACGCTTTTAGGGCCAATTTTCAAGGGACCTATGTCCGACCTCCGGATGCACATGATCTAAGTCACATAACCCAGCAACCCGGAGAGTCAGCCCGTAAGCTTTGGAACAGATTTCTCACCAAGAAACACCAAATCATCAACTGTCCGGACGCCGATGCCTTAGGAGCTTTCAAACATAGTGTCTGGGATGAATGGCTGGCCAGACACCTCGGCCACGAAAAGCCAAGGACAATGGCAGCCCTAACTACACTCATGGCCTGCTTTTGTGTGGGTGAGGACAGCTGGTTGGCCCGTAGCAGCACCAGTGATCCTGGCACATCCAAAGTCAGAGATGGCAATGGAAAACCACGACCCAATAAAAACAAATGTCGAAACAATGAAGAAAGCCCAGACAATATAGCGGCAAATGCAGGATTCAGGGGCTCTAGACCTGGTCAACGGGAAAAGTCATTCAAAGGCAGCAGAGATGATCCATCCAGCCTAGATAAAATTCTAGACAGGTCCTGCCAGATTCATGGCACCCCCGATAAACTAGCTAATCACACCAACAGAGAATGTTGGCTCTTCAAGCAGGCCGGCAAGCTCAACGCTGTACACAAAGGGAAGGGACCACAAAGCAAAGTCGAGGACGAATCTCGCCAGCTGAATACAAGGGGACAGAACAAATTTCCACCGGAGGTCAAAACAGTGAACATGCTTTATGTCACTCATATCCCAAGGAGTGAGCGCAAATGCGCACTCCGAGACGTATATGTTGTAGAGCCCGTCACCCCTAAATTTAACCCATGGTCGGCTTGCCTGATCACCTTTGATCACAGGGATCATCCGACTAGTATCCATCATGGGGGTTCGGCTGCCTTAGTGCTCGACCCAATAATTGACGGATACCACCTCACCCAAGTCCTCATGGAGGGCGGCAATAGTCTCAATCTGATATATCAGGACACTGTCTGCAAGATGGGGATAGACCCGTCAAGAATCAACCAAAGCAACACTACCTTTAAAGGAGTAATACCGGCCGTAGTGGCCTGCTGCATGGTCTCTATAGCATTGGGCGTTGTATTCGGTTCTCCCGATAACTTTCGAAGCGAAGAGCTAATCTTCAACATTGCGTCGTTCCGAAGTAGCTATCATGCACTATTCGGAAGAACGGCCTTCGCCCGTTTCAATGTAGTCTCGCATTACGCTTATCTCAAACTCAAGATGCCTGGACCACATGGCATTATCACGGTCAGCGGAAACACGGAGCGTTCTCTTCATATAGAAGAATACGTGGCGGCTCTAGCAGCTGAAGCACGAAGAGGCCTTTTAAAGCTGAGCAGCTCATCGGTCTTCAAGACTGCGGACACATCTAAACGTATTCGGCGCACACCTAGGTGTAGCAGCTCAGATAAACCTGAGCTTGTTTAGCAGCCATGCCCCCATAAGAACATCCCATAAGAAGACTGTACATGTTTCCCCGTATACATAAATATACACTCAAAATTCCCTGGGTGGCGCTGGGGGCACCCTGCACGTAAGAAGTCTATAGTTCGGCTTGACCCAATTCGGACTCAAGAAGCTACATTTCACAGTTCATTAAAACAAACCAATTTCACTCACGGCCACACCAGACTCTTTCACCTGGTTTTTTCTTTTTCTTACAGATGGCCACCATGTTATACCCCTCAAGGATACCGCACAATAGAGACAAAGGCGCAGGCGTGTAGCAGGACCTCGTTTTAAGGTTTCTTTTTAGATTAAGACCATGTGTAAACCCTTTTTACTATCTGTTGTTGTTTCATACTTTCCTGGCACTTAAAATGACCAAGAATGATACCGGCATTATTTGCGAGCTTACGATTCGCTACAGCCACCAGTGTGTTTGGAGATCTATGCTCTCACCACAGGTGCTCTTTCGTCACGCCGGATTGCCGCACATACCTTGAATCCAGGGTTCATTACCAGGGGCTGTGTTCAGCCCGGTATATATTGTAAAGTCCGAATACCTTCGGGAGTGTTTGGCGTCACAAGTTTGGCCTTATATGCATCACCTCTGAATCATGTCTTTGGTCAATTGTTGGGTTTGCCCGACTCCTATGTTTGCTACCTTACGTTTTGCTCTATCGTCTAAGGTAGTAAAGGGAGAACTACTGCGATTGTGCCCTGATTCATCCGGATTAGCACCTCAGTAGAGAAAGTCGAAAACTGACTGTCACGATAAGGTGAGAGCTGGTCAACCACTCGATGACTCAGCGGAATCTTCGTGATTCCTTCGCATTAATGAAGGACCGGTTTCCTGGTCATGTATGTAAATGCATCGTATTCGGATAAACGCGGACTTACCAGGGGCTATATAGTAGCCCCACCGTCAAACTCCTATGGCTAAGTGAAAGTGTTAAAGCTCTATAGTACGATTGCGTAGTTCACCGCACTACCACCTCCTTAACGGACCAAGACGTTGGGTCAAGTGTGATCAAGTGCTTTTCTGAACACCCCTGTGTTATACGCGAGGGGGCTGAAGCTGACGACTGCAAACTTTCAGGTTATATACATATATACATAAACGGCCGGATATGAGGCACTAAAATACTTTACGGACAAAAGTATAAATAAAAGCCTTTATTATCATAAGCATTGTTTTTACAATTCGAATACATGTTACTCGGACATGATATTTTTCAAGCACTAACCCTTTATCAAGTGGGCACCCTCTAAGACTTCTTCAAAATAGTGCTCTGGTGGGCCCAGACCCTCGAGCGGACCCCTTGTTGCAATATCGGTGGCCTTCATTTTCGCCCAATACATCTTCACATGGGCAAGGTCCATCCGCGCACCTTCTATGCACGTCGACCACTTGACAGCGTCGATATGGGACACCGCACGAACAAGTCGTTGCACCAAACCAAAATAACTATCCGGACATGGTTCCCCAGGCCACAGCCGATCCACGACAGCCTTCATGGCAAGTCCGGATATCCTGTGGAGCTCTGCCCATTCGGCCATCTGCTCGTTCAACAACAGTGGATGCCTTGGCATGCTAAACTGCGACCAGAACAGTCTTTTTGCTTCATGGCCTTCTTGGTGTTGGAAAAACTGCGTCGCATCAGCAGCACTCTTCGGCAAGTCCAAATATGCGTCCGGAGAACTCCACATTTGATCAAGCGGGGCATACTTAGGATCACTGAATTTAGTTCACAATAAAAAGGGCTTCCCAGCCGCAATCTCGCCGGCTTGCCGGAGCTCCTCCCGAGCCGCTCTAACCCCAGACCGGATTTCCATTGCCGCTTGTAAGGCCTTCTCAAGGTCAGTCGTCTTTGCTTGGCTTTCTTTCTTGAGAAGCTCATATCGGCCAGCGGCATCCTTTAGCTCAAGCGCCATGTTGGCTATTCTCTCCTCACTTTGGTGATGAGCAGCCTGTTCAGCTTTTAATTCACCAGCTGCCTTCTCGGTAGTCGTGTTGCTTATCCTGGCTTGCTCCTTGGCCCAGGCAAGCTCAGCCCGAAGGGTCTCCACGGTGGCAGCACCATCTGCAGTTAAGCATGTTATAAATTCCAGCATCATGCTCCTATTTATATTTACTGGCCACCCCAAAGACATACCTTGCGCCTCGTCAAGCCACTTGTTAACGAGCGTGATGTCATCATTCGCCACATCAAGTTGCCACATCAGTTCGACAAACTCAGTAGCTCGGGAAGTTGCCGGGGCTGCAGCCTCCTGTGTACAAATTGGCAAAATCATTCCCTGAGCTTGTTTATCTTCTTTGATCCTCTGATTGCCCTGTTTGGATGGCAACCAGAGTCTCAGGGGCTACTATCTATACATGGTGCACCTTGCGTTGACGGCACAATTAAAAAATGTTACATTACGTACCTCGAAGCCTCTTAGCAGGCTCATGAAAGCTTCATTCAGTCCACTTTTTGCGGACGAAATTCTCTTGATCATCGTACCCATTAAGGTACGATGTTCCTCCGAAATAGGTGCTTGCCGCAGAAGGCCCGTCAACATATCTGGATGTATATCAGATAGTTCGGGGCTTTTGTTGTCGGTCTCTCTAGGATCCGAACACCCCAGACCTTCTGGCCTTGTCCTAATTTGTGGATCAGGAGAGATCCTCCGGGACGACACCTCGGGGCGTCCGCCTTATAGGGCGGGGAATTATGAGGAGGCGTTTCGCTCTCCATCATCTCCGGAAGAAGATCCCCTGAAGACGAAGATTATTGAGGAAGGCTACAGGTCGAACGACAAAACATGCGTTTCAAATATTACCCTCGCAAACAGGAAAAGAACAGGGTATCCTCATAAAACACCTTTGTTCACTTACGACTCGGCTAAAGGCTGGCCCCCTTGTGGGTGTTGTGCAGCAATATTGCCCCTCAGATCATGGCCCCCTGATAGGGATTTCTTCCCTCGCTTGGAGTCCTCTGCCTTCAAGTCTTCGAAGGTGGCTCTCTTCTTCTCGTGGGAGGGAGGGAATGTTAGATTCTACTCCCGGTTCATCCTCCGACACGGGAGTTCCTATTTCCCCGGATGCGGTGCGTGACGCACCTCCAGTATGGAGGCCTCTTTTGACCTCCCCACTCCTCTCCTTGTCCTCTCCCGATGGCACTTGATAAGGTGAATGAGCTAGCATCCTGGTTAATACCGGATCCGCTGAATCTTCGGGAAGAGAGGCCGAACACCTGATCCTATCCGCCTTCTTTATCCAACCTTGGCCGAGATGATTTTTCAGAGCATTGTTATGAAAAACATGGCGGAAGTACATTCGGTGGTTAAATGCTTACCGGAGTGTCTGGGTGGTTGTAGTCCAGGCCTACGTCCTCCTAGTGTTCGGACACTTTTTTTGTGATCCGAAGATCAATTTATACATCCCTTTGAGCGTCATGCCGAAGAAGTGCTGAACGGTTCGCGGTCCTTCCGGATTGAACTCACACATACGGAGAGGTTGTCGCTAGCATGGTCGGACCCGACGGACTAGCATTACTTGCATTACTTTGACAAGATTGATGTCCTTCTCGATAAGATCTTGAATGCGGCTTTGTAATATCCGCACTTCATCAAGTGATCCCCAGTCCAGACCCTTGTTGACCCACGATGCAAGCTACAGCAGAGAACCAGATCGGAAGGCAGGTGAAGGCGCCCACTTTCTGCCACGGGGTGCTGTGATATAAAACCACTCCCGCTGCCAGAGATTGGAAGCCTCTGGGAAGGAACCCTTTTTCCATAAAAAATTGATAAAATTGCTTATTATAGCACCTCCGCACTCCGCGTGTCCCCCGTCGATTATCTTCGGCTTCACATTGAAGGTCTTGAGCCATAAGCCGAAGTGTGGAGTAATACAGAGGAAGGCCTCACACACAACAATGAATGACGAGATGTGGAGGAAGGAGTCCGGAGCTAGATCATGAAAATCTAGTCCGTAATAGAACATGAGCCCTTTGACGAAGGGATGAAGGACAAAGCCTAGTCCTCGAAGGAAGTGAGGGATAAATACGACTCTCTCATTGGATCTGGGAGTAGGGATAACCTGCCCTTGAGCAGCAAGCCTGTGGAGGATTTCTGCAGTCAAGTACCTTGGCTCCCTAAGCTTTGTGATGTCCTCCTCTGTGACAGAGGAGGTCGTCCACCGGCCTTGAAGGCTGGATCTAGACATGGTCAGAGGACCAAAGCGCTCGGGCTAAACCTTGGGTGTTGGAACTTGAGGTGGGAGAAGGAGAGGATTAAGCATGGAAAGAAAAAGACAGGTCTCGGCCTCTTTATAAAGAGGATGAATATCAAACGTTCCCTGCGTGGCCTTTGAAACTTGCATATTCCCAAGGAATCATACCAACAGAACGATTGGGTTATCCATGCCCGTATTGATGAGAATCCCGTAATAAGGGGACACGATCTCTGCTTTGACAAGACATGCCAATAAAACCGCCTCGTGAAACATGGAGTAGCAAGTTGAAAAAATGGTTCGAATAATGACCATGTTGACTCGTGACAATATTGTACTCACTACGGTGGCGTATGGAATTTGTTTTGCAGAGCCGGACACAATTCTTGTGTTCAAAATCTACTTTGAAGTATTCGTAGAAGGAACCCGCCTTGCAATGCCGAAAACAATCTGCACGCCGGACTCATTGTCATTGAAGCCTGGTTCAGGATCTACTGAGGGAGTCCTGGATTAAGGGGTCCTCGGACAGCCAGACTATATACATTGGCCGGACTATTGGGCTATGAAGATACAAGATAGAATACTTCGTCCCGTGTCCGGATGGGACTCTCCTTTGCGTGGAAGGCAAGCTTGGCGATTCGGATATGAAGATTCCTTTCTCTATAACCGACTCTGTGTAACCCTAGCCGCCTCTGGTGTCTATATAAACAAGAGGGTTTAGTCCGTAGGAGGAGAACAATCAATCATAATCATAGGCTAGCTTCTAGGGTTAGCCTCCACGATCTCGTGGTAGATCAACTCTTATAATACTCATATCATCAAGACCAATCAAGCAAGAAGTAGGGTATTACCTCCATAGAGAGGGCCTGAACCTGGGTAAACATCATGTCCCCTGCCTCCTGTTACCATTATCCTTAGACGCGCAGTTCGGGACCCCCTACCCGAGATCCGCCGGTTTTGACACCGACAGCGGGAGGCCACCGAGGTGGGAACAACCCACCGGGGTGCGCCTAGGGGTACAGGCGCGCCCTGGTGGGTTGTGTCCCCCTCAAGGCACACCCTAGGTGCTGCTCTGGCTCATTAGATGTCTTCTGGTCCATAAAAAATCCACAAAAAGTTTCGCGGTGTTTGGACTCCGTTTGATATTGATTTCCTGCGATGTAAAAAGAAGCAAAAACAACAACTGGCACTGGGCATCGGGTCAAAAGGTTAGTCCCAAAAAATGATATAAAGTTGTTATAAAATTAGTGTAAAACATCGAAGAATGATAATATAACAACATGAATACTTCATAAATTATAGAAATGTTGGAGACGTATCAGCATCCCCAAGCTTAATTCCTACTCTTCCTTGAATAGGTAAATGATAAAAGAAATAATTTATGAAGTGTGAATGCTAGCAAAGTTTGATCGATGACAATTTCAATCACTTTCCCTAGCATCATAAAAGCAACTCTTTCTCATAAAACTCATCATGACAAAGTAGCAACCAATTCACATGTTAAGGTTCAAACAATGAATTCTCTTGAAACTCAAGAACCTATATTTTTAGTCACCAAACAATTGCAATTCAAATTATTCAACAACGTCTAAGTAAGAGCTCCACATACTTAACCATCATATAGTCTTCTATGATTGCTAACACTCACGGAATACACATGAGCAAAACGTTTCAACCGAACACATAGAAAGATAGTGGCTTATAATTTCGACTCCCAACGTATTCACCTCAAGGGTGATGTCAACAATAATAACTCATGCTACCCATATCCAATTGGATATATGTGCCTAGATGTTTCCTCACCACATGATGGCTGCCAAAAGAGAAAAATAAAAAGGAATAGAGAGAAAAACTTTGACTCTTGCATGAAAGCAAATACATAAAAGTAAAAGGTAGGCCCTTCGCAGAGGGAAGCAGAGGTTGCCATGTGCTTTTTGTTTGTATGCTCAATCCCTTAGTGCAAAGAATATCACGTTATATTTCCCCTTATGATAGAAACCTTTATTATGCTGTCTGTCACTTTTATTCTTTACCATCACAAGTTCATACAATGCTCAATTTTCCCTTACACTAAATGATCTAACACTTTTAGAAGCAATTTTTATTGCCTTATTGCACCGATGACAACTTAGTTGAAGGATCTTACTTAATCCTTAGGTAGGTATGGTGGACTCATGAGAATAAGATTTGGTTTGAAGGGTTTTTGGATGCACAAGTAGAATCTCTACTTGGTGCGGAATTTTTGGCTAGCAAAGATGGGGGCAAGCACCACATGTTGAAGGATCAATGACAATATTACTTCTATGTGAATATGAACAACCATAAATCATTATATTGTCTTCCTTGTCCAACGTCAACAATTTTGGCATATAATATTTTGATGGGGGCTCACAATCACAAAAGATTTCCAAGATAGTGTATTTGCACGTGAAAGTTCTCTTCCTTCTACTAATCATTCATGAATTGCTTGTATGACCAATATTGTGATTGTCAAGCTTCAAAAGATTTCACTTTCCAAACCCAATGTGAAGCTACCACTAGGCATGATATGAACATACAATTTCAACTTCATGATATTCAATTCATTCAACAATTTACTCATAGGATATAAGTGAAGTACAAGAGTAAATGACAAGCTACTCCAAAAAGATATAGGTGAACATCAAGCGAGAAGTTAAGTAAGTAGGGAGCTAATTATGGACTCGTTCTTATTTAAAAAATCTTTCAGATATAAGCATTTTATTAAAACAGAAAGCTAAACAAAATAAAATGACATTTCAAGAATAGCACAACTCATGTGAAGAAGCAAAAACTTAGGCTCAACCAATACTAACCAATAATTGTTGAGGAAGAAAGGTGGGATGCCTACCGGGGCATCCTCAAGCTTAGATGCTTGAGACTTCTTGGAATATTAGCTTGGGATGCCTTGGGCATACCCAAGCTTGAGCTTTTGTGTCTCCTTAATTCCTCTTATATCACAGTTTCCCCAAATCTCAAAATCTTCATCCACACAAAACTCAACAATAACTCGTGAGATAAGTTAGTATAAATCAACGCAAAACCTTATCATTATCCACTATAGCAAATCAATAAAATTATTATTCAACATTGCATACTAAATGCCTCTGTATATTTAATACTCCTATCCTCAAATATAATCATTAAATAAGCAAACATATGCAAACAATGCAACCATAATAGCAATCTGCGAAAACAGTACAGTCTGTAAAGAATGCAAGATTCATAATACTTCCCAAACTCCAAAGGTTCTGAAAACTTACCACACTATAGAAAATTTACTATAGCTTATTATGAAAAAAGTTTCAACATTTTATCACATTATGACTTTTTCGTGATTTTTTGCAACAGTGATAAACTTTCTGTTTTGAAACAGCAACATGTAGACTTGCAAACTAAGCATGGTAAAGGCTATCCTTGCCACTTTTATCAAAAAGAAAGATGTAAAATATTATTCTAAATAATAGCAAGAAAATCCTAACAAAATAAAATGACACTCCAAGCAAAACAGATATCATGTGACGAATAAAATTGTAGCTCCAAGTGAGGTTACCGATAATGTTGGAGACGAAAGAGGGGATGCCTTCCGGGGCATCCCCAAGCTTAGTTGCTTGGATATTCCTTAAATATTACACTGGGGTGCCTTGGGCATCCCCAAGTTTAAGGTCTTTTCACTCCTTATTCTCCTCATATCGACATATCACCCAAAACATGAAACTTCAATCACACAAAACTTAACGGAACTTCGTGAGACAGGTTAGTATGATAAAGAGCGAACCATTTCACTTTGGTACCGTCAAAGACAAGATTCATAATTGTTTACACACAATGCCTACTATAGCATATCATTTCCACAATTTATATTTAGCACTATAAGCCATAGAAACTAGGAAACAAGCAAACTATGAATTGAAAACAGAATTTGTCAAAAATAGAACAATCTAAAGTAATCTGTACTCCAACCATACTTCTGTAACTTCAAAAATTCTGAAAAATTAGTACAACATAGAGAATTTGTATATACCTCACATGTAAAAAATTCATCAAAAGCACGTTCCAGTGAATTTCAAATTTCCTGGACTGAGCGCAAAAGTTTCTATTTTTGCACAGAATCAAGTCAACTATCATCCACACTATCCCAAAGGCTATACTTGGTACTTTATTAAAACAAAATCTACAAAATATGATCATTACAGTATCCCAATCATGTGAACACACAAAAATAGTAGGGGTAAGTGTTGGGTTGTCTCCCAACAAGCGCTTTTCTTTAATGCCTTTTAGCTAGGCAAGATGATTTCAATGATGCTCACATAAAAGATAAGACTTGAAACATAAAAAGAGCATCATGAATCACGTTGCAAGAACATTTAAGTCTAACCCACTTCCTATGCATAGTGATTATGTGAGAAAACAACTTATGGTAACAAGAATCAACTAGCATATGAAGGCAAAACAAGCAAAACTTCAAGATTTTCAACACATAGAGAGGAAACTTGACATTATTGCAATTCCTACAAGCATAAGTTCCTCCTTCATAATAATTTTTAGTAGCATCATGAATGAATTCAACAATATAGCCATCATATAAAGCATTCTTTTCATGAAACAAAAGCATAGAAAACTTATTACTCTCCACATAAGCAAATTTCTTCTCATCGGTAGTAGCGGGAGGAAACTCAACAAAATAACTATCATGAGAGTGAAAATTAAAATCACGATGACAAGTTTCATGGTGTCGGTGTACTAGAGTAGGGGTACCCTAGTATCCCGAACTTGTGCATGGGCAGTTGCAGCCACCAGCGGCAAGGCTTGCCGAGTGACCGCCAAGGTCCTCCGCGGTTCCTGTGGAGCCAAGGAGACAAGGCCCCGGCAAGAGGAGCTTGCCGGGAAGGCCAACCAAGGCATAAGAGCAAAGTATCCAAGCCAAGGAGACAAGGCCCGGGCAAGAGGAGCTTGCCGGGAACACCCACCAGGGCATCTCAAGGAGTTTTCCGCGACGCGCCACGCGTCCCGGCAAGGCCCGGGGAGCGACAAGCCTCCGGACGTGACAAGACAACGACCGCGGCAAGGCACTTGCCGCGGCACGCTACCACCCTGTACCTACGCTCTAGCGCATCCACCAACGTGTTGCCTGGGGCCTTTCCAGGCGCGCGTGGCGGGAGGCTGTGCAGCCAGCAGTGCGCGGTGGCAAGCGGCGCTGACAAGATTGCCATCGTGGCGAGCGGTGGCGTCCCTGACGGTCCCTGTTTGCACTGTTTGGGCGATGTAGACGGGCATTTAATGTCTTTGTCCCCTGCCGTCAGGGTTAGGTAGGAAACACTGTACAGGTAGCTGTACCAACCGCAAGTCCTTTTCCACTTTTACCCTCATCTACGTTGCCACCTGTCGGTGACCCCTTGAGCATATAAAAGGAGGCCCATGCGCAACGTAGAGGGGGGTTCGGAAGGTTCGAAGCCAGAAAACACTCACGCTCGGTCTCGTTAGCAGCTAGAGTGTACTGTAGCACTCAGCGCTCCCGAGCAAGAACTCAATACAATTAGACAAGCAGCAGTAGGAGTATTATCTCTCCGGAGAGCTCCGAAGCTGGGTAAACGCTCGTGTGCTTCGCCTCGATCTGCTCTTCGTGCGATCTCCGTCCCCCGCCGAACCGAAAGGGGCTCGGTCCGCCGGTCCCATAGGTGTTCGTGGATCAGTTTCCCCGACATCTTTGGCGCGCCAGGTAGGGGGTGCGTCGAGGTTGTGTGAACCTGATCCAGCGTTCACACGAGCTAGATCTTCATCTTCTTCATCGACATGCCACCGAAGAAGAAGGCTTCGGAGGCGGCTGTCCCATCCGCGTCGATCCCACTGCCACCAGAGCAAGCGGGTGGTGGGGTAGACGCCGGCGGAAGAACGGACACCGACGAGGGAGCGCACGGTGATGCCGGGTCCAAGGACAAGGCCGCGCAGACCTCGGCGTCCGTACATGTGTCGCGCCCATCTCAGGAGGCGCAGGACCGACAGCGTCATGGTATTCGCAGTACCATACGCTTGTTGGACCAAGATCGAGCTGGAAGATCTCGGGGTGCTCAAGATCAGCGTGCACGCCAACATGCTGGCACGAGTGAGGCACGGTCGCCTGGACGGGATACAGCTCCTTCTAACATAGTTATGAGTCCGAGCACATCCCGCTCCTCGCACCGTTCGCCTCTACCGCCCACCACTCCAGCAGAAGCTTTGGCGTGAGCTCAACTGCTCCTGGATTACCCTCCAATGGTGGACAAGACCGATCAATGGAGGGCCACCATTCAGAGTCTCATCGGCTTCGCCAACGGCGACACTCCGCGACCGCCGAGTACGTCGCTGCCGCGGCAGGACCGCCAGGCGTGAGCCGATGGCGACGGAACCGGTGTGGGTGCAACCACCATGCACTCTCCACCCCGAAGGACAAGATCGCCGACTCGCCGGGTCCACCTCGACAGCGACTCCACCGCGTCATCGGATCCACGAGCTCGTCGCGATCAACGCCAAGTTCTTCACGAACGACAGCAAGAAGACGCTCGTACTCGCATCGAGCACCGAAGAGAAGCGCGGCGTCAATCCGACCAGCGCGCTGGGCCCTCTGTCGACATGCATGCGCCAGGGGAACCAGGCGACTTGCCGTACGCGGTAGGTTGCCCTGTGTTCGCTCATGAGCTACGGCAAGTCCAGTGGCCCAGCAAGAAGAATTTCAAGCCAGATGTGCTAGAGAAGTACGACGGCAAGACGCATCCGTCGGAGTTCCTCAGCATCTACACCATCGCGGTGCAAGCTGCCGGGGGACGGGACGACAAGATCCTTGCCAACTACTTCCCACTGGTGCTCAAGCCCAACGTCAGATCCTGGCTCATGCACTTGCCGGACAACTCCATATCCTCTTGGGCCGATCTATGCCATCAGTTTGTCGGCGCCTTTACAGGCGGCCACAAGCCTCCTGGCCAAGAAAGCGACCTTCATCTGCTCGCCCAGAAGGAAGGAGAGCCCCTGCGCAAGTACATTCAAAGATTCAGCCGCGTACAGCACAACATCCCAGATGTCCACCCTGCCGCGGTAATCAGCGCGTTTCATCAGAACGTGCGGAACCGCAGGATGCGGGAGGAGATGGCGATGTGCAAGATCAGAGACGTCAGTGAGCTATATGCCCTGGCCGACAAGTGTGCGCGTGCTGAGGAGGGGAGGAAACTCCCCGGAGAGAATACAGAAGCAGCAGGATCAGATAGTGAGGGGACCGCCCCGGCAAAGAAAAACCGGCGGCGGAACAACAGGAAGAAGAAAGGCAAAGATGTGCTAGTCGTTGAGCAGTCCGGCAACGGAGGTGGCGCCAAGAAAGCCAAAGCTGGTAGCTCCGGCGGTAACAACTGCCAGGCTGTGGCGGTCGCCGACAAGCAGGACGGCACCAACAAGCAGTACTGCAAGATCCACCGCACCAAGGGCCATGACCTCCAGAGCTGCAAGAAGGTCGAGCAGCTTGTGGAACAGCAAAAGGCTGAATACGAGCGGCGCGACAAGGAGAAAGCCCAGGAAGGTGCTGGAGGAGCCAGCAAGAAGCGTCCCGGCCGAGGGGGACGCCGCGGCAAGGCCAAGCAGCGGCAAGGAGACAGACCTCCCCGCGGCCGCGACAAGGATGAAGATGACGACGACGATGAAGATATGGATGATGACGAGACCGATGAGCAGGAGTTCCAGAAAGCCACAGAGGTCCTGTGCGTTGACGGCGGTGCTTCTCTGCATACTTCACACCGCCAGCTCAAGCAGTGGGTGCGGGAAGTCAATGCAGTGGAACCACCCGTCGAGTCACGCAAGCCTCTAAAATGGTCCAGCACGCCTATCATCTTTGATATTGAGAACCACCCTGATCGCATAACTGCGGTCGGGTGCTTGCCGATGTTGGTTTCACCAACTATCCGCAACCTCAAGGTCACTAAGATGCTAGTTGACGGCGGGGCCGGCTTGAACTTGATCTCCTCCGCGGTACTCCAGAAACTCCAGATCCCTGATAGCGAGCTCGAAGAGATCGGCACATTCCAAGGAATCAATCCGGGAAGGAGCAAGCCAAAGGGAAAGATCACGTTGCCGGTGACATTTGGCAGCGAGTTGAATTTCAGAACTGAGAGGGTCACTTTTGACGTTGCTGACTTTCCACTGCCCTACAATGGGATACTCGGCCGTCCAGCACTCGCCAAGTTCATGGCAGCCTCTCACTATGCATACAACGTGCTGAAGATGCCAGGCCCGATAAGTGTCATCTCTGTCCCTGGCGACAAGAAGGATGCCCTTATCTGCGCCGACAAGATCTACCGGGAAGCGGCAGCCGCAACAGATCGCAAGTCACTTGCCGCTGAAGCTCCCGGGGCAAAGAAGACCAAGTCCGGCAAGAGTTCTGATGCCCACTCCGGCAAGCGCACCTCTTCGGAGTGCTGCGCTACCGTCGAGGACGCACCATCGAGCTCCACCGGCAAGTGTAAGAAGGCAATGGCAGCTCCACCAGAGACCAAGAAGGTGTCCGCCAAGGAGGACGGCACTGGTGGTACTTTCACCATCAGTGCCACTCTCGACCCTAAATAGGAAAGCGCGCTCGTTGCTTTCCTGCGGGCGAACGTCGACGTGTTTGCATGGCAACCGTCTGACATCCCCGGTGTTCCCAGGAAAGTAATTGAGCACCACCTGGCCGTCTGTCCTCATGCGCGGCCCGTCAAGCAGAAAGTCAGGAAACAGGCAGTGGAGCGCCAAGAATTCATCGCAGAAGAAATCAAGAAATTGGAAGCAGCAGGCCTTGTCAGAGGAGTGCTCCATCCTACGTGGTTGGCCAATCCTGTTGTTGTGCGCAAAGCTAACGGGAAATGGACACTTTGTATCGACTTTACCGATGTCAATAAAGCTTGTCCCAAAGACCCATTTCCCTTGCCGCGCATCGACCAGATTGTTGACTCCACGGCCGGATGTGACTTGCTTTCATTTCTTGATGCATACTCAGGATACCATCAGATCTTCATGGCAGAAGAGGATGAGGAGAAGACCGCATTCATCACCCCATGTGGAACATACTGTTTCGTACGGATGCCTTTCGGTTTGAAGAATGCTGGTTCAACATTTGCAAGAGTAGTCCACCACGCTTTTGAGCCGCAAATGCACAGAAATGTGGAAGCCTACATGGATGTCATAGTGGTCAAGAGCAAGGACAAGGCGACTCTGATTCAAGATTTAGATGAAACCTTTGCAAATCTGCGCAAGATCAACCTCAAGCTTAACCCCGAGAAGTGTGTGTTTGGAGTCCCCTCCGGCAAGCTTCTCGGGTTCTTCGTGTCTCAGTGGGGAATTGAAGCCAATCCCGACAAGATCAAGGCCATCGAGCAGATTGAAGCACCAAAGCGCGTCAAGGATGTACGAAGACTTGCCGGTTGCATAGCTGCTCTCAGCAGGTTTATCTCTAGGTCTGCTGAGCGCGCCCTGCCATTTTTCAAAATATTGAAAAAGGCAGGTCCAATGAAATGGACTCCGGAAGCGGAGGCTGCGCTGCAGGACTTGAAGAGATACCTGTCCTCCACTCCAACACTTGTCGCACCTAAACCACAAGAGAAGTTGCTGCTATATATAGCGGCAACCAATCAAGTGGTTAGTGCTGCGTTAGTAGCGGAGAGGGAGGCGGATGATGAGCCAGCAACCACGGCAGATGCATCCAGCGACAAGCAGGGGGCTTCACCGGCAAGCTCTGGTCCCGACAAAGATGGATCTGCGCAGGCGCATGGGAAGATGCAGAAAAGGATGGTGCAGCGCCCAGTTTACTTTGTCAGTTCCCTTCTGCAGGGGGCTAGGTCAAGGTACTCTGGTGTGCAGAAATTGCTTTTCGGCCTTCTCATGGCCTCGAGAAAGCTGCGCCATTACTTCCAAGCACATGAGATCACAGTTGTCACTCGTTTTCCGCTGAAGAGGATACTGCAAAATCCAGAAGCAACAGGCAGGATTGTCGAGTGGGCACTGGAACTGTCAAGCTTTGGCCTCAAGTTTGAGAGCACTTCAACTATCCAAAGCAGGGCATTGGCGGAGTTCATAGCAGAATGGACGCCAACACCAGATGAAGAAATTCCGGAGACAAGCATCCCCGTCAAGGAAGCAAGCAAAGAGTGGCTGATGTATTTTGATGGTGCCTTCTCGCTGCAAGGCGCCGGTGCGGGTGTGCTGCTTGTCGCACCCACCGGAGAGCACCTCAAGTACGTAGTCCAGATGCACTTTCCCAAGGAGCAAGCAACGAACAATACCGCAGAGTATGAAGGTTTGCTTGCCGGTCTCAGGATCGCGGCAGACCTTGGGATCAAGAAGCTCATTGTCAGGGGTGACTCACAGCTTGTCGTCCGCCAAGTGAACAAGAGTTATCAGAGTCCGTTGATGGAAGCTTACGTTGATGAAGTGAGAAAGCTAGAAGAGCACTTTGACGGCCTACAGATGGAACATGTTCCAAGAGCTCAGAACGACATTGCTGATGGCCTGTCGAAGTGCGCCGCACTTAAGTTACCTGTGGAACAAGGGATCTTTGTGCTCAAGCTGACTCAACCGTCTGTAACACCGTCAAATGGACAGAGCAAGAAGAGGAAGTTGATTTTTGGTGACTATTTTCCGGCAGAGCTCCCCGAAGCCGCCGCCAAGAAGGTCCCCAAGATCGACGCCAAGTGTGCTGAGGAGCAGTCTGCTCCGGCAAGCCTTAGGGTTTGTTCCGTTGAAGCAGACGCTTCCGACAAGTTTTGCTCCGGCAAGCTTGCCGGGGAACGTCAAGCTCCGGCTGAGCCGCAGGTTCTCGCCGTAGAAGCGGATGTTCCCGCAGCAGCAGATGTGCCTTTAGTCCTTGTTGTCGAGCCGCAAGCTCCAGCATGGGCACAGCAGATTGTCCGTTTCCTTCAGACAGGAGAACTTCCTGAAGAGCAAGAAAAAGCGGAAAGAGTAGCCCGGCAGTCAAGTATGTACCAGTTTGTCGACAACACACTGTACAGAAGAAGACTCAACGGTGTGAAATTGAAGTGTATTCACCGGGAAGACGGACAAAAGCTGTTGGCAGAGATACATGGAGGCATATGTGGTCACCACATTGGCGCAAGAGCACTTGCCGGCAAAGCGTTCCGGCAAGGTTTCTTTTGGCCGACAGCCCTCCAGGATGCAACTGCACAAGTAACCAAGTGTGAAGCGTGCCAGTTCCATTCCAAGCAGATACACCAGCCAGCTCAAGCTCTCCAGACGATCCCTTTATCCTGGCCATTTTCGGTCTGGGGGCTCGATATCCTCGGCCCCTTTCCCCGAGCTGTCGGGGGCTTTGAGTACTTGTATGTTGCAATCGACAAGTTCACAAAGTGGCCGGAAGTGGAACCAGTGAGGAAGGTGACAGCACAGTCAGCAGTCAAGTTCTTCAGGTCGATTGTTTGCCGTTTCGGGATCCCTAACAGGATCATTACCGACAACGGCACACAATTCACGAGTCGCACCTTCATGCAGTACGTCCAAGATCTTGGCGCCAAGGTCTGCTTCGCTTCTGTTGCTCATCCGAGAAGCAACGGTCAAGCGGAGAGGGCAAATGCTGAAGTGCTGCGCGGGCTCAAGACCAGGACTTTCGACAGGCTGCGCAAGTGCGGAAAGAACTGGATTGAGGAGCTGCCGGTGGTTCTTTGGTCGGTCAGAACGACGCCAAATCGAGCCACTGGCCAGACACCTTTCGCTCTAGTCTATGGAGCAGAGGCAGTTCTCCCCACGGAACTCGTATACGGGTCACCTCGAGTGCTCGCTTATGATGAGCTTGAGCAAGAGCAGCTGCGACAAGACGACGCGCTGCTCCTTGAGGAGGACCGTCTTCAGGCTGCTGTACGAGCTGCTCGATACCAGCAAGCTTTGCGCCGCTACCATAGCCGCAAAGTTAATGCCAGAAGTCTCGAGGAAGGCGACCTTGTTCTTCGGCGCGTTCAGTCCGCCAAGAATTCCAACAAGTTGACGCCGAAGTGGGAAGGCCCTTACCGGGTGAAACGAGTCACTAGGCCTGGCGCTGTCCGCCTTGAGACCGAAGATGGCATTCCGGTGAGCAACTCCTGGAACATTGAGCATCTTCGTAAGTTTTACCCGTAAGGCGCGGTTGCCGGAACCTATTCCGGCAACCACCTTTTGTACAAGTCTTGCCGATGTTGCATGTAATCCTTTGTACAAAGCCGGGCGCAGATCCCGTGCATAAGTAAAGCTCATGTGCTCTGCACATCTTGTCAATTTCGTGCTTTCTATAATTCTTTGCATGCATGTATCTGACACTTTGTGCAGCACGTACCCCCGGTAAGCAATAACGAGCCCTAAGGCTCCATATCATTATTTTTTCTGCTTTCTCTTTCTCGAAGGAAGGAAGTACCCTCGCGCACAAGTTTGGCAGGGGGTGGGGGAAAGGAGACAATGGTGTGGACCAGGCGCCGTTCAAGGAAATGTTTGCCTTACCGGAAAGAAAATGACAGAAAAGCTAAGTTGCCAAAGTTTGAGCAATCAGTTAAAACTTTTAAGTTATCTTCCTCGAACGACCTTGCTTTGTATGGAAAACTTGTGCGCGGAGGAACCAACTCGTAGCTAGTTGCGCCCTTACTTTGTTTCGAGTCCGCTCAACAACTTAAGTGAGCTGCGACTAGTTGCGACAAGGTTTCTTGTCGGCAGCGGCACTGCCAGCAGGCTGCTGACGTTCCGCACTCAGCGCTCGCGGCAAGGGTGCCTACGCCGACAAGTTCCCTAAAAGCGTAGGGCAAAAACATACAAAGGAAGGAATCAAGTAAAGGAGATAACATAGCAATTGATATTCAAAATAGAGTTATATTACAAGATAACTTGTCGCGGCTCTAACAGATTGTTTTCACGACATGACTAGCAGTGACAAGGAAAAGAGAAGATGAGCAGCCTAATCTACGCGATCGCCCTCAACCCTCTTGATCCCGCTCACCTTGTCCACAATGGGTGCGACAAGGGCCTTGAGCGCTTCCAGATCGGCATCCGGCGGCAAGGACCTGAGGACGTTGGTGAGGTTGAGGCCTGGATTGCGAAAAGCCACCTTCACCAGCACCTTCTGGAGAGCCCCCGCGCGGATCTTGCGCGACTCGTCGGCCAGCTGCTTTGGGATCTTCTCCCGGAGTCGCTGGAGGGCCGTCGCCACGCCTTCGAAGAACAAGCTGAGCTTGGCGCTGGGTTGGAGGTGCTCATCGGAGGAGTACCCGAAATCCTCCATCCCCAGCAGCGCCAGCTCCTTGTCGATGGCCGCGGCAGCATCCACAAGACCCTCGGTCCAATGCTCCACGGTCTCCCTGAGAGTATCCTGGGCGGCAGCAGCATTTGCCAGCAGCGCCTCGTCGACCTTGATCTTCTCTGACAAGGCTGCTTCCCGCTCCCTGGCTCCGTCCAGCGTCTGCGTCAACGTGGCCAGCTTCAGCTCGAGATCGGCATTGGAATCCTTGGCGGCGCTGAGCTCCTTGCTCCTCTCAGCGAGAAGACCCTGTAGCTCACCATGAGCGGCAACGTCCTTCTTGCGCTCACGCTTGAGCGCGGCAAGCTCCTCGTCGCTCGCCCGGAGATCGGCTTCCAGCTGCGCCACCTTTGTCTCCAGCTCCTTCTTGGCGGCCTCGGCAGCTGCGGCGGCATCCTTTGCCTCCTTGAGAGCCCCACCAATTGCTTGCTCGCGCGCGACAAGCTCCTCCTCGTGGCTGTCAAGATTAACCTTGCGCTGCGCCAACTCTCCTTCCTGCGCAAAGAGGTTCTCGGCGACAAGCCGTTGCTTCTCTTCAGCGTCAGCCTTCTCGAGGAGGAAAGCTTTCCGCTCCTCGAGAAGTTGCTCCCGCTGACCGGAGAGTTTCCTGCCTAAGGCCCTGGAGCTCCTCCGCGTGCTTCTCAATATCAACTCTCGCCTTCGTGACAAGTGCCTCGCGGGACACCATCTTGGCTTGTCGAGCGCGGTAAAGTGACAGCAGCTTCCGCAGCAGCCGCTCTCCTCAGGCTCGTCGCTGCTGCTGCTTGGCGCGTCAACCAGCTTCAACCCAGCGGAGGCAAGTACTTCTCCGTCCAGCATTTCCCCTTCGACCGGCGCCCTGGAGCTTGAAGCCCAGGGGAGCTTGATGAAGATGCCGTCGCCGGCCTTCAGATATGCGCCGGGCTAGGGATCTTCGGAGCCTGGCGCGGCAGCAGCGGCGGAGGGATCGGCAGTCGGCGTAGCGCCTGGCGCTCCTGCGGCCTCGGGGCCGTCAGTGCGATCGCCGGATCCCTCGCCGGCTTCTGCGGCGGCAGCCTTGGCGGCCTCTTCACCGGCAGGATCATCAGCGCCGGCCTCTCCTTCGGTGGTGACGGCGTCGTCAATGCCGTTGCGCACGTTCTCCTCGCTGGCGACCTCGGTTTCCATCGGCTTTGTGGCAGATGGATCTGGCGAACGGGAAAAGGGAGAGAAATCAATCGAACATTCAAAAAAGAAAATCAGAAGAAGAAGAATCCAAGGGAAGCTCTCAGGCAAAAGGATTACCTGTGCTAGGATCTGCGGTCGTGCTCACCGGAGGATCGCTGGTGCTGTCCCTTGCCGGAGAGCTGCCCCTTGCCGGAGAATTTTCCCTTGCCGGAGAACGCTCCCCCTCCGGGGAATCCTCCCTTGGCGGTGTAGTGGAAGCACATGGCATTTCGGGAGCGCCTTCCGGGCCTTCCTGGTGAGGCTGCTCTGCTCCTGCACAAACCAGGAATCAGATATCAGCGTAGAAGGAGCACCCATGCGCACCCGAAAATAGGAAATATACAATACACTTACGCTGGGGGCTGCTTGGAGGAAGGGTTGCCGGGTCCGGCAAGGTGGTCTCAGACATGTCCTCTACCGTCGTAGTGGGATCATCCTCGATGACGATCACCGAGGCCTTGGATCTCTTCGCCGCTCTCTGGGCCAGCGTCCTGAAAAGGAATATGTTCAGAGTAAAAGCAAGTCAGATACAAGACAAAGCAACAAAATTGAAGAGTTGCAAGAACATCAAAGAATCTTACTCTTCTTCTTCCTCGTTGGAGCTGAACGCGGAGAGATCGAAGTCCAGCTCGCCTCCGGTGCGACGAGGTGGAGGAGTAGGTTCCCTTGCCCGCTTGGCAGGGGCAGTAGCGGTGGACCGGGAAGACCCCGCCTCAGTTGCCGCAGCGGCGTGAGGCGCTCCCGCAGCAACACTACTTGCTGTGGTAGAGCGTGTCGCACGGCTCGGCGGCTGTTGGCTCGTCTGCCGCTCCGCTACGTCCTGGGCCTTGCGGAGACGCCTTCTTGGTGGAGCTGGGGGCTCTACTTGTGACGAGTTGCCTGAAGGCTCGAGCCAGACAAGCTCTCCCTCGCCGGGCTCGCTCGGCTCCTCCTCTTCGGGCCCGACAAGCTCTTCCTCGCCGGCCAACTCCTCGCGCTCGGCAAGACTTGCCGCCTCTGCTGCCTCTGCCTCCTCCATGGTGAATCCGAACTCACCCGCGGCAACAGCTGCTGCCACCTCTTCCAGCCTGGTGGCGATGCGCTGCATCTCATTATCGGTGGTGTCGCGGGTGAGGCTTTTCTGTTCATCGGGGCGGATCGGCACTTCTTCCAGGCCGTCAAAGAAATCCCGCACGACGTCGTCGGCAGGCTCTTGCCCGGTCGGGACGATTCCGTGCGAGTCGCACAAAGGCATCATTGCGCGGATGCGGTCGAGCGAAGAGTTGTTGCACAGTGGAACCACACCCCTCGGCAACACGAATGGATGTTGAGGATCGTGCTTGAACAGCTCCAAAAGCATCGCATCCAGCTCCAGGACGGTGAAGTTGAAATTGAGGCCCGGGCGCAGCCTCATGATATCCGCCGAGTTCTGGAACTCCCAGGCGGGTCTCCCCCTCTCCTGCAAGGGGGCGATGCGGCGGCGGAGAAAGTCTGCGCCAACGGCGCCTACAGTGAGCCCGGCAAGTCTAAGACGAAGGATCTGGGTGATGGCAATACTCAGCCTGTCGTCTTCCGGGGCCACTTTGCTCCAATCATTGCCGCGTACTATTGGGGCATGGCGCAGGGTAGTAAACGGCTGCGGGTTCTCCTCGACGATCTAGCACCACTCTGCTCTCCATTCCTCCCACTTGCTACGGAGCTCTCCCTCCAGATAAGCTTCCTTCTTGCCGACTCTTGAGATCCAAGCGATCCCGCCGGCAAGGGGCTCTCCTCTCTCAACCCGGGGCATAAAGAAGTGGCGGAAGAGGGCTACATTTGGGTGGACTCCGACAAAGTTTTCGCAAAGGTGTGCGAAAACTGCCATGGTCAGAACGGCGTTGGGGGTGAAATCAAGGAGGCGGAGCCCGTAGGTGTTCATGATGTCGCAGAAGAATTCAGAGAAGGGCGGGTAGAGCCCGCAGTAGAAGAACAACGCAAAAAAGGGGTACCCGTTTGGAGCCAGTTCCGATGCGGCAGCCGGGAGTACCCTCGTGCGCGGATGTGCTCGCGTCTCCGTCGACCAGAAGAGGTAGTAGTACTCCCTCAGCTCCTTCGCGGCAAGCTGAGGGGGGAAGAGGGCCCGCTCCTTTCGCAGCGCCGCGAGCCGCTGTGCCTCGACCGACTTCACGCCCTTCCCCTTGTCGGCTTTCGGAGCCATGGTGGAGGTGGTGGGGGAGATCGACGGCGTTGGCGGTGCTGGTGGCAATGGGGGGCGGAGCGCTGCTCTCGAGAAGAAGGAGGGAGCGGCGGAGATTTGGGAAATGGAGTAACAACCGGCAGGATGGGCGAACTGTCCCTGTTTCCCCTGCTTATAAAGAGGGAGGGGCGGACGTTTCGCCCTTTCGAGTAAAGAAACCACCCACGATCTCTCCCACGACACCGCATTCGACGCGTGCCGTAGGGGAGGGCGCGGTGGATACAGAGAAAGATACGGCATAACCCGGGCTGCACGTGCCTGTGCCCTGTTTTGGGCCTGGCCCAACAGCGCTCGGCACCGTGTATGGCCCAGGCCCGGGGGCTCCTGTCGGTGTACTAGAGTAGGGGTACCCTAGTATCCCGAACTTGTGCACGGGAAGTTGCAGCCACCAGCGGCAAGGCTTGCCGGGTGACCGCCAAGGTCCTCCGCGGTTCCTGTGGAGCCAAGGAGACAAGGCCCCGGCAAGGGGAGCTTGCCGGGAAGGCCAACCAAGGCATAAGAGCAAAGTATCCAAGCCAAGGAGACAAGGCCCCGGCAAGAGGAGCTTGCCGGGAAGGCCCACCAGGGCATCTCAAGGAGTTTGCCGTGATGCTCCACGCGTCCCGGCAAGGCCCGGGGAGCGACAAGCCTCTGGACGCGACAAGACAATGACCGCGGCAAGGCACTTGCCGTGGCACGCTACCACCCTGTACCTACGCTCCAGCGCATCCACCAACGTGTCGCCCTGGGGCCTTTCCAGGCGCGCGTGGCGGGAGGCTATGCAGCCAGCGGTGCGCGGTGGCAAGCGGCGCTGACAAGATTGCCATCGTGGCGAGCGGTGGCGTCCCTGACGGTCCCTGTTTGCACTGTTTGGGCGATGTAGACGGGCATTTAATGTCTTTGTCCCCTGCCGTCAGGGTTAGGTAGGAAACACTATACAGGTAGCTATACCAACCGCAAGTCCTTTTCCACTTTTACCCTCATCTACGTTGCCACCTGTCGGTGACCCCTTGAGCATATAAAAGGAGGCCCATGCGCAACGTAGAGGGGGGTTCGGAAGGTTCGAAGCCAGAAAACACTCACGCTCGGTCTTGTAGCTGGAGTGTACTGTAGCACTCAGCGCTCCCGAGCAAGAACTCAATACAATCAGACAAGCAGCAGTAGGAGTATTATCTCTCCGGAGAGCTCCGAAGCTGGGTAAACCGCTCGTGTGCTTCGCCTCGATCTGCTCTTCGTGCGATCTCCGCCCCTCGCCGAACCGAAAGGGGCTCGGTCCGCCGGTCCCATAGGTGTTCGTGGATCAGTTTCCCCGACACATGGTTATCATTATTCTTTATAGCATACATGTCATCACCATAGTCATCATAAATAGGAGGCATGCAATCATTATAACAAATTTGCACATCAAATCTTGGGGGACTAAAAATATCATCTTCATCAAACATAGCATCCCCAAGGTTATGGTTTTTCATATCATTAGCAACATGGATATTCAAAGAATTCATACTAACAACATTTCAACCATTCTCATCATTCAAAGATGCTTTGTCAAAGATTTTATAGAATTCATCTTCTATCAGTTGAGCACAATTTTCCTTTCCATCATTTTCATGAAAGACATTATAAAGATGAATAATATGAGGCAACCTCAAATCCATCTTTTTAGTTTTCTTTTACGAACCAAACTAGTGATGAAACGAGAAACTAAAAGATTAAACTGCAAGATCTAAAGATATACCTTCAAGCACTCACCATCCCCGGCAACGGCGCCAGAAAAGAGCTTGATGTCTACTACGCAACTTTATTCTTGTAGACTCGTGTTGGGCCTCCAAAGGCAGAGTTATGTAGGACAGTAGCAATTTTCCCTAAAGTGGATGACCTAAGGTTTATCAATCCGTGGGAGGCGTAGGATGAAGACGGTCTCTCTCAAACAACCCTGCAACCAAATACAAGAAATCTCTTGTGTCCCCAACACACCCCATACAATGGCAAATTGTATAGGTGCACTAGTTCGGCGAAGAGATGGGGATAAAAGTGTAATATGGATGGTAGAAACACTACTAGAAATACCACTACTAATGGCGCACCTAATATGGCCATTAATGGCGCATCACTGGTGCGCCACTGACAGCACGCCATTAGTAATTTTTACTAATGGCGCACCAGCTGGTGTGCCATTAGTATCTGGTATACTAATGGCGCACCACCTGGTGCGCCATTAGTATATGCGAGGGTGCGCCATTAGTATGCCTCCCAGTTGGCATGTACACCCAGGTGCTTTGGCATACTAATGGCGCACCACCTCTGGATGCGCCATTAGTAACCACAGCATGCTAATGGCGCACTACCCAGTGATGCGCCATTAGTATGCACTGTCATACTAATGGCGCACTGTCGTGTGATGCGCCATTAGTATGAATATTAGTTTTTTTTTATTTTTTTATTTTCTGTTTTTTGCACAGGTTACAAAATGTATAATTTGACAAAATATAGACAGCACACATCAACAATAGATTCATCAAATACAATAGAAGATTAGTCTTTGAATACAATTCATCATATTAGTCTCCGAATACAATTCATCATATTAGTCTCCGAATTAAAAAGACCGAACAAAGATAGAACATTATATTACAAGTCTCGAGACCGCGAGTAGCGAGTTTGTCTTCGCATTACAAGTCGATATCGATCATCTAAACTACCATCACATAGAAGAGAGCTGCGGTCATCACGATGAGCATCATCACGATGAAACTCGTCTTCATCCGGTTCCTCCAATGCTCCCTCCCCTCTCCCGCTAGATAGCGGGCGTATCTAGATTCGGCCTCGGCCCTAGTGGTGTACCCTTTGTAACTGTTACCGCTGAATCGGTGAACCTGTCTCCGACACTCCTCCCAGTCATCGTAGACTCCGGGAACCTTACCCTTGTACATGACATACGTCGGCATCACTATGCACTAGCCAAACGAAACGTTAGTACCAATTCACAGACAATACATAAGCAATATATAATTATGCAACAGAACGATCGGAAGAGAAAAGCAAGACATTAATAGCATCGATTACATCTAAGTTGAACGACTCTCAAAACCAAAGAGACATACTACAAGATCATTAAAGTTTAATTACAACATGAGCCAATCGATGTTTCAGAACTAGACAACTCGACTCAAGGGACCGGAGCGTGGATGAAGCCGCCGTCTATCGTGGGAGTCATGAAAGAATGGGCGTTGTCATCCTGCATTTGTAGCATTGTGTCGATGTCACTGTTGGACGGTTGATTTCTGAGGTAGAACTGCCCCGAGGTACGAAGGACATCTTGATGGATGATTTCCGCAAACTCCGACTGGATGCGAAAGAATTCTTGTCGGAGGTCCGCGTCCTGGATTGCCGACACGCTCGCGGCCCAATCTTGGAGTTTACTCGGTAGCAGAAGTTGATGATGGTCCCGTACGATCGCCCGCATGTGATGGATGGCGTAGTAGGCACCCTTCTGACCGCCAGGCGGCTGCTTGACGCAGCAGAACGTCGTATTGTGGGAGAACACGTGCTTGCCGTACTTACGAATAGGCCTGGTGAAGGTGCCTCCAGATTGGGCGTAGCCGGGGAGAACATCATCAAGAACCTTCTTGACATTTGTGTAGTCTACGTTCGACTGACGGTCCGGGTCGAAATATGTGGCCATGGAATATTTGGGGCTTAGGAGGATGAGCGTGCAACGTGTGTCACTGCAGAAAACACGGAATGTTAAAAGAAAAACGATCGAAAAGTAAGAATTCATATGTTACGGGCCGGTTGAGGGGAGGACTTACTCGGGAAAGTAAGGCACGAGGAAGTTATCCCTATCTTGGTTTGCCAGAATGACGCCTTCGAGGTAAGAACTCGCGACTTGCCGGTCCCCAGCGCTGCCCAAGATCTTGGCACGCATGTAGAAGGGGTCGACTATCACGATGTCCGGGGTCTTGTTGCGAATGATCCGCATCTCCATACTCAGCGAAAATAGCCGAACGAAGGTGTAGTGCAGCGGATGAAGGTTAAACATAGCAAAGATGTCATCAAACCGCAGGACGATCGTACCCCCGATGTCGCCATCCACAAAGCCCTTGCCCTCTGGCACCTTGGCCACGAAAACTGGGTATGCCACATCCTTCTCTCTGAGACACCGCTTCTCCAAAGAAAGAACACTGTCGTGCAGACTCCGCATAGCACCAGTTGCAGCATTGAGCATATTTGGTGGTAGCATCGCCCTACCCGCCACATGCACCCTCCTCGAGATATCCTGCGGTGAAGGTGGCCCGTCCTGAGCACGGATCGTACTCGGTGCCGGCTGGCTCGCACCCTTCTTAGTCTTTCTTTTGCGTGCCTTCTTCTTCTCCTGTAATGGGACCGAGTTCTGCTCACAGACCGCCTTCTTGAGTGTGTTGGGGCTGATAATATTTCGCACCTCGCCTATCTGAGGCTCGGTGAAGTCGGCAGCTGGAGGCGTCTCCTAAGAGTTGAACGCCAGACGGCGCCTGTTGCAACTTGGCTTCTCCGCGGTACGAGCTAGATCGCACACGTCTTTTGTTGGGTTTGGTTCTTGAGAAGGAGGCCCCATGAAGTCGCCGTCGTACCCATGCTCGGCAAAGTACTGATCGACGTTGCCAAATGTATCATCGTCGTCGTCGTCGTCGTTCTGATCCTGTGCCATATGCATGTTTGGATCCAGTGGCATAGGGATGTCCGGCACCGTTACGGCGGTCTTGCCATGGGGCCGACTTGGCGCCAGCACGACTGGCGGTGTTGTCTTTGGGGTGGTGTCCCCCGCCCCCAAACGAATCTGGCTCTTCGGCCAAAGCAGGGGCCAGCTCAGGCAGGCGCTGAGGGTCATCACGTCATCATCGTCGGCCCCGACGGGTCGAATCGGAGGTAACAAGTCGTCGCAGCCTGGCAGCACCCGAACCAGTTGAACCCTAAACAAGTTGGGTGGCATCTGGGTACCGTGGAACAAGGGGTTGCCCGGTTGAACGATTTTGCCCTTGGCGACATCGACCAACTCGTTGTTCACGAAGTGGAGGAGAGTGCACGGAACGTCGGCGGCGCCTTGCGAAAACATGTAGGGCGTCAGGGATGCCCAGTCAAAGGCAAGGAGATGAAGTCCTCGGCCGAGAGAGGCTTAATTAGTTACCGTGATGATGGCGTCGAGCTCGGCTAATGTCGAGGCACCGCCAACGGCGGGCGTGCAGTTGACGGAGCGGCCGCTTGCTGAAGAGGTGCCGGCTGGCGTACACCCGGGTGCATTAAGCTCCCGTGCCGGCGTCGGAGACACCAATGCCGCCTCCGCCGGAGGCACCAATGGCCCCGCCATCGCATTATGCGAGTTGCTGGCCGTGAAGCTAGGAATCAGGGGCGGCCCCTGTTGGCCGCCCGCAATCCACGCACTCAACCCCGAGATCAAGGTAGGCACAAGGGCGGTGATCGTCGCTCCGAGTCGTTGTTCCACTTGCTCTTGGACAATCTCCGGAATCCGCGCCACCTGTGCCTTGAGTTCTTGAACCTCTCGCGCCTGGCTTTCCGAGCTGGTCTTTTTCTCCTTCCGCACACCAGCGGTATAGTATGACCCCCATTTTGTCGACAAGCCTTTGCCGGCCACACGACCAGCTGACGTCGGCTTACTGAGCTTATCCTTGTTCTTCATTATATTCAACCCCCTATTTAGAGTGGTGTCCCAAGGGTTGCTCTGAGTCGACCCCGCGCTACTGCTTTTAGTCGCCTGCGGAAGGAATGTGAACCATTTAGAAATTCGGCTTCATTAATTAGAATGCAACCATATGGAGCTAATTACGCGGGGGTGTATTCCTTACCAGAACAAGCTCAAGCTGCCTGGTCTTCGGATCCGTGGTAAGCTCCTTTGTTTTCGGGTCCTTCTTGTACCGGGCCCTGACAAAGTTCCTGGTCTGCTTCTCACCGTATTTATCGAAGAGGGGCGGTAGGCCTTGCTCGGCACGGTCCGCCTCCTCCTTGTCCCATATAGGCTCCGCCACTCTGTAACAGCCGGGACCGAGTGTGTGTTCCCCTATGTTCAGCTCCCGCATTTGTTTCCCCCACTCACTTGATTGGGAGCTTGCGGTGCTCGAGCAATTGATCTTGAAGTCGTTGTAGTCATCTTCGGTGATCGAAGGATTTTTCTCCTTGATCTTCTCATAACTCTCACCTTTCTCGATCATTCTCTTCACATTGCTTTTCCAAGTAGACAGGGCCTTGCTCATCTTCGTGAGGGCAGCATTGTTCACTTTATTCCCTTTGAGGCTTGTGTTTTCGAATTCAGCGGGGAACTTGTATCGTTCGTGCAGCTTCGTGAAGAGGAGGTGGCGCAAATTCCCCCGATCAGGATGCCTCAGGTTCTCGATGTTGATCGAGACGGTGCTCCGGACAATGCACCCGAGCTGAAGCGAGTACCCCTTGACTATTCGTTCGGGCGCCGTTGGATTCCCGTTGGAGTCCACTTCAGTAACTTCCTCCTTGAGGGTGCGGAGCACGATCGGGCGCCGGTCCTTCCGTTGCCTCTTCGGCTGGCTGCTATCTGTGCGTGCGCCGCCATCATCAGTGGTGGCATCCTCGGCGACACCATCAGTGGTGGCATCAGTGTGATCATCCTCGGCGGCACCATCCGTGGTCTCAGGATCGGTGGGGAAGGCGGCGGCCTCATACAAGTGAGGTTGTTCCTCCATCTCCTGGGACAGCTCCCAGAATGCCTTGCCGCCCGAACCCCCGGCCTCATCGTTGTGGGCCATGTTTCTCTCTAAATAGAAACAAAGTTTGGTCAAAAAGTTGGTTATTGTCAAGGAACAAGATCATGGTCTCATCATTTAGGGTTTGCCGACACCGAGGCATCCTAAAATCTAAGCTTTTATCATTGAGGGTTTTTCGATGCCAAGGCACCCTAAAAGCCTAACTTTTCATCATTTCGGTTTTTATCGACACCGAGGCACCCTAAAAGCCATGCATTAGTCACAAGTACGCCGGGGCACTTGATCCTACTTAATTAACTACTAAGATACCCTGGCCCATGCATTAGTCACAAGTACCCCATATGTCCTATTTTTAGCAAAGTCATGCTAAAATTCATGGAAAATTTCAGCATGATCTTTGCTGAAAATAGGACATATGGAGTACCCGAATTTGCTGGAACGGAAGTTAATCGACATTCCAGCAAACTCAAGGGCCTCTCGGGTGGATAAGGCAAAAAAGGCCTCCATCACAACATGGAAAATACATTGGCATGTGGACTGGAATGTGGCTTCATTTAACAACAACAGTTTCACACAGAAAACAGAGCTGAATTCATTGAGATATTTGCATTGCTAGCTACATTTCAGTGCCAAATTTCACCAATTTAAGCAAAACTACCATTTAGCTAGCTACAGTTCAGTGCCATATTTCACTGGATTAAAATAAGCACATACACATAACTGACAGCACACATACACATCACTGATTTAACGAAATTTGCACACAACTCAGTAGCACTTCATCATCATATAAAGTATATTAGCAGCAGTACAAATAAAGAGACATGATCAAAGCACTTCATAATAAACCCAAGCAACTTCATAATAAATCAATGTCCTCAGCTGTAAACTGAACTATTGTCAGGTCATGTTGTCAGGTCATGTTGAAAGTAAAATAGGACCTTGCTGTGTTTGGGACCAAATTGTTATTTGGCTATTCTAGCTGGCTTTTTTTAGCGAATTGTAACTTGTGTGAAGCTGAAACAAAGTTAACTTACATGCTCCTATATGCTCAGCTGAATTATTATAACATGTCTATCCAGTTTGCAGTTATTCTTATAGGCGATCCATAGTTAGCGTAGCTATTGTGCATCAAGATTCGTTTTTAGTCCTAAGAAAACACAAGGTTGTCAGGGACGGTTTTTCTTTGACTGGGGTTCTGATAACCATCGCTCTTCATGTCCTTGGCCTCGGTGTAGAATGTGTAGCCGTTGATATCGTACGCCTCATAGGTCATCAGGTTGTGCTCGGCGCCCTGTGACAAGGCGAATATGAGTTGTTCTTCCGCGGAAGAATCCTCATGTAAAGGGTACGACAGAAGCTTATGCTTGAACCAACGCGTGAAACATGAGTTGTGCTCTTTGAGTATATCTCCGTCCGTCCTCTGTTGGCCTCGGTCATTGTACGTCTTTTTAATAAAGGTTTTGTGCTCTACCAACCAAGGATCGACCACGTCTATGTGTTGTAGCGCGACTAGGTTTGCTCTTTCAAAGTCGGCGAGTCGACCCTCGAAGTCGACATGCATTTCGCGGCGACCCTCACGGTGACCCCATCCAGCGAGCCTGCCGAGGTGCCTGTTGACGGGCAGACCAACGGGGTTCTCGATGCCTAGATAATTCGTGCAGTAGGAGATGCACTCTTCGGTCAGAAAGCCCCTGGCTATGCTTCCTTCTGGACGTGACATGTTGCGAACGTATCCTCTGATGACACCATTCATCCTTTCGAACGGCATCATGCTGTGCAGGAACGTCGGCCCGAGTTGGATGATATCCTCCACTATATGGACCAGCAGATGCACCATAACGTCGAAGAATGCGGGCGGGAAGTACATCTCAAGCTCGCATAGTATCACCACGATCTCTTCCTGTAGCCTTCTGAGTTGCCTCACGCCAATCGACTTCCGAGAGATGACGTCGAAGAAGTTGCATAGGCCAAATAGCGTTTCACGGACGTGCGCGTCCATGATCCCACGGATTGCAACTGGAAGTATCTGCGTCATCAGCACGTGACAGTCGTGAGACTTCATCCCGCTGAACTTTTGCTCCGCTGGGTCTAGGTATCTGCTTATCTTCCCCGCGTAACCGTAAGGAAGTTTTACTCCTAGGAGGCAGGTGAAAAACTGCTCGATCTCCTCCTGACTTAGAGTGAAGCACGCGGGAGGGTATTCATTTCCGGTCTTCTTGGCCTTTTTGCCTTTGCGACGACTTTCTGTGTCCTGCTTCGCCTCATCATCATCATCATCATCATCATCATCATCATCATATATAGCATGAAGCTCCTGCCTGATGCCCATTGATTTCAAGTCTGCCCTTGCTTTCGGCCCATCTTTGGTCCTCTCTGGCATGTTGAGCAGGGTACCAAGCAGACTCTCGCACACGTTCTTCGTGATATGCATGACATCAAGGCTGTGAGGCACACGGTGGATCTTCCAGTACGGCAAGTCCCAGAAAACAGACCTCGTTTTCCATACCTTCAGCAGCGGCTCTGGCGCCTTTCGCTTCTTTCCCGGCTCTGGCGCCTTTTGCTTCTTTCCCGGCAGTGGGCAGTCTTTCCAATTTTTCAACAGCTTGTCTATTTACTCGCCGCTCCTCGTACACGGGCGTTTTCGGGGTTCTGTTTCACCATCGAACAGATCCTTGCGTTTCCTCCACGGGTCATCGTCGCGAAGCCACCTTTGATGTCCCATGAACACGGTTTTCGAAGACCCGGGATCTCTATCTAGCTGGCGATACGTTGTGTCATCCATGCACCTTACGCATCCAGAAAATCCGTGGACTAACTGCCCCGCAAGATATCCGTAACCGAGATAGTCGTGCACCTTCGTGAGCAGTGCGGCTCTCATAGGGAAATACTCTTTCTCTGCGGCGTCCCACGTATTGGCTGGCGTTTTCCACAGTGTGTCAAGCTCCTCTTTCAGCAGCCCCAGATACAGATTGATGTCGTTCCCTGGTTGTTTCGGCCCTTCAATTAGCATACTCATGTGAATGTACTTCCTCTTCATGCACAACCAGGGGGGAAGGTTGTACATCCACACAAACACAGGCCAGGTGCTATGTGTGCTTCTCTGGCTGCCAAACGGATTGACTCCATCGGTGCTCGCGCCCAGCACGATGTTCCTTGGATCGTTCCCAAATTCTGGGTATTCGAAGTTCAATGCTTGCCACTGGCTCGCATCCTTAGGGTGACTCAGCATCTTGTCTTTTTTATCTATCTCCGGATCATTTGCGTCATCTTCTCGCTTCTTCTCCTCCCTATCCGCGTGCCAACATAGGAGCTTTGCTACCTTAGGATCCGCGAAATACCGCTGCAGACGAGGAGTGATCGGAAAGTACCACACCACTTTTCAAGGAGCTTTCTTCCTCTTCTTGTATCGAGTGACACCGCACACCGGACATATTGTAGACTCCGCGTGCTCGTCCCGATAAATGATGCAATTGTTCATGCACACATGGTATTTCACGTGCGGTAAATCCAGAGGACACACGATTTTCTTCGCCTCCTCCAAACTGGTCGGGCACTTGTTCCCCTTGGGAAGACGTTCGTGCCAGAATGACATGTTCTCGTCGAAGCATGCGTCGGTCATTTTGTGTTTTACCTTCATCTCCAGGGCCATGAGCGTTACTTTCAGGCGGGTATCCTCGGGCCTGCATCCTTCATACAATGGAGTAACCGCGTCTAACTCAAGTTGATCCATCTTGGCTTTCTCTCGGGCGGCAGCTCTTGCGTTATCCGTCTGCTTGAGAAGCAGCTCTTGAATATGAGGGTCCTGCACCCAGCCCATCGATGGTCCAGCGTCGTCTGCTCCGCCGGCATCATCATCTTCATGATCATGCCCGTCGCCTGCTCCGGCATCTTCCTCATCATCATGTCCTGCATCTTCTACATGATGACTGTGTACAGCATCACAGTCGTGATCATCTCCTGGGGATTCTTCGTCTTCTCGCCCGCCCGAGCCGCGGTGGTTGTCTTGTTGCCCTTCCTCATTTCTTGCCCGGCCCGCATGGACGACTTCGTAGTCATCTTCATCACCTTGCCACCGATAGCCATCCATGAAACCACGCAACAGCAGGTGGTCCCGCACCTGCCCGGAATCCGGGTCCGCAATAAGGCTCTTCAGCTTGCATCTTCGACACGGACATCTTATCTCCGTCTCATTCTTTTGAAGCATCTCGGCCTTCGCGGACCTCAAAAACCTATTCACGATGCCTTCGGTCATCGTGCGGACCATGGTCGCCTACGGGGTAGAGCAAAACGATATTTTAGAACCAAACAAAAATTTGGCATGACCTTCCCTAAAAATAGGACCAAAAAGAATGCTTAATGCCAAAATTCTCGCCGAAACGGAAATGAATCAACATTCCGGCAAAATATTGGCAACTATCGCATATCAAATACCGGTACACCTCCAAACACAAACACATATGCAACACCACAAACATATGCAACACCACGAACATACATAGATCTAGCTAGGCCGTAAAAAGTGCATGTGCACATTGTTGTAAGGAGAACAACCTAAATATAGCTTCCCCCCTTACTTACCTATTAAAACAAGGTAATTTAACCACTTAATTTGAATGAATCTATGGTGGAAATGAGGTGAAAAAGAGGAGGCACCCGAGACAAGGAGGAGATGGAGAGAATGAAGTGGGGAGAAAGTGAGTGTGTGGGTAGGAGAGGCTGTCCCAAATATCTTGTTGCTGCCCACTTACTAATGGCACACCTCTTGCATGGTGCGCCATTAGTACTTACAACTACTAATGGCGCGCTTGGGCAGGATACGCCATTAGTATGTTTGGATAGGCGCACTAGTTCAAAAAAAATCCTATACTAATGGCGCACCCACTGCCAGGTGCGCCATTAGTAGTTACAACTACTAATGGCGCACTTGGGCAGGATGCGCCATTAGTATGTTTGGATAGGCGCACTAGTTCAAAAAAAAAGTTTCTATACTAATGGCGCACCTGCTGCCTAGTGCTCCATTAGTAGTTACAACTACTAATGGCGCACTTTGCCGGGATGCGCCATTAGTATGTTTGGACAGGCGCACTAGTTAAAAAAAAATTTGATACTAATGGCGCACCCGTAGCATGGTGCGCCATTAGTTGTTTAAACTCTAATGGCGCATCAGATTGTGGTGCGCCATTAGTATATACTAATGGCGCACCATCTTTCTGGTGCGCCATTAGTGTCAATCCCATCTATAGCCATTTTCCTAGTAGTGAAATGTATTTTTATAATCTGAATAAATAAAAACAGCAAGGTAGCAATTGATAAAACGGAGCACAAACGGTATTATAGTGCTTGAAAATTAGGCCTAGGGTCTGTACTTTCACTAGTGCAATTCTCAACAATGCTAATATAATTGGATCACATAACCATCCCTCAACATGCGATGAAGAATCACTCCAAAGTTCCTATCTAGCGGAGAACGTAATAAGAAATTGTTTGTTGGGTAAGAAACCACCTCGAAGTTGTTCTTTCCGATCGATCTATCCAAGAGTTCATACTAAAATAACACCAAATAATTTCAGATTCATAATACTCAATCCAACACAAAGAACCTCATAGAGTGCCCCAAGATTACTATAGGAGAAACAAAGACAAGAACGTGCATCAACCCCTATGTGTAGATTACCCCAATGTCACCTTGGGAATGTGTGATTTGAATGCCAAAACATATATCAAGTGAATAAAACTAATACCCCATTGTCACCACGGGTATTCATATGCAAGACATATATCAAGTGTCCTCAAATCCATAAAAGTATTCAATCCGATAAAATGAAATCTCAAAGGGAAAACTCAATTCATTACAACAAGATAGAGAGGGGAAAACACCATATGATCTGACTATATTAACAAAGCCCGCGATACATCAAGATCATGACATCTCAAGAACATGAGAGAGGGAGATTAAACAAATAGCTACTGGTACAAACCCTCAGCCCCGAGGGTGGACTACTCCCTCCTCATCATGGTGGCCGCCGGGATGATGAAGATGGCCACCGGCGATGATTCCCCCCTCCAGCAGGGTGCCGGAACAGGGTCTAGATTGGTTTCTCATAGATACAGAGGCTCGCGGCGGTGGAACTTTCAATCTAGGTTCTCCGCGAGGGGTTTTGGAATATTTGATGATTTATAGGGTGAAGAAGGGGTGTTGGAGGCCACCGAGGTGGGCACAACCCACTGGGGCACGCCTGGGGACCCAAGCGTGCCCTGGTGGGTTGTGCCCCCCTCGGGGCACCCCCTAGTGCTGCTCTGGCCCATTGGATGCCTTCTGGTCCATAAAAAATCCACAAAAAGTTTCACAATGTTTGGACTCCGTTTGATATTCATTTCCTGCGATGTAAAAAACAAGCAAAAACAGCAACTGGCACTCGGCACTAGGTCAATAGGTTAGTCCCAAAAAATGATATAAAGTTGCTATAAAATGATTGTAAAACATCCAAGAATGATAATGTAATAGCATGAATACTTCATAAATTATAGATACGTTGGGGACGTATCAGTAGGCATTGATGACCTTCTCGTAGAACTTGTCCTTTGAGGAGCTTGGTGAAGCCATGGCGATCCATATCTGTCAAAAAAACAACATGAAACAAGAACAGAGGATATTTCCATGATGAAGTGGTCAAATCGTCTAGGGGTATATAAAAACATTTTTTATCTAGGGAAATAGAGTAAATTGCCCAGAAGTACCATAATTGGGGCATTGGAAGCAGATTGGTACCAAGTTTGGTAATTTTTACGTGTGAGTACCAAGATTGGGGCTATACGTTACAAAAAGGTCTAAATCGCGTATAAACACGTATTGACAGTGTACCTGACCAGCGGGGCCCGCATGTCAGCTGCCAATGTGGCATTTTTTTGCAGACCCCCCCCCCCGCACCTCCTTCGTCCTCACGCGCGACGGCGCCCGATCTGGATCGAGGGGAGGAGCCCCTCGAGCCCGAGCTCCTTTGCCTCCCGTAGCCCCCGCCCCGTCCCAGCCTCCTCCTCGCCTCGCCACCGGCTAGCCACCGGAGCTCCACCACCGGCGACCAGGACCAGGCCGTCCCCGGACCCTTCCTCTCTCCTTCTCTTCCTCCTTCTTCCTGGACGCCATCGGCGGCAAGGCGCTCACCCGCGTCGCCTGCGCGCTCGTCGCCTTCGTTGTCCTCGCCGCCGGGGTCACGCTGCTCACCCGTCATCACATCTACCGCCCACCCCCTCGGCATCACCGTCGAGGACGTGGCCCTCGCCCGCCTCACCCTCGCCGACAGAAACGCCACGGCCACCGCGCTCGCCTACGACGTCTCGCTCGCCGTCGCCCTGCACAACCACCACTGGCTCAGGCGCGTCGAGCACACGACACCGCTCGACGCGGAGCTGCTCTTCGCCGGCGCGTGCTTCGCCCATGTCGCACTGGCCGGCACGGGGGCCGTGGTACGTGCGGGAAACACGGAGGTGTACCGCGCCGTGGCGGCGGCCGACAGGGCAGGCGTCGCGCTCGGGAGCGCAGGGGTGGCCGAGTTCATCAGGGAGAGCACGGTGGGCGTGTTCCGGCTGTAGCTCAAGGTTGTTGGGGAGCTCAGGTACCTGCCGGGCCAACACCTGCACAGGCTGGATGCACTCTGCTGCTGGAGCTGCTGCAGCGGAGGGGGAGAGGCCACGACGGAGAGGGAAGGCGCGAGTAGATGCCACAGCGGCATGAGCAGAGGCCGCGATGGCGCGAGCAGGGGCAGCTCCGGCGCAAGTGGGGGTTGTGGTGATGCCAGAGGTGCTCGGGCTCGAGGGGATCCTCCCCTCGATCTAGACCGGGCGCCACCGTGCGTGAGGACGAAGGAGGTGCGGGGGGTTTCTGCACAAAAATTACCAAACTTGGTACCAATCTGCTTCCAATTCCCCAATTGTGCTACTTCTGTGCAATTTACTCAGGGAAATAAGTATACCACGGGAAAATAGAGTCGGGAAGGTTCCCGAGGGGCCCATTACCCACCAGGGAATGCCAGGAGGGGCAGGCGCGCCCTGGTGCGTAGTGGGCTCCTCATTTTCCTTCTCGGGTGTTTCTTATTTTTGTAATTTTTTTTCTAATATTCCAAAACTGACAGAATTTTTTGTGTGGAATATTTGGAGTCTCTTTACTTATCGTATCACGTACCTCTTCCTTTTCAGGGTTCTAGAGTGTTCTAGAAGGTCTATTTTATGTATTCTTCTGGTGTCATGGTTTGGATGATGTTAGTTTCAACATTAATAGGTGTACCTGAAATATAGTGCTTAGTTCTTTGTCCATTGACCACCTTCGGATTAGTGCCTTTGACATTATTGATCTTAACAGCTCCAGAGCGATAACCTTCTTCAATGATATATGGTGCTTCCCATTCGGAGAGAAGGTTTCCTGCAAAAAATCTAATGTAAGAATTGCACAATAGAACATACTGACCCACTTTAAATTCCCGCTTTTGAATTCTTTTATCATGCCATCTTTTAACTTTTTCTTCGAACAATTTGGTATTTTCATAGGCTTGGGTTCTCCATTCACCTAATGAGCAAATATAAAACAACCAATTTTCACCGGCAAGTTTGAAGTCATAATTGAGTTCTTTGATTGCCCGATATGCTTTATGTTCTAACTCAAGAGGCAAATGACAAGCTTTTCCACAAACCATTTTATATGGAGACATACCCATAGGATTCTTATAAGAGGTTCTATAGGCCCAAAGAGTATATGATCAAGTTTCTTAGACCAATTCTTCGGAGACCTATCGATAGTCTTTTGCAATATTAATTTTATTTCTCTATTGCTAAGTTCAATTTGCCCACTAGATTCAGGGTGATAAGGGGATGCAATTATATGGTTGACATCATATTTACCAAGCAATTTACAAAAAGCACCTGAATAAAATGTGAACCACCATCGGTCATTAAATATCTAGGAACTCCGAACCTCGGGAAATAACTTCTTTCAACATTTTAATGGAGGTGTTATGATCAGCACTACTAGTTTGAATAGGTTCTACCCACTTAGTGACATATTCAACATCAACCAAAATATGTGTGTGCCCATTAGAGGATGGAAAAGGTCCCATATAATCAAAGCCCCAAATATCAAATGGTTCAATAACAAGTGAATAATTCATAGGAATTTCCTAACGTCTACGAATGTTACCAATTCTTCGACATTCATCACAAGATAGAACAAAGTTACAAGCATCCTTGAAAAGAGTAGGCCAATAAAAACGATATTGTAATACCTTGTGTGTAATTCTATCTCCCTCATGATGCCCTCCATAAGCTTTGGAGTGTCATTTACATTGGATTTGTTCCTATTCATGCTCAGGTATACAATGCCTAATAATACCATCTATTCCTTCTTTATAAAGATGTGGGTCATCCCAAAAGTAATGTCTACATAACAATCAGTATTATGAGAAGCATTTATGACAGCTAGTTGTTCATCTGGAAAGCTATCATCAATAGGCAGTGGGTCATCAAGAATATTTTCTAACCTAGACAAGTTATCAGCCACGGGATTCTCAGCTCCCTTCCTATCAGTAATATGCATGTAAAATTCTTGTAGCAAAAGAACCCACCTAATAAGTCTAGGTTTAGTATCTTTATTTTCCATAAGGTATTTAATAGCGGCATGATCAGTGTGAACAATTACTTTAGAATTAACAACGTAAGATCTGAATTTATCCAAGCAAACACATCTGCTAGATTTTTTTTCAGTAGTAGCATAATTTCTTTGGGAAATGTCTAGGGTTTTACTAGCATAATGGATAACATTTAATTTCTTCTCAACTCTTTGCCCTAGAACAGCACCAAGCATCACACATTATTTCAAAAGGTAGGTTCCAATCAGGTGGCTAAACGATACCTGCAGAAGTTAAGGCTTTATTAAGTGTTTTGAAGGCTTCTACACAATCATCATCAAAAACAAATGGAACATCTTTTTGCAAGAGATTAGTAAGAGGCCTAGAAATTTTAGATAAGTCTTTAATAAACCTCCTATAAAAACCAACATGACCAAGGAAACTTTGAATACCTTTAATATCTTTAGTGCATTGAATTTTCCAAATTGTATCAAATTTAGCTTTGTCCACCTCAATACCTCGCTCAGAAATTTTATGCCCCAAGACAATACCTTCATTCACCATAAAGTGGCACTTCTCCCAATTCAAGACAAGACTAGTTTGTTCACATCTCTGCAAAACTCGATCAAGGTTGCTTAAGCAATCATCAAAAGAAGTTCCATAAATGGAAAAATCATACATGAAAACCTCAACAATCTTTTCATAAAAGTTAGAGAATATAGCAGTCATACATATTTGGAAGGTAGCAGGTTCATTGCATAAACCAAAAGGCATATGTCTATAAGCATAAGTTTTGAACGGACAAGTAAAGGTGGTTTTGTCTTGATCAAGTGGTGATACAGATACTTGAGAGAAACCGGAATATCCATCAAGAAATAAAATGTGTGTGTGCTTTGACAATCTTTCTAACATTTGATCAATAAAAGACAAAGGGCAATGATATTTTCTAGTGCCTTTATTTAATTTTCTAAAATCAATTACTATTCTATAGCTAGTCGCGATTCTTTGTGGAATAAGTTCATTTTTATCATTAGGAACAATTAGTAATGTCTCCTTTCTTAGAGACACAATGATCATGACTTACCCATCTACTATCAGGTATATGAGAAATTATACCTGTTTCCAGAAGCTTTAGTATTTCAGTTCTTACCACTTCCTTCATCTTAGGATTCAATCGTCGTTTATGATCAACAACGGGTTTAGCATTAGGTTCCATATTAATCGTGTGCTGATGGAGAGTGGGACTAATGCCCTTAAGATCATCAAGAGTATATCCAATAGAAGCATGGTGCTTCCTCAAAGATTTTAACAATCTCTTTTCTTCCTGCTCTATAAGGTTAGCACTAATAATAACAGGATATATATTTTTCTCATCCAGATAAACATACTTCAAAGTATCAGTCAATTGCTTTAATTCAAACAAAGGATCACCTTTTGGTGGAGGAGGGCCTCCTAGAGTTTCAACAGGCAAATTGTGTTTAAGAATAGGTTGTTTCTCAAAGAATATTTTATCTATTTCATTTCTTTCATGCAAGTGCATATCATTTTCATGGTCTATCAAATATTGTTCTAATGGATCAGTAGGTGGTACGGCAATAGAAGAAAGACCGACTATTTCATCCTTACTAGGCAATTATTTATCACGATGATGTCTACAAAATTTGGAAAAATTAAACTCATGAGACACATCACCAAAATTGACTCTGGCAGTTTCTTTATGGCAATCTATCTTAGCATTAACAGTGTTCAAGAAAGGTCTACCAAATATTATGGGACAAAAATCATCTTGTGGAGGACCGAGAACTAGAAAATCAGTAGGGTATTTTATTTTCCCACACAAGACTTCAACATCTCTAACTATCCCAAGGGGTGTGATGGTGTCTCTATTTGCAAGTTTAATAGTGACATCAATATCTTCTATTTCAGCAGGTGTTATATCATTCATAATATCTTGATATAAAGTAAAAGGAATAGCACTCACACTAGCACCCAAATCACATAAACCATGATAGCAATGATCTCCTATTTTAACTGAGACAACAGGCATGCCAACAATGGGCTTATTCTTATCTTTAATATCGGGTTTGCCAATTCTAGCAGCTTCATCACATAAATAAATAACATGCCCATCAATATTATCGACCTAGAGATATTTAGACATAGCTATACTAGGTTCTAATTTAATTTTCTCAGAAGGTTTAGGTGCTCTGATATTACTTTTGTTAACCACGGTTGAGACCTTAGCATGTTCTGTTATCCTAACAGGGGGTGGTTTTCAAATATAAGCAGTAGGAACAACTGGGTCAACAATATAAATGATGGTTTCATATTTAACTATGACTAGCTCCTCAATCTTTTCTTTAATACGGGATGATATCTAAACCACTTCTCCTTAGGGAGGTCAACATGAGTAGCAAATTATTCACAAAAATAGGTTACTATCTCAGAGTCAAGTCCATATTTAGTGCTAAACTTGTGAAAAGCATCGGTATCCATAAAAGATTTAACACAATCAAACTCAAGCTTTATACCCTTACTCTTTACCTTCATCGAGTTCCCAATCTTCAGAGTTGTGTTTAATTATTTCCAAAAGATCCCACCTGAATTCAATAGTGTTCTCCATAAAGGAACCAGTACAAGAAGTATCGAGCATGGATTGATCATCATGAGAAAGCTGAGCATAAAAAATTTGTATAATAATTTCTCTTGAAAGCTCATGGTTGGGGCATTAATATTAAAGGAAATATGCCCTAGAGGCAATAATAAAGTTATTATTTATTTCCTTAATTCATGATGAATGTTTATTATTCATGCTAGAACTGTATTGACGAGAAACTTAGTACATGTGTGAATACATAGACAAAACTTATAGTCCCTAGTATGCCTCTTCTTGACTAGCTCATTAACCAAAGATGATTATGTTTCCTAACCATAGACATGTGTTGTCATTTGATGAACGGGATCACATCATTAGGAGAATGATGTGATGGACATGACCCATCCGTTAGCTTAGCATTATGATCGTGTCAGTTTCATTGCTACTTCTTTCTTCATGACTTATACAAGTTCCTCAGACTATGAGATTATGCAACTGCCGAATACCGGAGGAACACTTTGTGTGCTACCAAACATAACAACATAAAAGGGTGATTATAAAGGTGCTCTACAGGTGTCTCTGAAGGTGTTTTTAGGGTTGGCATATATCGAGATTAGGATTTTTCACTCCGTGTTTTGGAGAGGTATCTCTGGGCCCTCTCGATAATACTCATCACTATAAGCCTTGCAAGCATTGTAACTAATGAGTTAGTTGCAGCATGAAGTATTACAGAACAAGTAAAGAGACTTTCCCGTAACGAGATTGAACTAGGTATGATGATACCGACGATCGAATCTCGGGCAAGTAACATACCAATGACAAAGGGAACAACATATGCTGTTATGCGGTTTAACTGGTAAAGATCTTCGTAGAATATGTAGGAATCAATATGAGCATCTAGGTTCCGCTATTGTTTATTGACCGGAAGTGAGTCTCGGTCATGTCTACATAGTTCTCAAACCTGTAGGGTCCGCACGCTTAACGTTCGATGACGATTGGTATTATAAGTTTATGTGTTTTGACGTACCGAAGGTAGTTCAGAGTCCTGGATGTGATCACGGACGTGACGAGGAGTCTTGAAATGGTCGATACGTGAATATTGATACATTGGAAGGTTATGTTTGGACACCAGAATAGCTTCGTATGAGTTCGGGCATTTACCGGAGTACAGACAGGTTACCGGAACCCCCAGGGGGTCAATGGGCCTTCATGGGCCTTAGTGGAATAGAGGGTAGCAAGGGAGCTATGGGCCACCCCCTAGGCCCAAACTGATTTTGTTTAGGCTTGGTGGCCGGCCCCCTTTTTCCTTCTCCCACCTCCTCTTTCCTTCCCCTCCTAGTTAGACTAGGAAAGGGGGAACCTACTCCTAGTAGGAGTAGGATTCCCCCATTGGGGCGCACCATATGAGGCCGCCGGCCCCCTCCCCTTGCTCCTTTATATATGGGGGAGGGGGCACCTCATAGACACACAAGTTGACAATTGTTTTAGCCGTGTGTGGTGCCCCCTCCACATATATCCACCTCGGTCATATCGTCGTAGTGCTTAGGCAAAGCCCTGCACCGGTAACGTATTCATCACCGTCAACACGCCGTCGTGCTAACAAAACTCTCCCTCGACCTCAGCTGGATCTAGAGTTCATGGGACGTCACCGAGCTGAACGTGTATAGATCGCGGAGGTGCCATACCTTCCGTGCTAGGATTGGTCGGATCGTGAAGACGTACGACTACATCAATCGCATTGTCATAATGCTTCCGCTGTCGGTCTACGAGGGTACGTAGATAACACTATCCCCTATTGTAGCTATGCATCACATAGATAGATCTTGCTTGATCGTAGGAATTTTTCTGAAATTACTGTGCTCCCCAACAGTGGCATCCGAGCCAGGTCTATGCGTAGATGTTATATGCACGAGTAGAACACAAAGAGTAGTGGGCGAGAATAGTCATACTATTTACCAGCATGTCATACTTTGATTCGGCGGTATTGTTGGATGAAGCGGCTCAGACTGGATGAAGTGGATCAGAATGATAATAGTCATACTGCTTACGCGAGACTGGTTCTACCAACGTGCTTCGCACATAGGTGGCTGGTGAGTGTCTATTTCTCCAACTTTAGTTGAATCGAGTGTGGCTGTCGGGTGGTTGGTGCGACATATGCCAAAGGATGGCTAATCATTGTGGGAGCTAGTAAGACGTCGTCGGTGACTGGAAACGGGATAAGGCGGAGACATGCACACTGGCGCATCTTACCCAGGTTCGGGGCTCTCCGAGGAGATAACACCCCTAGTCCTGCTCCGCGGGGTCTCCGCATGATCACTAGATCGACAAGTGGGTACAGGTTTGCTCCTTGAGCTATTCGGCTAGAGGAGGAAGAAGGGCAAGGCTAGCTCTACTCCTCTCTCTATATAGGCCTACCCCCAGGGGTACGATGGTAATCCGGCTGGGTGTAGGCCCGGGCCGTCAGTGTCCATGGTCGTCGGCTTCTCCGCCGGTAGCTGGGGCCCACCGCCTGGTGGGTCTCGCCGGCTGCCGGGCTCTTGGCCGACAGGTAGGGCCCGCCGCTTGTGGGTCCTGACGGCTGCTCATTACTGTAGCCTCGCCTCTGATGACGAGGGTTTCGTTGGAGAGATCATGGCTACAGTATCACCGTCAGGCGGGCATTCACTGTAGCCACTCCCCGTCTTATCTGGTTAATGGTGCACAAACATCACGAGAAGGGGAGAGCCGTCTGCAGGGAGTCGGCCTCCCCCTATGCCGCCTAGCCTAGGCTCGCCGCCTTCTGGATTCTCATGGACAGGTAGGGCGCGGCACCGGTGGGCAGTACCGACAGCCCGTCGTGGGAGCATGGCCTTCTCTACCATGGATGATGTCATGGGCATCGTGGCAACAGTGCCATGCCGGGCTAGGGATGGTCGTCCGGTATGATGCATTATGGCCACGTTCATCCTGGGATTCGGGGGTGACATGCCACACTGTTGCCACGCCCCGTCTCATCACCGCTTTGTGGGTGCAAACTTTGAGGGTGCATGGGTGGGCCGCCTGCTAGGAGTCGGCCGCCTTGGAGGCCTCCTAACACGAGTCATCCACTTTGGTGGCCGCCTGCTAGGAGTCGGCCCGCTCTGGGGCCGCTCTTTGGGCCTTGCCGCCTTCCCGCAGCCGGGCGCTTGGACCAGCCAGCCATAAGAAGGTGGTCCTTTGTCTTTGGTGCTTCAGGGGCGCAGCCGGCCCCGATGTCTTGAAATACTAGGGGGAACATATTGGGCTACCTATGGTCATTTACTCTGATAGTAGTCCCCGAAGCTGGTGGGGCATCACAGCTGAACGTGTGAGAGGCCTCAGCAGCTTCCTTCTCTGAAGAGCCGACAACCAGGAGTCGGCCGCGACACAGCATGCCTGAGCAAGTCCTGGATAAGGGGGTATCCGGACTGCCGGACTATGTACTTTGGCCGGACTATTGGACTATGAAGATACAAGATTGAAGACTTCGTCCCGTGTCCGAATGGGACTCTCCTTGGCATGGAAGGCAAGCTTGGCGATTCGGATATAGATCTCCTTCTCTGTAACCGACTTTATGTAACCGTAGCCCCCTCCGGTGTCTATATAAACCGGAGGGTTTAGTCCGTAGGATACAACAACAATCATACCATACGCTAGCTTCTAGGGTTTAGCCTCTCCGATCTCGTGGTAGATCAACTCTTGTAATACTCATATCATCAAGATCAATCAAGTAGGAAGTAGGGTATTACCTCCATCGAGAAGGCCCGAACCTGGGTAAACATCATGTCCCCAGTCTCCTGTTACCATTAGCCTTAGCAACACAGTTCGGGACCCCCTATCCGAGATCCGCCGGTTTTGACACCGACATTGGTGCTTTCATTGAGAGTTCCACTGTGTCATCGCGATAAGGCTTGATGGCTCGTCTCATTGTCAAGGACAACATCACCTCCGGGCGAGCCCTGGCTCTAGGCCAAACTCTCCGGCTGGGCGGCTTCGTCATGACCGCCCGATTGGCTGTTGCACCGACAATGACTTCTCAGGTCATCAAAAACAGTCTCCATGTTGATTCGGAATTGGCCGAACAAATGGACCCAATGGACCTCTCTTCCCTCAATGAGCTCTTGGATCGCATCACCTCCCTGGGCATCGCTATGGACTATGACCGGATCGGGCTTAAACCCGACCAAAGGGAGATTTACTCTCCGCCGATCACCCATTAGATAGCGGTAGTGGAGGAGAGTCATCCTAATTTTCCCTCTGTTTTGAGGATGAACTATGTCCGGATTTCCGAGCTCCCTGAGCCGGACACCCACTCGCGGGAGGACATGGCCTGAACCCCGAATTCAGAGTCGGGCGGCGGGACGAAGGAATTGGGCGACATCTCGGAGCCCGCGCCATTAAGCTTGGAAGCTTCTTGGCCCGTGGGTTTTGGATTGGGTCAGGATTCGAATTCAAAAACACCCACCCACCTAGATTTATTCAATATTATGCATATCAGACAAGAGCCATAAGAGACAGTACATCATTATTGGGCCAGATTCCTCCTTGTGTTAAACAGGGTTAAGGACTGTCGCAAGGAAGACGCAATCTCCCTCTTCTGCAACAATTGCACGGACAAAGGAATCCTCAATGCTATAAGTCGCCGTGACATAGTACACTTCGCTGACTTGGCGGCCATAGTGCAGAAATACTGCACGATGGAAAGTGCCTGGAAAACCCAAGCGAACTTCTGGGACAATCCGGCTCTCACTAAACCCTTCGTCCGATCTAAAAGGGCAAGCTCTCGTAAGTTGCCCGATTCAATTACCAAAAAACCAAAGCCTGATACAAGGCGCGGAACCGTATTGGAAGAATGGCTCAGAGGAACGTGCAAAATTCACAGCACACCAGATACTACACCAACTCAAAGCCTTAGAGCATGCTGGATACTCCGGCAGGTAGCAAAGAGCGGCGAGGATCTCCTCTTAAACCATATAGCAGAACAACATCCCGCAGGAAACAACAATACGGTATTTACAGTCTTTGAGACTTTCGCCCCTAATAATAGGCGCAAGCGAGCTCGGCGTAGCCTCGCCGAAGTTTGCCACGTGGCAACAATAAATCCATGGAATGACACAGCTATAACTTACAATGCCAGTGACGAACCACAATTCCGAACAGTCCGAGCACCAGCAGCTTTGGTCCTTAGTCCAATTGTGGACGGCTTCAGGCTCACTAAAGTGCTCATGGACGGCGGAAGCGGACTAAACCTCATCTACGAGGAAACCCTTAACAAGATGGAAATTGACAAGAGCCGCATTGAGCAAAGCAGCACGACCTCGAGGGGAATCATCCCAAGTCAGGAGGCACAATGCGCGGGAAAAATCACACTGGATGTGGTATTCGGCACGCCAAAGAATTATAGGTCCGAAGAAATTACATTCCAAGTGGCCCCGTTCAGCAGCGGATACCACGCCCTCTTGGGGCAGGACTCATTCACGAGTTTCCAGGCTATACCCCATTACGGGTACATGAAGCTAAAAATGCCCGGGCCCAATGGAATCATCACTCTAGCTAGTGATCTGGACGTCGCACTCCGCGCCAAAAATAAAACAGCCACCATCGCCCTAGAGGCATTATCAGAAGCCCTCGTGGCCGAAGAATTGACAACGCTGCAAGCAAAAGTGGACAGAGACGACATGATACTCGACAAGCGACCTAAATCCACCTCCTTCAAACCCGCGGACGAGATAGTCAAATTCCAGGTCCACCCAACGGACCCTACAAAGACAAATTCCATTGGGGCACAGTTGAACCCCATAATAGACGCCGCACTGCAAGATTTCCTGTGTGAGAACTGGGATATATTTGCCTGGCATCCTTCAGACATGCCGGGCATCCCACGCAGGCTGGCCGAACATAGCCTAAATATACTTAAAGGATACAAGCCAGTCAAGCAGACTCTTAGGCGCTTTTCAGAGCCTAAGTGGCAAGCCATGGGAGAGGAGCTAGCCAAGCTACTTGAGGCCAGATTCATCAGAGACATCAAACATCCGGATTCGCTAGCAAACTTGGTAATGGTACCAAAGAAGGACAAATCATGGCGCTTATGTGTCGATTTCAAGGACCTCAATAAAGCTTTCCCTAAGGATCCCTTCCCCCTCCCCTGCGTTGATCAAATCATCGACGCCACCGCAGGACACGACTCATTATGCTTCCTCGACGCATACTCCGGATACCATCAGATCAAGATGGCCGAGTCCGACCAGGCTGCAACGGCCTTCATTACACCTTACGGCCCCTTCTGTTTTAACACCATGCCTTTCGGGCTCAAAAACGCCGGTGCAACCTATCAACGCATGATCCAGACATGCCTGAAAAACCAAATCGGCAAGATAGTAGGGGCCTACATAGACGACGTGGTCAACAAAACAAGACACATTGAAACTTTAATAGATTACTTGAGGCTTACGTTCGACAATCTCCGGACATATGACATCAAGCTCAACCTGGAGAAATGTGTCTTCGGGGTACCCTCCGGGAAATTGCTCGGCTTCAACGTTTCCAATAGAGGAATTGAAGAAAATCCGGCAAAAATCAGAGCTCTGTCACAGTTGGCTATCCCAACAGACCTCAAGCAGATCCAGAAACTAACTGGATGTGTGGCTGCATTAAGCCGCTTTATTTCCCACTTAGGAGAAAAGGCACTACCTCTTTATCGCCTTATTCTCCGCACCGAACACTTCGAGTGGACGGACACGGCCACGGCCGGACTGGAAGAAATAAAGGCACTCTTGGCCACAAACCCAGTCCTGACCGTGCAGTGCTCGTCATCGAATGGAAAGCAGACGGACACAAGATCCTGCTCCAAAAGCCTGTATATTACGTGTCCACTGTCCTCACTCCGTGCAAATCTCGGTACCCATACTATCAAAAGATAGCGTACGCGGTCTTCATGGCATCCCAGGAACTACGACACTACTTTCCAGAGTGTTCGATCACGGTGGCCTCCGAAGTACCACTCAATGACATAATAAATAACCGTGACACAACAGGACGAATTGCTAAATGGGCTATTGAGCTCCTTCTATTTGACATAAAATACAAACCACGGCGGGCCATTAAGTCGCAAGTACTGGCTGACTTCGTCGCCGAATGGACAGAAGATGCACTCCCTAAAGAGTACGGCGCGTACTCAAATTGGATCATGCATTTCGACGGCTCTAAAATGCTGGCCGGATTGGGAGCGGGTGTCGTCCTGACATCCCCCACTAGAGACACGGTTCAATACGTACTCCAAATATTATACACAGACTCCAGCAATGCAGCCGAATATGAGGCTCTGCTGCATGGTCTTCGGATGGCAGCCTCCATGGGCAATCAATGCCTCAAAGTGCGCCGGGACTCGAACCTCGCAATATCTCAGATAAATGGAGACTTTGATGCCAAGGACCTAAAAATGGCGACTTATCACAATGCCGTCCTCAAAATGTCAGCTCAGTTCGAGGGGCTCGAATTCCACCATGTGGTCAGAGAAAATAATCAAGTGGCCGATATCCTTGCCTGCATCGGCGCTAAACACGACCCCGTCCCACCTAATATCTTCTTGGAAAGGCTGTTCAAGCCATCCGTAGCATGGGAGGGGGAGACCGGAAATATTAGTCCAGCTCCGAACACAACCCCAGATTCCGAACCATCCGACGTAATCGGAGGCTCTGCCACCGAAATAACACCTTTGGCCCACGAAATAATGGTTGTCATCGCCCTGGGGACCGAGCACTTCTTGGCCTACCTAAATAGGCAAGAGCTCCCCGAAGACCAAAATGAGGCACGTTGTATTGTGCGACGCTCTAAGGCCTACAAGGTCCATGAAGGAGAGCTCTACAAGAAGAGCACAACCGGAGTGCTCCAACGATGCATCTCCGAAGAGGAAGGGCGGCAGCTCTTAGCCGAAATCCATTCTGGACTAGGCGGGCACCACGCGGCAGCCCGAGCGCTCGTAAGCAAGGCCTTTCGGACAAGTTTTTACTGGCCGACAGCCCGGGCAGACGCACAGGACCTTGTCCAACATTGCGTTGGTTGCCAACTATTTGCCAACCAGAGCCATATGACCCCTGCCGCTCTCCAAATAATCCCCATAACTTGGCCCTTCGTGGTGTGGGGGTTGGATATGGTGGGACCCCTTAAAGGGGGAAGCCATAAGAAAAAATACTTATTGGTCATGGTGAACAGGTTCACCAAATGGATAGAAGCCAAACCAGTTAAAACGGCCAAATCCGGACAAGTGATAGACTTCATATTAGGGGTTGTACACAGTTACGGTGTCCCCCATAGCATCATCACTGACAATGGTTCGAATTTTACGGCCGATGAGGTGAAAACTTGGTGCGGCAAAATGGGCATCAAGCTCGACTACGCCTCTGTCTATCACACCTAAACAAACGGTCAAGTCGAACATGCAAATGGTCTTATCATGAGCGGCATCAAACCCAGACTAGTGCGATCCTTGAAGGAATCAGACACACATTGGGTCAAGGAACTCAACTCCGTACTCTGGGGGCTGCGGACCACGCCGAATTGTACCATCGGATACACACCATTTTTTATGGTATACGACGCAGAAGCAGTGCTACCCTGCGACATAATCCATGACTCACCTCGCATGCACATGTACGAAGAGAAGGAAGCCGAGCTAGATCGGCAGGACAACTTAGATGCTTTGGAAGAGGAGCGTGACATCGCAAAAGCCCGTTCCGCATTCTATCAGCAGCAGGCTCGAAGGTATCAAAGCAGAGAAGTACGGGCCAAAATTTACAACATTGGCGAACTAGTTCTACGCCTCCCAGAGAAGAAGAAGGACAACCTCAAACCCAAGTGGGAGGGTCCCTTCATCATTGATAAAGTTCTCACCGGTGGAGCGTACCGTCTGCGCAGTGCATCTGATAACAGACTCGAGCCGAATCCATGGAACGCGGCCAGACTCCGAAGATTCTACGCCTAGTGCCGAACTCAGTGTTCGTCTCCTTAACTTCGCTTCTTCAATTATGTTCTCTTTCTTCCTTTCTCGCCCTCCTTTTCCCTTTTAAATATACAGCCTTAAAACTGTATGGATGCCCTGATCGCTCCGGCCGCACTATGTGTGCACACTATACCTGGGGGCTTCCTATTTGGAAGCTAAATATAACTACTTTAATGGCTTCTTGCCAGCCACATATGCATTTTTCTTTCCATATGTGCCTTTTCTTCACCATTATATGCATTGATATGACTTAAGTTTTGGCCATGCTGGGTTGCCTGGCTCTTGTGTTTATGCCCTACGTTCTCGTTAATTCGGTTAGGGCATAAGGGCAGCACCTCTGCGATTGTTACTGCCGATTGATCCGGATGTGTACCTCAGACTGGGTGAAGCCGAAAGCTAGCGTTCTTAAGGGAATATTCGGTCGGTGAACAAAAGGTGTTCTCGTTCAATACAACGTAAATACCCATATGTTTTGTTTCCTGTGCTTCTGTTCGCAGTTCAAACATGCACATCGATGCATGCGCACCCAGAGAAAGGAACCCCTAACGGAACTATTCTCTCTGGAAGATGTTTCTTACTATCCATGTAATATAACATAACTAGTTGGGTACTTGTCTGTTCAAGCACTTATGACCCCTACGCCTGGTTTCCACGCATACCCCGGTTTTTCATAACTGTGCGGGTATTCGGATACACCCCGGACTGTCGGGTCTGGGGGCTGAAGAGAAAAGGTCTGCCATGACAAATGATTTTCAATCCGTCTAGGGAGTACATAAGTCCATTCAAATTACATAGTCATTTAGACTGGCTGTACTCTTCCTCTATACCATCCAACAGGCTGTCTAGCTTACAATCCTGTGGAGAATACTTTGCAGCTAACGCTACTTGGTCATATACCAGACTAACGGGTATTTCTTGCCCATCTGACCCCACCGGTCCGACTTCGGCCATATGGTTCGGGTCAGCCTTGGCGTATCGCGTCTTCACCATGGCCCATGCTTTCCTCACACCTTGTCGGCAAGCTAATATCTTCCATAACCGGAAGTGCCGCCGTGCTCCCTTGAGCATTTCCACAAGCTCGTTCATGCCTCCTGGCAGGGAAGCGGATGGCCATAAGGCCTAGGAAATAGCCTGCATCACCTACCGCGCTCGTTCGTGCAGTTGTGAAAGATCTTGCAGCATATCACCTGCAGATACGGGCATCTCCTCTTCAGGATGGCCCGTCAGCATACCTATAGACATAACTCTATTAATACGGTTCCTCACCGAACTATACTATAGTTCGTTCAAGCACTTACTATACATGCCGCGTCGAAGCCTCCTGTTCTCCCTCGCGGAGTCAGCAAGCTGAGCCCGAACATCTTTTAATTCGACGCTCAGTCGGACATTGGCGTCTTGGAGATTATTTCTCTCTCGAATAGCCTTCGTTAGCACACGCTCGCCCGCCTTCAGCTGACTTCGCAGATGTGGCTCATTATCTTCTGCAGTCTTCAGATTTTCTCCGGGATTGTCTGCATAATCTTTCATTAGATTTATAAACCATGCCGAACAAACAACTGGTAGAAGGCAAATATTACCAGAAGAGGCCTTTTTGGATTCCTCTTGTTCGGCAACATTGGCCTTCATTTGAACCTTACATTCCTCCAGCTCTTGAGCCAACTGGGCATTCTTCTCTACAAGAACCTATGCATTTAATGATCCTTAAATCAGCTGTGCCAACTGTTTCAAGTCTCAGGGGCTACTACTATGCATACCTATTAAATTTTCTTACCCGTATATCCTTCACATACTGGTCTGTTGCTCTGGCAAGTCCATCTTGAGCAGCACGGATATATGCGTGTCCGGAATTGAAGGCATTAAACGCCTCTTCAGAAAAAATACCATGGTGAAGTACGGCTCGTCGGCGCCGGTGATTCATGGCGCTCTCCACTTTAGAATTGGTGGTGGGAAGCCTATCTGTATCCTCCACAGGAGGTCAGTTCGGCGCTGTCCCCACATCAACCTCCGCCCGTGAATCCGGTTCTGGAATCCGGCTGCTGGAGGCGTGGCCGGTAGGGCCCCCGGATATAGTCCGGCGTTTTCTGCCAGGACATAATTAGAGCTGTCATGCCTCGACAGGATACCAAATAACCACGGGGCAAGTTTAATGAATACCTATGCGCCTGCATCTCGGTCCTGACTACCTTCCTTTTAAGCCTGCCTTGCCTAGGCGCCTCTTGCTGAGAAGCCCCCACGGGTTCCACGCAGCGTCCTGATGGCCTTCTCTTTAAAAATGTGACATATGTTCATAAGGTCAGTATAACAAAGAAATCATTTAGGAAAGTTGGTGTCGGATTTAGGGTTCTAGCAGACCCTCAAGGTTTAAACTCTGGGGTGCACGCGGAGATCACCCTTCTACCAACTCACGTCTCGTCGCCTCGCAAAGGATCTAGGCTATGCTAAGAACAACACGAGGGACGCAAGGTTTATACTGGTTCAGGCCACCATTGTGGTGTAATACCCAACTCCAGTGTATGGTGTGTGGATTGCCTCAGGGGCTGATGATGAACAATACAGGGGAAGAATAGCCTCGCGAGGGGAGGGGTTCTTGCCTTGGTGGTTCTGGCTAAGGTTCGATTGGTCGATCTTCAGATGCCTCTATACCATCGTGGCTAGCCCTATTTATAGAGCGAGGCCCTGGTCCTCTTCCCAAATATTGAGCGGGAAGGGTGCCAACAATTGGCCATTTTGAAGGGGACATCTAGTACACTTATCCTGACTAAAGTTGGTCCTCACCTGCCAAAGACTCTGACGATGAAGCCTTCTTGGGCTCCACAATAACCTCCATCCTGCCGTTCTGCTGGTCTTGGTCTTGTTGCACCGAAATGGTATCCTTTGCTTGATACCTTGGCCTGTGCTTGCCCCCTTTGCATCAAAAAGGAAACAAGGACATTGCGCAGGCCGGCGCCCGCTTGGCGCCCGCCTGGCTTCGGTCGTCATGGCTTGCGTCACGGGCACCTCGTGAGGTACCCCACCTTGATCTCTCTGCCTCCTCGTGAGCCAGCCTGACGAGGCTACGCCTGAGGAAGCTTCCTGTCGTCCGCCCCGCGAGGCTTGGCCCCTCGCGAGCGTCTTGAGCTTGTGTTGACGAAGATGGGCCATACTGGGCCACTCCTTGAGCCACGCTGCAGGCCGCAGGCAGGCAAGTCTGGGTACTCCCGTTCCCAAAACGCCGACAGTAGCCCCCGGGCCCAAGGCGCGCCTGAACTTGGCTTAGCGGGGAAGCGAAGGGGCAAGTGCGAAGCGCCGCAGGCCCCAACTGCCTGCGGCCTTGGGGCCCATGTGGCGGTTAATTGGACGTGGGCGTCCCTGCTTCCCCATGACGCCTCGGCAACTGCATGACTTGACAAGTCCCTACATGCAAAAACGGGTCATGACTACCTGTGATCATGGAGGCCGACGGTTGGCCTCCTCCGGCTATATGTACGGAACGGCGCGAGCACTTCCAGTCCATCCCTTCCTGCTACTCTCTTTCTTCTTCTTCCACGCCCTTGCCTCGCCTTACGTCAATGGCACCAATCCGCCGGTTTTCTGCAGAAGAGAAGGGAAAGGCCCCCCGAGAGGGTCCTATTCCGCTTCTGCCGAAGAAACGGCCAGCCCTCTGCCATGGAGACGGGGCTGCTTGGCAGGAGGTGTCAAGGCCCTGGTTCGAGCAGCCGCTGCCTGGGTTTCCGCTGCCCCTGTACGCCCGGATTGAGGGCTCAGAAGATGCAGGCGCCGAACGACATCGTCGGAGCCGCCGTCGTCGCCAGTGGATTACGGCCGTGCGCGTCGTTCCTCGTGGAGTTCACGCCGAGCGCTCCTCCCGTGAGCTCGGGCTTCACGCCGCCATGCCTCCTCGATCTTGGATTCACCTTCCTCCCTCCTTCGCCTTCGAGATCCCATCGAGGGGGCCTCTCGAGCTCTGGCTACAGCACGCTGACTGCAGTACCCCTGCGACCGAAGCGGAGGTTGAGGTCGACGCTTGGGGCAAGGTCTACATGACCCGGGGCTGGGGCGAGATCGCCCGGGTCTGCCGATCGGAGGGTGTCATCGTGATCCACCTGGATTACAATGGTGCCTCCCTGATACTCTTCAAGATCTTCGACGAGGAAGGACACCGGCTGGAGTGCTGCCCCGGAGGCAGCGGCCGGAGCTCCGGAGCAGCGAGGACCAGGCCTGCCGCCCGCTCTTCCAGCAGCTCCTCTGGTGGCAGCGGGCATGTCAGAGGGTCCAGTGACTCTTTCGGACTCTTCCTGACTCTAGCGACGAGCAACGACAGCTATGAGCCCCCGAGCCCGCGCCGTGCCTGAATCAGGGCCGGCGCGCCCGGCGGTCGGCGCGGCTGATCTGGATGGGGTTGGCGCTGGCCTTGCGTGGCCCACTATTGATGATGGTGTCTGTCGTCGCGGTTCCTGTAGTTCGGACTCCTTAGAATTCGCGTCTTTTGTCCCTGCGAGGAACTGAAGTACCACCCCACGGGGGTATGTAAGGCGCTGGCCATGTCTTTTGTGAATATATATCCTTATTATGAATTGATGCGAGATGCTAGTCCTGTCCCGGCTCGGCTCCCCCTTTCTTTCCACGTGAAGGCTTGGTGCTCTACGCTGACAGTTCCCGGTCCCCAGGCAAGCTTCAGCCGTCGTTTGTATGCCAGGTCGCGATGCCGTGGTCAAGGCCAGGAGGTGAGCGGCCCAAGGTCCAGTAAGAGCCCCCGAGTCGCGATGCTCAGGAGGTCCCCTTTAGCGCTCAAGCAGCCTCCACTGGGCAAGAAAGGTAGGCAACGTTGACGTGGCAGAGCAGCGGTAGGCGTGGGTTTAGCGCTGAGTCGAATCAGTCTTGGTTTGACTTATCTTGTCGGTTTGAAGTAGCTTTTGGTGAAGCGCCGAGCCTGCATGGCGGCAGCTGAGGTATTGCTGGATCAGGTCTTTGCGAGCTTCTTCCCTCTCCCCCACACTTTCCTTCGTGCTCTACATCCTCAGGTCCCGGCCCTCGAGCGAGCTTAGCCGCCGCTGGTATGATAGGTTGCGATGCCGTGGGTCAAGGCCAGGGGGTGAGGGCTGGAGAGCCAGTAAGAGCCCATGAGTCGCGATGCTCAGGCGCCCCCCTTTTAACATGCAAGCGGATTGTGCCGGAGAGAAGGAGAGGAGGCTCACGTCGTGCCCAGCGTTGCTCCTGGAGCGGATCCTGTGTACCAATCACGAGAGAAAGCAAGGTCTGTTGTTGCGGTTGCTAACCAACCATTGGTTGCTCCAAGGGAGTGATTGAGGCACTCAGGTCCTGGTGAGGTGGTGCCTTGTGCTACATCTCCAATGTATCTACTTTTCCAAACACTTTTGCCCTTGTTTTGGACTCTAACTTGCATGATTTGAATGAAACTAACAAGGACTGACGCTGTTTTCAGCAGAACTACCATGATGATGTTTTATGTGTAGAAAAGAAAAGTTCTCGGAATGACCTGCAAATCCACGGAGGCACTTTTCGGAATTAATAAGAATTTCTGGGTGAAAGAAATACACCAAGGGGCCCAGGGCCTGTCCATGAGACAGGGGGGCGCCCCCCCTGTAGGGCGCGCCCCTCTATTTCATGGGCCCCATGGACCTCCACCGACCTCAACTCCAACTCTATATCTTCCATCCCGCGGAGAAAAAAATCAGAGAGAAAGTTTCATCGCGTTTTACAACATGGAGCCGCCGCCAAGCCCTAATCTCTCTCGGGAGGGCTGATCTGGAGTCCGTTCGGGGCTCCGGAGAGGGGGATTCGTCGCCGCTGTCATCATCAACCATCCTCCATCACCAATTTCATGATGCTCTACGCCGTGCGTGAGTAATTCCATCGTAGGCTTGCTGGACAGTGATGGGTTGGATGAGATTTACCATGTAACCAAGTTAGTTTTGTTAGGGTTTGATCCCTAGTATCCACTATGTTCTGAGATTGATGTTGTTATGACTTTGCTGTGCTTAATGCTTGTCACTAGGGCCCGAGTGCCATGATTTCAGATCTGAACCTATTATGTTTTCATCAATATATGTGTGTTCTTGATTCTATCTTGCAAGTCTATAGTCACTTATTATGTGTTATGATCCAACAACCCCGAAGTGACAATAATCGGGACACTTCTCGATGATGACTGTAGTTTTAAGAGTTCATGTATTGACCATGTGTTAATGCTTTGGTACGGTTCTCTATTAAAAGGAGGCCTTAATATCCCATAGTTTCCACTAGGACCCCGCTGCCACGGGAGGGTAGGACAAAAGATGTCATGCAAGTTCTTTTCCATAAGCATGTATGACTATTTACGGAATACATGCCTACATTACATTGATGAATTGGAGCTAGTTCTATATCACCCTATGTTATAACTACTGCATGAGGAATCGCACTGATCCATTGCCTACGAGCTTTTCATATATTGTTCTTCGCTTATTTAACTTTCCGTTGCTACTGTTACAACTACTACAAAACCCCCAAAACATTTATCTTTACTATTGCTACTGTTACCATTATTATCATACCACTTTTGCTTCTAAATACTTTGCTGCAGATACTAAGTTATCCAGGTGTGGTTGAATTGACAACTCAACTGCTAATACTCAAGAATATTCTTTGGCTCCCCTTGTGTCGAATCAATAAATTTGGGTTGAATACTCTACCCTCGAAAGCTGTTGCGATCCCCTATACTTGTGGGTTATCAATACTAATTTCTGGCGCCGTTGCCGGGGAGCATATCTCTATTCTATGAGTCACTTGGGATTTATATCTGTTGATCACTATGAAGAACTTGAAAGACGCTAAGACCAAGATTTTTCCCTCAACTACGAGGGGAGGTAAGGAACTGCCATCTAGCTCTGCACTAGATTCTCCTTCCGTTATTAGTAGGCTAGAGACACCAAAACCTGCTACTTCTATGAATTCTGATATGTCGCATGTTATTGATGATGCTACTTCCGCTATGCATGATGAAACTACTTCTGTGCGTGATACTACTTTGCCATTAGGTGAATTTCTAGATGAACAACTTGCTAGAGTTAGGGGGAATGAAAATATTGAAGAACCTATTATTGATGATAGTGATGATGAACGTTCCCCCAATGATTATGTTTTACCTGTTGTTCCTAAGGGTTATGTTATGCATGAAGCAGCTGCTATGGAAATTCTTGCTTTCAATGATAGAAATGATCTTAAGAAATTATTAGCTAAATGGAAGCAGCAGTCTCTTAATGCTAGAATGAAACCCGATCCTACTTTTGCTACTTCACCTATCTGTGTTACTAATAAGGATTATGAATTCTCTGTTGATCCTGATATTATTACTTTAGTTGAATCTGATCCTTTTTATGGCCTTGAATCTGAAACTGTTGTGGCACATCTTACCAAGTTGAATGATATAGCCACCCTGTTTACTCATGATGAGAAGTCTTGCTATTTATATATCATTAAGATATTCCCGTTCTCATTAAAGGGTGATGCTAAGACTTGGTATAATTCTCTTGCTCCTGGTTGTGTGCGTAGTCCCCAGGATATGATTTATTACTTCTCTGCTAAATATTTCCCTGCTCATAAGAAACAAGCTCCTTTGCGGGAAATATATAATTTTGTGCAAATCAAAGAAGAGAGTCTCCCACAAGCTTGGGGGAGGCTTCTCCGGTTACTTAATGCTTTGCCTGATCATCCTCTTAAGAAAAATGAAATACTTGATATCTTTTATAATGGACTAACTGATGCTTCCAAGGACCACTTGGATAGTTGTGCTAGTTGTGTTTTTAGGGAAAGAACAGTCAACGAAGTTGAAATATTATTGAATAATATGTTGATTAATGAAAATAATTGGACTCTACCTGAGCTAGTTCCTGAAGTAATTCCTGAACCAATTGAGCCAACTCCTGAGCCTATTCCTAAACCCACTCCGAAGAAGAGAGGTGTTTTATTTCTCAGTCCTAAAGATATGCAAGAGGCAAAGAAATCAATGAAAGAAAAAGGTATTAAAGCTGAACATGTTAAGAATTTACCACCTATTGAAGATATACATGGTCTTAATTTACCGCCTGAAGAACCACATTGTCTTGATAACCCAACACAGGTAGTAAAGGTAAATTCTCTCTATAGATACGATAAAGTTGAAATACCCTCTACTAAATTTCATAGCCCATGCTTGGATGAATTTGATGACTTTATGGATAGACAAGAAAGTTTTAATGCTTATGTTGGTAGAGAGTTAAAGAATAATGCTTTCGAGATAGGACGCGTAGATAATAATCTGCTAGAGTTAAGAATGAACTTCACCGCGTTAGCAAATATGCTTCTATGGTTGCTACTCAAGCTGAGCAAGTACTCAAAGCTCAAAATGATTTGCTTGATGAATTGAATAATAAAAATGACTTTGCCGTTAGAGTGGCTACTAGAATTGGTAGAATGACTTAGGAACCTTTGTATCCTGAAGGCCACCCTAAAAGAATTGAACAACATTCTCAGAATAATAATCTAGATGTTCCTAGTTCTTCTAAGAAGAAGAAAAAGAAGAATGATAGGACTTTGCAAACTTCTAGTGAACCTAATGTAGAAACACCTGAGAATCCTAATAATACTTCTATCTCCGATGCTGAAACACAATCCGGAGATGAACATGAACCTAATGATAATGCTAATAATGATGTTCATGTAGATGCTCAACCTAGTAATAACAATGATATAGAAATTTAACCTGTTGTTGATCTTGATAACCCCCAATCAAAGAATCAACGTTATGATAAGAGAGATTTTGTTGCTAGGAAGCACGGGAAAGAAAGAGAACCATGGGTTCACAAACCCATGCCCTTTCCTCCTAAACCATCCAAGTCAAAGGATAATGAGGATTTTGAGCGCTTTGCTGAAATGATTAGACCTATTTTCTTATGTATGCGCTTAACTGATATGCTTAAAGTAAATCCTTATGCTAAGTATATGAAGGATATCGTCACAAATAAAAAAAGATACTGGAAGCTGAATTTTCCACCATGCTTGCTAATTACACTTTTAAGGGTGGAATACCAAAGAAACTTGGAGATTCGGGTGTGCCAACTATACCATGCTACATTAAAAGAAATTATGTTAGAACTGCTTTATGTGATCTTGGAGCCGGTGTTAGTGTTATGCCTCTCTCTTTATATCGTAGACTTGAATTGAATAAGTTGACACCTACTGAAATATCTTTGCAAATGGTTGATAAATCAACTGCTATACCTGTCGGTATTTGTGAGGATGTGCCTATTGTGGTTGCAAATGTCACTATCTTAACGGACTTTGTTATTCTTGATATTCCTGAGGACGATAGTATGTCTATTATCCTTGGTAGACCTTTTCTTAATACTGCAGGGGATGTTATTGATTGCAACAAAGGCAATGTCACTTTTCATGTTAATGGCAATGAGCATACGGTACACTTTCCGAGGAAACAATCTCAAGTTCATAGCATCAATTCTATTGAAAAAGTTCCAACTATCATTTTTGGAGATTTGGAATTTCCTCTCTCTACTGTCAAGAAAAAGTATGATATTCTTATTGTTGGGGATTTTCATATCCCCGTCGAGGTAACTTAGTGTTATTCGAAATTTCTCCGGTTCCGTGTTATTCAGAACGAGTTTGTTAACAAGACATGATCAACCTTGTTAGCGGGTTCATTTTGATGATCACGAGATGGATGAAACTAGAAGGCACAACCTTCTGTACCCTCTTTTTACTTTCTGGTTTTTAGAATAAATAAAGCAAAAATAGTATTATCCGTCTATTTTCTGAAATATCCGTGCATTAAAAAAATAGTCCGAAAATAAAAGTGCTCCAAATGCCCTGCAAATTTAGTATGATTTTTTCTGGAATATTTGAGGATATTAGGCACTGAAAACACTGCAGGATGGGCAAGTACCAGGCCACGAGAGAGGAGGGCGCCTCCCCCTGTAGGGCGTGCCCCCTGTCTCGTGGGCCCCTGGTGGCTCCCACACACTTCATCTTCTACCCAAAAAAATCCCCATCCAGCTCAAGCACGAGTTCTAGCTCATTTTGCTGCGAGTTTCGATCTCTTAGCTCAAAGCTCCATTCACAAAACTGCTTTGGGAGATTGTTGCTTGGTATGTGACTCCTCCATTGGTCCAATTACTTTTTGTTCTAGTGCTTTATTCATTGCAAATTTTTGCTCCTTAGGTGACCATGTTCTTGAGCTTGCATGTTAAATTTTTGAGGTCCCAAGAAATTCCAATGCATGATATGGGCTCTAGGCACTTGTAGGAGTAGTTGCTATCATTCTTGTTTAGTTTTATGCACTTTTATTTTGAAGTTATTAAAAATTTCAGAAATTTTCAGAAAAATGTTGAGGAAACTTTTGAGGGGCTCTTCTAGCCAAAGCTCCCTGGAAAAACAAGCCAAAGAGAAGGAAAAAGCCAAGTATAATCTTCCTCGCTTAGCGAAAGTATGGTCGTGTGTATGGCCATGCGAGGATTTCCTGAAAGAGGCCAGAATTCATGAAGACTTTCATGCTTTAATCGAGACTGCAGGCCTCACCGGGTTCATCAACGACCGAATCGATCAGTATCTCTTACTCACCAATACTTTCGTGCAAAACTTTTATTTTTATCCTAAGAAGTCCCCGCCTGAAGTATCATTTCATTTATATGACGAGTTCAAAGAAATGTCTTTACGTTATTTTTGCACGGTATGTAGGATACCTTATGAGGAAGAATTAGAGGAACCCCATCGTGAAGATGTGGCTGGCTTTATTAACATTATCGCTGTAGAGGAGCCAAAGAAGGGTTCCGAAGCAAAAGTCTCTAGCATACACTTTCCTGTTTTACGCTACTTTGCCATATTCGCTAGTAGATGCTTGACTGGTCATGGGAATAGTGGAAACGTGAGTGTTCCTGATATTATCATTCTTCAACATGCTTTGCTTGGAGAAAATAGTTTTAATATGGGTGTCGTTGTTGCTAAACGGCTTGCCCTTAATCGTATAAAAGGCCCCATATTTAGAGGTATCTATGCTGCACGTCTTGCTAGACATTTTCAGATACCCATTAGGCACCATGAGGAAAAGGAGCCAATATTGCCTCCTCACATTCTAGATTACAAGAGCATGGTAGCACATAAGTTTATTGTTGACAACAAAGATAGGATGCTCTTGTATAAACTTAGATTCAATAAGAAACACTCTGAGATTGTTATTTTGCATGCGCCTCTATTGTTTGACCTGCTTGCAGAAAAATTTCTCGTTACACCGGAGGCGGTGAACAATCATCGAGCTCAGGCTTTTACTCCAGAACCTGAACCTGAACCTGAGCCGGAACCTGAACTGGACCCTTATCGTGCATCATCGGTCCGATGGGATCTGGAGATGACCAGCCAGTGGTATCCTGATTACACCTCTCGTTACACCGGGGAGAGTAGCAGCGGTCCTTGGTATTAAACCAACTTAGGCCAAAAGCCTAAGCTTGGGGGAGTACGTATTTCTCACCGACTTTACATTCATGTTCACACACTAGTCGTCAGTGCTCATACCCTTTCATTGTATTATCCATGCTAGTTTAAATTCCTTTTTTTCTCTAGTTTTCTTCTTGTGTGTTTGATAAACCTTGAGAAAAACCAAAAAAATTAGTTAGTTTAATTTCCTTGCATGTAGTAGGAACTAAAATGAAAACCCAAAAAGATTTCTAGTTCTTTTTCTCACTTGTTGGGAGCTTTCTTGTGTAAATAGTTTTATTTTCTTTTCTTTCCTTTGGGGGTCGAGAAGACCATATTGAAAATGCTTAGTGGCTCTATATGCATGATTGTTTATTTAATTTAGAGCCCATATTACTTGTCTTCTCTCTTGAGTTGAATGCTTGCAGATTCCAGCTTAGTCCAATGCACGTGCACTCTTATTATTATATACATCGTTCGGTCGTGCGAGTGAAAGGCAATAATGACGATATATGATGGACTTATTGGGATGAGAAAAGCTGGTATGAACTCGACCTCTTTTGTTTTTGTAAATATGATGAGTTCATCGTTCCTAAGTCAGCTATTATGAAGTAAACATATTTGCAATGACATTTAGAGATTATAGTTACTTGTGCCATGCTTGATTAGCTATGAGTTATAATGGTTTACCTTGTGTGCCAACATGCTATTAGAATGAGTATGATGTGGTATGATGGGATGGTATCGTCCTTTGAATGAATCGAGTGACTTGACTTGGCACATGTTCACGCATGTAGTTGAATCAAATCAACATTGCCTTCACGATATTTATGTTCATGGTGGATTATATCCTACTCATGCTTGTACTCGGTGTGAATTAATTTTAATGCATGCTTACGACTGTTGTCGCTCTCTCAGTTGGTCGCTTCCCAGTCTTTTGCTAGCCTTCACCTGTACTAAGCGGGAATACTGCTTGTGCATCCAAACTCCTTAAACCCCAAAGTTGTTCCATATGAGTCCACTATACCTACCTATATGCGGTATTTACCTGCCGTTCCAAGTAAATTTGTATGTGCCAAACTCCAAACCTTAAAATGAAATTCTGTTTTGTATGCTCGAGCAGCTCATGTTACAACTAGGGCTGCCTATATCTTCCATGCTAGGTGGGTTATTCTCAGAGGAGTGGACTCCGCTCCTCATTCACGAGAAAGGGCCGGTAACCGGGATGCCCAGTCCCATGATCCAAAAAGATCAAAGCAAATCAAAATAATTAAACAAAACTCCCCCAGGGCTGTTGTATGTTGGAGGCACTCGTTGTTTCGAGCAAGCCATGGATTGATGCTTGTTGGTGGTTGGGGGAGTATAAACCTTTACCATTCTGTTTGGGAACTGCCTATAATGCATTTAGTATGGAAGATACAGCCATCTCATAGGTGTTGTGTTGACAGCGAAAGTATGCCGCTCAAAATGTTATTCAATCTCTATTTCAAAATCGAGCTCTGGCACCTCTACAAATCCTTGCTTCCCTCTGCGAAGGGCCTATCTATTTACTTTTATGTTGAGTCATCATCCTTCTTATTAAAAGCACCCGCTGGAGAGCACACTGTCATTTGCATTCATTATTATTGATTTATATTGTGTATGACTTGACTGGATCTCTTTTACCATGAATTACAATGTTTAGTCAGTCGTTGATCTTTAAAAGTGCTCTGCATTTATGTTTTGCGGTCTCAGAAAGGGCTAGCGAGATACCATTTTGTTATATCATGTTATGATTGTTTTGAGAAAGTGTTGTCATCCAAGTTTTATTATTATGGCTCGCTAGCTGATTATGCTATTGATATGAGTAGCTGTGAGACCCAAGTGTTATTATTAGTATGGTTAGTTCATAATATTTGCTGAAACTTGAATGCTGGCTTTTCATGTTTACAACAACAAGAGCAAACAGAGTTCGTAAAAGTTTTTCTTTATTGCTTTCAGTTTATCAACTGAATTGCTTGAGGACAAGCAAAGGTTTAAGCTTGGGGGAGTTGATACGTCTCCAACATATCTACTTTTACAAACACTTTTGCCCTTGTTTTGGACTCTAACTTGCATGATTTGAATGAAACTAACCCGGACTGACGCTGTTTTCAGCAGAACTACCATGATGTTGTTTTATGTGTAGAAAACAAAAGTTCTCGGAATGACCTGCAAATCCACGGAGGCACTTTTTGGAATTAATAATAATTTCTGGGCGAAAGAAATACACCAGGGGGCCCAGGGCCTGTCCATGAGATAGGGGGGCGCCCCCCCTATCTCGTGGGCCCCCTGGACCTCCACCGACCTCAACTCCAACTCTATATCTTCTGTCTCACGGAGAAAAAAATCAGAGGGAAAGTTTCATCGCGTTTTACGACACGGAGCCGCCTCCAAGCCCTAATGTCTCTCATGGGGCTGATCTGGAGTTCGTTCGGGGCTCCGGAGAGGGGGATTCGTCGTCGTCGTCATCATCAACCATCCTCCATCGCCAATTTCATGATGCTCACCGCCGTGCGTGAGTAATTCCATCGTAGGCTTGCTGGACGGTGATGCGTTGGATGAGATTTACCATGTAATCAAGTTAGTTTTGTTAGGGTTCGATCCCTAGTATCCACTATGTTCTGAGATTGATGTTGCTTTGACTTTGTTGTGCTTAATGCTTGTCACTAGGGCCCGAGTGCCATGATTTCAGATCTGAACCTATTATGTTTTCATCAATATATGTGTGTTCTTGATCCAATCTTGCAAGTCTATAGTCACCTATTATGTGTTATGATCCGACAACCCCGAAGTGACAATAATCGGGACACTTCTCGGTGATGACCGTAGTTTGAGGAGTTCATGTATTGACCATGTGTTAATGCTTTGGTCTGACTCTCTATTAAAAGGAGGCCTTAATATCCCTTAGTTTCCACTAGGACCCCGCTGCCACGGGAGGGTAGGACAAAAGATGTCATGCAAGTTCTTTTCCATAAGCACGTATGACTATTTACGGAATACATGCCTACATTACATTGATGAACTGGAGCTAGTTCTATATCACCCTATGTTATAACTATTACATGAGGAATTGCATCCGGCATAATTATCCATCACTGATCCATTGCCTACGAGCTTTTCATATATTGTTCTTCGCTTATTTACTTTTCCGTTGCTACTGTTACAACTACTACAAAAACCCAAAACATTTATCTTTACTATTGCTACTGTTACCATTATTATCATACCACTTTTGCTACTAAATACTTTGCTGCAGATACTAAGTTATCCAGGTGTGGTTGAATTGACAACTCAACTGCTAATACTCAAGAATATTCTTTGGCTCCCCATGTGTCGAATCAATAAATTTGGGTTGAATACTCTACCCTCGAAAGCTGTTGCGATCCCCTATACTTTTGGGTTATGACCTTGCGGGGCTGCCGCGGCCAGAGCTCGACCACTCAGATTTATCAGCATTGCAGGGACGGACCTGTGCCCCAGTGCCGTGCCAGAGCGAGCGGCTCGAAAGGTAGGTGTCAATCGAGCAGGCGATTAGGTCGAGCACGTTAAAAATGAAGGAGCAAATCCATTTAGATAGATGCAGAAAAAGGCAAATGCCGCTGGGTCAGGCCAGTGCTGGCGGACAGTGCTGGGTCAGGCCCGAGTGGCTTGGGGATAATGCAGCCCGAGGGGCGCCCCAAACAAAGTAACCTAAAGGCATAAACAGAAAGGGTACATGCCGCAGGGACGGACCCACGCGGCCTGGGAATGATGCAGCCCTGGGGGCGCTCCCAGCTGAAAATGAAACTCGAAGAATGTCACCTGATGATGTTGGAGATGAAGGGATGCTGAAGAAGCTGACGACGCGCGCTGTGGAAGCCGACCCTCACGAGCCCCCAGGCCGAGGAGCCTCGAGAGGCTCCGGGGGCGCAGGCGGCTCTTCAAGGACCAACTCTACTTCTGCCGGGACTGTGGAATGCCTGACCTCCTGAGCCTCTAGAATGCTCCTCATAATACGCTCACGCACGGCAGCCGCGTTCAGCAGGCCAAAAGGCATGCGAACATAGCTGTGGGGTGGGTCCTCGCAGCATCCCACGCGCGAGGGCCAGAAGTGCTCCTGAGAGGTGGCTCCGTTGAGCCCCACTCATGACTCTTGACTCCTGCAGCTCCTGAATGATCTCGTTGATGAACTCCCGAGGGTTTGGCCCTCCTTGCCTCGTTCCTTCCTGAGGGAAACGTGCTTTGAAACATGCCTCCATGTGGTGCCCGAGCGCCTCCCTCATGACCTTGGCAAAGTCGGTGGCCCTCCAGGAGAGAGCCCCCGAGCCTTGCCCGAGGAGGGCGCCGGGCGCGCCTTCCTATGCGACAGAGGGTGGGGCCCCTTGAAAGTGCGCAAGTCCTAGCACAACACCACCGGAGGGGCCTACCTCCCGAGGGCTCGGACCAGGTGATGCCTTCTTCTTCTTAGGGACTGCCTCGAGAAGTCTTCCATTCCTGTGATCTGGGTCTTCGATTGCCGCGGCTTGAAAAGCACGCTCTAGAGAACACACTGCATCCCTCTCCTCACAAGGCACTGTGATGACTCCACCGCTTCCTGGCATCTTGAGGACATTGTAGCCGCGATGAGTCACTACCATGAACTTGGCTAGGGCTGGGTACCCGAGGATGGCATTGTATGGCAGGCGAATGTGGGCAACATCAAAGTCAATGAGCTCTGTGCGGTAGTTGTTGCGTTGCCCAAAGGTGACAGGAAGGCGAACTTGCCCTATCAGAATGGTGGAACCATCAGTGACTCCTGAGAAAGGCTTGGTTGGCTGAAGCTGATTGTATGGCACTTGGAGATTGTTGAATGTCTCGCAGACAGGACGTTGAGTCTCACTCCGCCATCAATGAGGGTCCTGGTGACTTGCACATTGCTGATGATTGGGGAGCAAAGCATTGGGAGGACTCCGGCTGTGGCTGCGCACTTGAGCTGATCCGCTGAGCTGATCGTGATAGTGCATGCTGACCACCTGAGAGGGCGCATGGCCACAAGCTTGGGGAGGACTGCATTCACCTCGCGAGCAAACTGTTTGAAGATGCGCTGAAAGGCTGGGGACTGAGCGTCGCCCAGGATGCAAGCGATTGCGCGCGGCTGTTGGAAGCCCCCAGCTCCTTCGTCCTGATGATGGTCTTCATTCCTCCTTGGCTGAAGTGGCAGAGGAGGGAGGCTTGCGTTGCCCTCGGGATCTTGAGGCGAGCGTTGTTGAAGCGATGGATGTACTTTTGCAGGGTCTATCCTGGCTGTTGCTTGATGTAGCGCAGGTCACTCATGGCCGGGGGCCGGTCACGAGTGCCCTGGAAGTTGGCGATGAAGCGAGTGTGCATCTCATCTCAGGGGGAAACCGTGCCAGGAGCCAGGTTCAGGAGCCAGGTGCAGGCACAGTCCTTGAGCACCATGGGAAACCAGTTCGCCATGACCTTCTCGTCCCCGTTGGCGGCTTTGATGCCCAGCTCGTAGAGCTGGAGGAACTCCGTAGGGTCAGTCGTGCCGTCGTAGCGCAGGGGCAGATCTGGCTTGAACTTGCCCGGCCAGGCCACGCTGCGCAGCTCGGCGGTGAAGGCACGGCAGCCCGCAGTGGCCACGGGAGGCCTTTGATGGTGCAGGGCTTGATCTTGGAGGTCTCCGTGTGCCACCGCCAGGAGCAGCGCGGGGTCTTGGCGCGCTGGAGTAGGAGCGCGGTCATGACGTGCCGATGCGGGGAGCACACGGGCAGCTTCTTGAGAACGAGGAATCTCTTGGCAGCTCTTCTCTTGTTGCGTGGCGCTGGACGGAGCGGCTCCCGTCCAGGGGCTGCGTGCCTTGGGGCCAGGGCGCCTTCTTGAGGTGGAGGTGGCTGAGGCACCTCCGGAGCTGCATTGCCCGTGCAGGGCGGGGGGCGGTGCAGCGAGAGGGATGGTCCAGGGGAGCCCCCTGCGGCGCTGACGAGGTCGGTGATGCGGGCAAGCCACTCGTCGAAGAGGTCGTCGACAGGACGGTAGTGCAGGAGCCCTTGTGATAGGAGCAACACGGCGTGCGCGTCCGCAGGGGCGCGACGGGCGTGCAACGATGAGCCTACTGGAGTCAGTGACGGGGTGGCGGTGCGGCCTTCTCGCCGCACCGAATGATGCAGGGATGATGCCTGCTGCTCGTTCCCCGCCGGGCCAGTGGCGGCATGGGCGGCAGGCGACGGGGAACGACTGGGAGGCCCTCCGACGGGGGCCGTCTGGGCGACATGGGCAGCGAGGGCAGCCCGGCGCTCGGCGCGGGCTCGACGAGCGTCAGACATGGATGCGACGGACGATGAAACGCAAGGGCGGAAGGCGTGATTCCGGCGCACCCCTACCTGGCGCGGCAAATGTCAGATTTCGGGTTCTGGCAGACCCTCACGGTTCGAACTCTGGGGTGCACGCGGAGATCACCCTTGTACCAACTCACGTCTCATCGCCTCGCAAAGGATCTAGGCTATGCTAAGAACAACACAAGGGACGCAAGGTTTATACTAGTTCAGGCCACCATTGTGGTGTAATACCCTACTCCAGTGTGTGGTGTGTGGATTGCCTCACGGGCTGATGATGAACAATACAGGGGAAGAACAGCCTCGCGAGGGGAGGGGTTCTTGCGTTGGTGGTTCTAGCTAAGGTTCGATTGGTCGATCTTCAGATGCCTCTATACTATGGTGGCTAGCCCTATTTATAGAGCGATGCCCTGGTCCTCTTCCCAAATATTGAGCAGGAAGGGCGCCAACAATTGGCCATTTTGAAGGGGAACATCTAGTACACATATCCTGACTAAAGTTGGTCCTCGCCTGCCAAAGACTCTGACGATGACGCCTTCCTGGGCTCCACGATGACCTCCACCCTGCCGTTCTGCTGGTCTTGGTCTCGTTGCACTGAAATGGTAGCCTTTGCTTGATACCTTGGCATGTGGTTACCCCCTTTGCATCAAAGAGGAAACAAGGACACTTCGCAGGCTGGCGCCCGCTTGGCTTCGGTCGTCATGGCTTGCGTCACATGCACTTCGTGAGGTACCCCGCCTTGATCTCTCCGCCTCCTCGTGAGCCAGCCTGACGAGGCTGCGCCTGAGGAAGCTTCCTGTCATCCGCCCCGCGAGGCTTGGCCCCTCGCGAGGGTCTTGAGCTTGTGTTGACGAAGATGGGCCATACTGGGCCACTCCTTGAGCCACACTGCAGGCCGCAGGCAGGCAAGTCTGGGTACCCCCGTTCCCAGAGCGCTGACAGTTGGGACCCCGACATTACTTACATGCGACACGGGAAGCAGTCCGGGATAATCCGCGATGATGGCTACTAAAGAGCCTCCACTGCTTGCCTGGTAGAAAGTCCTGTCGACAAATTCCACAGATATGTCCGGATCTTCTTCAAGTCCGAGGTCGAGAGCCCGGTCGGGATCCTCTGGCTGTGGAGAGGGGCTGTTGAACTCTTTCACGGCCTTCCTTAGTTCCTGCTTTGAAACGGCAAGGTAAATAATTGTGACAAAGAAGGTAAGAATGGACAGAGTCGAGTAAAGGATGACAGCTTACCCAGCTTTGGAGGTTATACATGGAAAATCCATCCCGCAGTTTAATGCGGAGGAACTCCTCTTCTTCTCCTTTGTACAAATCGGGCAGTATCCTCGCCAAAGACGTGGCAGAGTCCGGACCTTTGCGACTGCAGTGGGAGGCATCGTCTTCCCCATTGAAGTGCCACATGTGTTTCCCCCTATATTGAAGTGGCTGCACTCCCCGTATTATTCATATTGACATAACTTCTATTATAGTCAGTCCCGATTTGGCCAGGGTTTTTATCCTACTCATCAGATAAAGGACTTCTCTGTTGTCTTCCTCCTGGGGGCTCCGAGGGCGCCAGCTTTGGCGTTTCTTCAGCCGAGTATTGGTAAACTCAGGGAGGCCAGTCCGGACTGGGTCCAAAAGGGGAACATCATCAACATAAAACTACTCCGAGGGCCAGTCTTCGGGCGCCTTCTTTGGAGTACCGGACAGGTATCTGGTCTGGGCGACGCGCCATATTTCGGCTCCGCCCACTTGATATATAGATCCCTCCTGGTTGCGGGGGACGAGGCAAAATAACCTCTTCCATAGCTCGAAATGAGCTTCGCAGCCCAGGAACAGCTCGCAGAGGGCAACATAACCCACGATGTGGAGCATGGAGTCGGGGGTAAGATTATGCAGCTGGAGACCGTAGAACTCTAGGAGCCCGCGGAAGAGTGGGTGGATTGGTAACCCGACTCCTCTTAGCAGATATGGGACAAGGCGTACCCGCTCCCCTCGAGAGGGGTTAGGAAATCCCTCCGCTTGCTCCCCGCCATTATAGGTGGCTAGTCCGGATAGGACGGGGACCATGTATGCGGGCGGAAGGAACCCTTGGGTCTACAGCTCTATTAGGCGACTGTGAGGGACGGAACACTTTTCCCAATCCCTTGGTTTCAGGCTAGGGGAGCAACAGGTAGAGCGGCGGCGACCGGTCATGATGGGATGGCCTCTTTCGGACGCGCTCTACGGAATGCTTGCTTGGGAGAAGGTGGTGTGATTTGGATCTGAGGATCCCCGTCTCTTCAAATAGACGGCTCGCCTACGGGATTAGGGTGGCAAATGTAAAAATGCCCCGTCCCCTTGTCTTTGCTCGACACGTGGAGATGGCCATTATTTAAGCACAGAAGCCGAGGAGTACAACATTGCTGGGAGGCCGGACACTGTTTGCTATGATGGGTACGCCGGATTGGGAGAAGAACCCGCCTTGCAATGTCGAAGACAATCTGCGCGCCAGACTCATCGTCATTGAAGCCTAGTTTGGGGGATACTGAGGGAGTCCTGGATAAGGGGGCATCTGGACAGCCGGACTATGTACTTTGGCCGGACTGTTGGACTATGAAGATACAAGATTGAAGACTTCATCCTGTGTCCGGATGGGACTCTCCTTGGCGTGGAAGGCAAACTTGGCGATTCGGATGTAGATCTCCTTCTCTGTAACTGACTTCGCATAACCCTAGCCACCTCCGGTGTCTATATAAACCAGTGGGTTTAGTCCATAGGACACAACAACAATCATACCATAGGCTAGCTTCTAGGGTTTAGCCTCTACGATCTCGTGGTAGATCAACTCTTGTAATACTCATATCATCAAGATCAATCAAGCAAGAAGTAGGGTATTACCTCCATCGAGAGGGCCCGAACCTGGGTAAACACCGTGTCCCCAGTCTCTTGTTACCATTAGCCTTAGATGCACAGTTCGGGACCCCCTACCCGAGATCGCCGGTTTTGACACCGACAATGCCGCTTGGCGATTTTGAAACTCGATGACGGGAGCTAGGTGGGGCGCCGCTAGGCGCCGAACTCGCCGCTTGCTGACCAAGCGCCACGCGATACCAGTCGGCTGGATCAGCCTGCCAGCCCACTCGCGCGACAGAACATCACCGTAGGCTGGGGCCCGCCACCACCACGTCTCGGCAAGCGCACGGATCCACTGTGGCCGAGGCGGATGGTTGGCATTCTGGGGTATAGTAAATGCATGCCATTTATTGCTTGGTAAACGCGGGGTCGTGGGGTCGTGGGCGCAGTTAATCCCACGATCCCCACGCCCCGCCCCCTCGACTCTGCCGCCCGGGGCTATAAGTAGGGGGGAGGGGAGCGGCAGAAGCACACACACCCTCCTCCTCCTATGCCATCTTCTCCATCTTCTCTACTGCCGCCGTAGCTTGTCGCTGCTGTTCCCAGCTATCATGTTACACTGCTGCTCTGCCACAAGCCCGTGCCCTCGTTGCCACGTTGCGCCTCCGTCGATCTCCCGGTGGTCATGGCGTGCTCTAGAGCATGGGACAGCTACAACGTCCACGAGGACCACATCGTGTTCCTCCGCCAAACGCGGCGGCTTCCCGGCGATGATTTCGTGAAGGTGCGCCTAGCGCTAGAGAGGGAGATCTCGCCGGTGCCGGAGGAAGGCAAGCGCGTCATCTTCCACTTACACTATCTTCGTGGCTTCGCCTACCGGCTAGCGGCTTCCTCCGCTCCTTCCTTCAGTTCTACGGTCTCTAGCCGCACCACCTCACGCCGAACACGATGGTTCTACTGTCAGCCTTCATCGCCCTCTATGAAGGCTACCTCGGTGTCCTCCCCACCCTCGAGCTGTGGGGGGAGTTCTTCTACACCAAGCTTGGTACCTACACCAAGGGGAAGGTGGCCCAGTGTGGCGCCTTCGTCAACATGCAGTGTCCGGCTCGCGATAACCCCTTCCCGGCCATCAGCATGACATAGTCGGTCAAGCTGTGGCAGAAGTCTTACTTCTATGTCAAGACCGTCCACCTGGGCACCGACTTTGTTAGTCTGGTGGCTTATGTAGCAGGCCCGCCGGCTGTACCCCGCTCCAACTGGTCGTACAAGCCGAAGACGCTGTCGGCCGCCTCTGCCACCGCCATCACGCAGCTACAGGTGATGACGAGGGTGGGAGGCCTCAAGGGGTCAGATCTTCTGACCGCCTTCGTGACGCGCCGGGTGCTCCCCCTTCAAGGCTGGCCTCACATGATCTACCAAATGAGCGGGCACAAAGACCCGTGTCAGATGTGCACCAAAGAGATGCCGCACATGGAGGTGGCGCATCTCGTGAACTACATCTCGAGCTGCAATCTCCCGGGGGAGGAGTGGCAGTTCGGCAAGGAGCCGTATTCCCGCACGCACCCGCTGCCTATGGTAAGTCCTTAACATTTCCTCTTTAGTTGCCAGGCTCTGCTCTGCCGTCTGACCAGTCGGCCATGAAGTAGATCTTCACCACCCAGTAGGCGGCCGACGCTGCAGGGCAGGGCCACGAATATCTCCCTGACCGAGCAGTGAGCGACGTGGATGACCCCGACTTGGGGGCGGCCGCCCTGGAAGAAGACGACGCCACGGGTGGTGGCGGTGGAGCAGGCGGCTCTAGAGGTGGAAGCGGCCTCGAAGATTGGCTGGATGATGATGAGGAGAAAGCGTCGCGCCGCCAGCCGGCCACCGACCAGGCGGGCGCGAGCTCATAAGACGCGCCGACTGCCCCAGGTGTCGCGCTAAAGCACCGAGCTATGTCGTCGATGTTTGGCAGCCGACTGAAGAAGCCCAGGGGCTCGGCAGCGGTGACCAGACCGCTGCGAAGGCGAATCGGTTTAAGAAGGCGGTGAAGCAGCCCGTGATGGTGTCTACCTAAGTATTTGACTTTTCTTACGCTCTTTCTCCTTTTTCTCGTAACATTTTCCTGAGTTCTTATTATTTTGCTTGATCAGGGCCCCGCTCTCTCTTGCGCGGTCTGGCGCCGCCTCCGTGGTCGGGCGGTGGAGGGCTCCACCAACACCCGCCGCATGCACCCGCTCACCGAGCTCCACGCGGCGACAGAGAGGAACACGCGGGAGGCACACAAGGAGAGGGAGGAGGCGGAGTGGTAGCAGGCGCCAGCGGCCAAGGCGGCGGAGGAGGAGGCAGACGAGGCAGCAAGGGCCCAGGCCGACGCTGCGACCAAGGCACAAGCTGACGCCGTGGACAAGGCGCAATTGGAGGAGGCCGCATGTGGCCAGGCTCCGCAACTGGTCGTTCCTCTTTGCGCCGCGCCACCCGCGCCTGAGATCTTGGCGCTGCCGGAAGGAGCCGGCCGTGACCACCCGGTCATGGAGAAGGAAGGGGGCGACAGTGTCACCCTAGGGGCGGAGATGATTCCACCGGCGCCGACCGTCAAGGTCCAAGGCGGCCAGCCAAATGCACCACCAGTGCCGCCGACTGGCGGCGAGCTGGCGACGAGGGCGGTATCCACGTTCTGCTCCCCGGCACGTCAGCTTGCGGCGAAGGCTGCTTTGGCGCCACGGCCGTAGGAGGTCGAGGTCGCGAGCTCGTCTGCCCAGGAGGCGGAGGCCACCAGCATTGGGTTGCCAGATTGGACACCTGGGGACGGGACGGATGTTCTGAATGCGGCCACGCAGGACGTCTGGGCTCGGCTCCAAGCCCAAGCCACTGCTCTCTAGAACTACACGCAGGAGTTCCTAGCAACGCGAGCGGTCATCTGGGTATATTTCTTTGTTCTTGATTCTTGTACTCTTCCATGGGGGCGCGTCAGCGCACCCACTGGGTGTAGTCCCCAAGCTCTGGGTCGGCTGCTGAGCAGGCGGTATGGAACTTTCAATCGGGCTCGAGTGCTGACTTGCTTTCTTTTCTTTGTCTTTGTTGCAGGAATATCGCAACCTCCGCGCGGCCGCCTTCAACTCCTAGGTCTGGGAGCTGGCCCAATGGACCGCCGACTTGACTAAGAGCCGGAATAAGCACTCCGCCTTCTCTCTCTCGCGGGGGCGCATCAGTGCACCCGCTGGGTGTAGTCCCCAAGGTTCGGGTTGACTGCTGAGCATTTTGGCCGAATCTCTCTGACAACTAATTATCTTCTTTCTTGACTTTTGACCGTCTTTCTTTCCTTGCATTGCAGGAACCAACGCCGCCTTGCAGGAGTAGCTGGGCCAGGCCCAAACTGTGCTGCATGCCAAGGATGAGGAGTGCAGCAAGGCAGCCCAGGAGCACGATCTCCTGGCCAAACAGCTGGTTGACCAGGCGGAGCTTCACAAGGCGGCCCTTCAGAAGGCGAAGGACAGCGAGCCCGCTCTCCAAGCTGAGTTTGAGACTCAGTGCTCAAACTGGGCCGATACGGAGAGGGTGCTGAATGATGGCTACGGCCGGATCGAGGACATGGTTGATGGTGAGTTGCCTTCTTATTTCCTTTGTCTGCCGACTTGTTATATGATCTGGCTTCTCACTTCATATTTCTTTTTCTTCTTATGCAGAATACTTCCTTGGCCACGCCATTGCCGCCAGCCAGGCCATTGAAGCTCGCCACGAAGAGAGAAGGCGGGCTGGTGTGGATATCGCGCTGAACGCCCGTCGGTCACTCGACGAGAGCTCCTTTCCATCCAGCCTCGTCTCCAGTCGGCTCATTGGATGCTACACCGGCTGCAGCGTGTCGGAGCCCAGGTGATCCCTGCCCTCCGGCCAGACGCCCAAGCTCTGCGCACCCCCAGTTGGACTACCGACTGGCTGGACATGGCAGTCAGCCGCTTTGAGGCGTGGAAGCGCTCCTCGGCCCGGGCAGGCGCACAACGGGCCCTGGAGTTCGTCAAGGCATGGTACCCCATGCTAGATCTGGCCCAGCGGGCCACATATCTGGCAGGAGGCCAACGAGGAGTTGGTGGCGGTGAGAGGTGCTCTCATTCAACACGCTGCGGCAATCGCCGAGTACACCGACACTGACATCTTCGTCCCCGACACTACAAAAAAATACACTTCCGTGATGATACATGTTTGTCAGAGTAGGTCGCGTTTTCTGTCATGCATGTACATCCATGATGATTTTATGACAGAATCAAGATAGCCATACCTATGCTGTCGTAGAAGTGTTCCATCACATTACCAAAATTATCATCACGGAAGTGTCCACTTCCATGATGATAAATCGCGTGTCACGGAAGTGCTTTCGTCAAGGGTGACCGACACGTGGCATCCACCGTAACGGAACGCCATTAAGCTATCGGGTTAGTTTTTGGATCTGATAACCCGTTAACAACCCCGACCAATGGGGATTTTCCACGTGTAAAATCATCATTGGCTGGAGGAGACACTTGTCAGCTCCGCGTTGGCACAGGTGTCACTCATCCAATGGGCCAGACATGCCGATGATATGTTGACACGTGGACCGCCCATCAAGTTTAAATGGGCCGGCCCAACTAAAGGCCCACAAGATTTTGAGGACCATAATGGGCCGGCCCAGCTAAAGGCCCGCGAGATTTTGCGGACCATAATGGGCTGGTCCAGCTAAAGGCCCACAAGATTTTGCGGGCCATAATGGGCCGGCCCAAGTAAAGGCCCACAAGATTTTTTGTGTGCCATAATGGGCCGGCCCAGGTAAAGGCCCACAAGATTCTTGCGGATCATAATGGGCCGGCCCAGCTAAAGGCCCACGAGATTTTGCCGACATTAATGGGTCGGCCCAGCTGTAGGCCCAAAAGATTTTGACGACCCTAGTAGGCCAGCCCATTAACTGGCTGCCATGTTTTGGGCCAAATGTTGGCCCATATTTGATCCGGTCCATTAATGGTCTGCCACATTCCGGGCCTAATAATGGCCCATATGAGATCTGGCCCGTTAAAATCCTACCACGTTCTGAGCCAAATTACGGCCCAGATCAGGTCCGGCCCTTTAAGAGGCTTTGGGCTAAATTACGGCCCATATCAGATTCGGCCCGTCAACTGGACGCTATGCTTTTGGGACCACTTGCTAAAGGCCCATTTAGTAATTCAGCCTGATATTAGTTTCGGCCTGTTAAGGGCCCGTTTAACATTTCGTCCCTATATTAATTTCGGCCTGTTAAAAGCCTGTCATATAGTTGGGCCTAACTATGGCCTGGTTTGCATCCGGCCTGCTCGCAGCCGATATCTGATTGGGCCAAAAAAGGACCAAGACAATTTTGGCCTGTTAAAAGCCCATAATTTGATTCACACATTCATGGGCCGGGGTCCATTTCGGGCTGTTGCCGGCCCGTGAGCTGTTCGGCATGTTTCAGGCCCAACCTACTTCTCAGCCACCTAAAAGCCCATTGAGTTTTCTTGCGAAAATAGGGTCATGGTTTAGTCGGCCTATTAAAGGCCCTTATCTACTAGTGGGTCAGTTTAGTTTTGGCCGTTTAACGGACCAAGATGACGGGGCCCATGATGCGGATCATACATCGTGATTGCATGACAACCCGATTATGTACCATTATTTTACGGTTTGGGCGGTTTACTGCGAAGACAGGATATATATATATATATATATAGTAAAATAACTGCAGCATCGTGAATAAGAAAAAACCTAGACTATACAATAAAGATATTATGGCATATTACATCCGCTAGGCATCAAAGTTCGCGACTATGATAATAAAGCACAAACAGACAGCAGATTACATACACTGGGCATCAAAGATCGCCACTAGTGCAAATAAACACGCCGAGAGAATAATATACTAAACCGACAGCACTTCAATAGAGTTCAAGAAAGGTTAGCCCTGCTGGGGAGCTGCAGCGCAAGCAGCTGAGCAAGATGATGAGACTGCGCTTGTTCAACACTTATATCTTCCTCACTCTGAAAGATAAACAAGCAGACAGATGACAGGTTTTGTACATAAAAGTATCAGTGCTGACAATTCATCACATTTCTTACTAACAAATAAAGTGACACGGTTTAAAATTGCATTAACACAATATGGTATATTTAGGTCAAGACATGGCAGGAAATGACATTGAAGGAGTTGGCAGCTTCACGACACAACTGGATTACAGATCAAGAACTCATAAGTATCAATGGTTAGTGTGCTGTCAATTTAGCCCATTTCAGAATGGCATATAAAGAGACAGTTTAAATAATAGTAGAATAATATGACATTGTTCATTGTTAAGACATTGTAGAATATGACATTGTGCTATAGTGGGTAGGTTCACGACACTACTGGATTACGGATGAAGAACAGAAGCATACATGCAGTGCAAAAGAAGATCACTTGCTCTGTATAGTTTAATTTACATGGTATGAAGAAGGAACTTGGTTGTACAACTGAAAAGTTAAATTGAGAAGGACAAACTTTTGTTTATGAACTACATAATAAACTTTAAACATGCAATTTGATGCAAACACCAAAAATAAACAGCTGTTGCAGTCATGCCTAACCAAATATACACAACAAAGTTTGAAGGCTTGAGAAGGACAAACTTACATTACTGGTGAAGACAGGCTCTATAAGGACCTTGTCCATGCTGATGGGGGGGGCAATTCAAGAAGTTTACCACAGAATCTTCTTCATAAGCATCTCCTTTATTCTACATTTTGTTAAGAGTAAATATAGATATGATAATATACGAAAAAATGGAGAATATTTAAGATAAGATGAAGAGTTATGCTACATAACCAAGTAGCTATAAATGTATATGCAGCGATACAAGCAAAAGGCACAGCCAAGAGCAATGCATAGCTAAACTTCTTCAGTACCAACCTTATGGTAAGAGTAAATATAGATCTAATGTGTAGAAAATGGAGGGCAAAGGAAAATAAGCTGCAGAGTGATGGTACATGAACAACTACCTGTCAATATAAGTACACTGATAAAGGACATCATGTACTTACAAGAACAATGCAGAGCTAAAAAAATTCATTGGCATTGGATATATTATACACTAATGTAACCATTCATACAGATAAGATAATTTGGAGCGAACAATTGATAAGCAAGCTATCATGCATACTGCTGTCACATAATGAACCGAGTAGGTATGCAAGTACAGTGATACAGGACAACAGGTACTAACAAGAGCAAAGCAGCGAGTAGCATATTTGCGATATCCTGGCGTTCTTTTCAAACCAGAATTCTTCTTCGAGCAGATTTCCTGCAAAAAAGATCCGTAAGGCACATGCGGAAAAGTAGAAGTTCAAATTGTCATGTGATTTCATAGACAGTACCTCATCCTGGGAACGAGACCAGTGCATAACAAGGTTTTTCCATTCAATTTAGCACAGGAGACTTCACCGGAAATTCATTTATAGACTTGCCATCAAAGTGTGATTTCCTCAGGTAACCCCAATACTGCTGCAATGCTTCCTTGAAAAGCACAAACAAGCTTTGCTCGTCATGACTATCCAGATTGACCCTCGCCTAGTTACAACAATGTAATGTAAATCATTGATGTGTTCAATCAGCTGAAAACAGGAAAATAATAACCATGAATAATAGCACTTACACGTAAGTTGGACAGGAAGATGTGAAAATGGTGTTTGTCTTCACTATAATCTTCCCATGATGGGAATATATGCACGTAGTCCCTAACAACATTGAAAGCATTATCTTTTAAACTGGGAATAAATGGAATGGGGTTCCAATCTGCAGGAATTGGCCGTCTCTGCAGTTGGGATAGGTCTTCGGCCGGTGGACTTGCTGTACTTTTTGCTGGAGTGGGATTTTTCTGTGGTACGGCTGGTGCTATGGCAAATGAAATTGGTATACCTTTTGCTAGAGTGCAGGTCCTGTGTGGTGGGGCTAGTGGTGTGGCCAGTGAAGTATGGGTACAGTCTGCTGGAGTCAGTCTTACGTTTTGTGTTATTGGTTGTACAGCCAATATAAGTGGGGTGCTGTCTGATTTCTCTGGCACCACCACGTTTTTCAAGGACTTTGCTGGTGCTCCTTCAGGTTCGGCAATAATCCTGTTCCTTTTTGATGTCTGATGCACAAGAACATCATTTGAGTGGAAAACATGGCATGATGACAGATGGAATATGTATTGATAATGGATGGGCATGGCATCTCGACATATATGATGAGTAAACTAAGAACATGGCCGTGCAACAAAGTAGAAGAAATGCAAGACAACATATGCAAGATACGCGCAATCAATAAAACCTTGCCAAATTAGAACAGGCACCTTGATGGGTGAACAGGACAGGCCATCTGCCTTTGACTCCTCGAGGTTAGAATAGTCATTAGGATGATATTCTGAACAAGAATCAATAGGTGGGGAGCATATGAGTTTCATTGCATCCAGAATGGCACTCAATGCCTTGGTGCCAATTTTCTAAGTCATTGCAGTGTACCACAATATTCTTCTGATGCACGGATTTTGATATTCACTATAATTGCGTATAATATCTGAGAACCATGAAAACATAAATAGTTTTGAGATTATCTTTGTAATGCAGATGATATTCTAATATAGGGGTGCCCCTATAAACACATGTGTGCTATCACTGGATTCTGATGAGAGAGCTCATGTGTGCTGTAATATGGTGCGTGCATTTATATAATCTGGCACAACTACACAAAAAAAATAGGCTCCATAAGTAAGGATAGTTGGCAGATGATAGGTTCATAATATACTGTATAGAGAGTTTATTGCCAAACCATGATAACAAGAGCACACAGCAACTAGGCAGATCATAGTGTACATAACAGGGGTACACCATAACCACGATATATAAATCGGGAAAGTGGAACTGGCTTGAAAATACGGTGTTGTATTGCCGCTAGTAATTGGAAGCCTATCGATCACGTATAGGCCATTTCTATCAGCTGTTGACTGCAGATGTCCCTGCGCCCCTTCCTGACAAGGAACATAATGTATGTACTAAATATAGAATAAACAAAGAGGAACATGTTAAAGAACAGAAGAGGAAGCATATTCTTGAGGTTCCCCTTCATTGCATACAATGTTGGTTGCCCACTCATGATGAATCACAGCGCCCAAAGAAATGCAATTCCATGTTGTCTCTCTATATGTGGCAATTTTGAACAAGAGTCATTAGGATCATATTCTGAACAAGAGTCAACAGGTGGGGAGCGTATGAGTTTTATTGCATCCAGAATGGCACTCAATGCCTTGGTGCCAATTTTGTAAGTCATTGCAGTGTTTAGCTTCAAGAGTGGACTGCTGCTAGTGCGAAACAAAGCAGCTACACAGATCATAGTGTAGATATAACGGGAAAACCTTAAGCATCAGAGTAAAATCAGCAAAGTGGAACTTGCTGGAATATATGTGCTAGTATTGCCGGTACGGCTAGAAAGGCTTCGGATACTAGCTCTCTTTAAGTGAAGGTGCGGTACTGTTAATATCAGTGTAACTCTCAAAGGCAACACAGCTCCCCGCATTTCCTTGCTATTCTTATAGGATTCAAGTGGGCAGGCCACTACAAATCCTATTCCTATGTTTACAAAATCCTATGAATCAAAGAGGCTCAAAGTGTCCATCACAACCAACCCTATAGACCTCTACACTGCAAATGTCCCTGCTCATCTTCAGTACAAGCAACATACTGTACTACTATCATACTCCCTCCGTTCCAAAATATAGGTCTTGGTAGAGATTTCCACTATGGATCACATACAGATGTATCCAGATACATTATAGAGTGTAGATTCACTCATTTTGCTCCATATGTAGTCCATGGTGGAATCTATACAAAGACTTGTATTTAGGAACAGAGAGAGTGCATATTAAAGAAGAATGGAAGAGGAACATGGTAAAGAAGAGCAAGCAGATTTTGGATAATAAAATGTTGGTTGTGCAGTGCCCACACATGATGAACCAGAGCGCATTAAGAACGCAACTCCCAGCTGTCTCTCGACCATTTTAGGCGGTTGGATGAAGATCCTACATCTCCTAACCCTTCTTCTTCCTCGTCTCTGATTCTTCCCATACAGAACACCGCATGGGCCGCCGGCCGGACCACCGGTCCCCACCTCCTGTGTTCCTCCGCCACCCCCACCCCCACCCGCATCAAGTTTTCTTTGTTCGGCGAGGCCCCACAACCACTCGAGCCCCTTCATTCGCACCGGCCAACTCCGGCGAGCTCTGTAAAATCGACTGACCCAATTTTGAAATTTAGTCTACTGTGATTTAACTAGTGTGGAATATAAAAGGGGAAAACCATAAGCATTGGGAGTGTAGTGTTGAGCATGCCATCGCGGATCTGAAGGTGCAAACCGGACAAGGCAACTTCGCAACCAAGACAAGAAATCAGAGTAAAGCAGTGGCGATCTATTTTCTTGCTCCGATAAATAAGTTGAGCAGATACGAAAGAGTACCACCTCTGGTGCGGTGCCGTGTATGCATCTGCTGAGAATTTGACGGTGTTGCGGTAGCGATGGCTATCAGTGGCGGTGAAGCAGATCTAGGAGGGTAGACGGTGGCGGCGGGGCGCGGCGGACGAGACGGTCATAGGAGCGGCACCGACGAGGTGGACGACGGCGGGGATGAAGCGATAGGACGGGATGCAAGGATCCCGGTCCGAAGCTGTGGATGAGAGAGGTCGATCTCTTGTAATGGACGGCGGCGTCGGGGTATCAGCTCTGGCATGGTAGAGGAGGACGGCGGTGGATGGGGTGGCGGACGTCGGCGGACGGAGGAGGCTGGGGTGGAGAGGGTGTTTTCGCGCCCACGGAGTACGAATGGGGAAAAGGGAGGTAGACTGGAAGGGGGGAATCATGTATTTGGGGCGCGCTTGTCTCATATGCGAGGAAATTTACAAACTTAGCCCCCGTTTCAAATTTCCTACTACATCACAGCAATATTAGTCGGTTGGGGATAGGGTGGTAATCTCGCATACACCTAATATGTGCCACCATGTATGAATATGAATCGGGGAGGGAGTCGATTTTGGCCAAGGATACACTGTGTTTTGGCGCCCACCGTGTATGAATCCGAGTGAGAGGCGGTTATGTCACGTTTGGGTGAAATTACAAACCTAACCCTATCGAAACCTATAGAAATCCAGCAAATAGGCTTTGCATGGCAGGGAGAGGCAGAAGTAATTTCCATCTCACAGATTTTGGTTTCGGGCGGTTACTGCGACTTTCCCCGCTTCGTTCAAATTTTGCAGAGTGCACGTTTATCGTGCCAACTCAATTCGAATCCCATTTGTATTCTATTTTTTTCAAGCGGGATCCATTTTCAATTGGAATTACATTATATATACATCTTTTTTTATATATACTTTCAAAATCACAACAAAGAATTCTGCTCCTTTATATGTATAATATGATTTACAAATAAAATGATCTCAAAATCTTAAGGTTGAATTCAAAAAAAATTAACCAAATTATGTTCTACTAAAATGTATGGATCAGTAATATCTACATATTAAATAACATAGATGTGCGTGAATTCATATGAGTATGCATGTTTGATAGATCAATTTTGGTTCGAGTATGGATTACATGTATCATTGTCTCGAATTCAAATATTTGAATCCCTTTTATGTTCACTCCTTTCACGCCCATCTCTCTCGCATGCATGCTCCTTCATGTAGGTATCACTCTCTTTTCTCCAGCTCACCCGTGCGCTCATTCATGTTTCTCCTATCCTCGCAAACATGGTCTCTCGACGTCTCCCTTGAGAAGTGTCACACTCTCCCTATCATTATACATTACACGGTTTTCATTATCTCTCACGTCTCTACTGTTCTCTGGTATCACTCGGTACCTAAGCTTTCTTTTTCACGGCCACACACACAGTCTCCACTCGTCTTTCACTTTGTCTTTCTCTCTATGGGATTCTCTCACACACCCTATATGTCTCTAGATATGACTCATACCACTAAAATTACTCTCTCTCTCTCTCTCTCTCATGTAGACACAACATTTGTTGCGGTCTCCTTTTCGTCTCCATCCCAGACTGACATTATTCATTTGTTTACCGATTAGACAACCCCCCCCCCCATCTCTCTCTCTCTCTCTCAGACACACACACGCAACTCCTGCTTCCACTCCCCTTCCCGACTACCGTCTCTCTCTCATACACACAAAACTCTCGCTTTCGCACCCCGACTCATATTTCTCTCACAAACATTTACCGACTAGCCTCTAGATAGGTTTATATACCCGCACACTCGTCCTTCCACTCCCCTTCCCGACTACCGTCTCTCTCTCTCTCTCACAAAAGTCTCGCTTTCGCACCCCGACTCATATTTCTCTCACAAACATTTATCGACTAGCCTCTAGATAGGTTTATACACCCGCACACTCGTGCTTCCACTCCCCTTCCCGACTACTGTCTCTCTCACACACACACAAAACTCTCGCTTTCGCACCCCGACTCATATTTCTCTCACAAACATTTATCGACTAGCCTCTAGACAGGTTTATACACCCGCACACTCGTGCTTCCACTATCGCATACATGTCTCTCTCCCGCTCCTTGTATCTATGTAGATTTTTCTTCCCTTCTTGATACACGCCCTCTCGATCATGCACACACACACACACTATCGCCTCATTTTAAGTTGATACCTATCACACACACACTCCTTGTGTCTTTGTCACACATGCACTCCGTCCTCCTCCACCCTCCCTCTCTCTAACACACACATGGGCTTTTTGCAACAACTAGCAAGATGCCCATGCGTTGCACGGAACATCAAGAAGCATTTGTATGAGTAGTTTATCTTGTGGGGGGAAAGGATGAACCAGGGAAGGCCTTATTTGCAAATGTGGAGAGGGATGTGGGTATCTTTTTGCAAAATTGCCATAGTTTCCTTCCTATCCGTCAGATATAGATCGGACGGGATATATTGCAGGATGGAAGGCACACCATCATCACCGACAATGCTTTTTATAAGAGTAGGGATAAAAACAGAGTTGGTGATGATGGTGGGCCTGCCATCCTGCAATGTAGGTCATCCGATTTATATCTGATGGATAGGAAGGAAAATATGGCAATTTACCCGCACTCATCACCACATTTGCAGATAAGGCCTTCCCTCGTTCATCCTTTTCTCCCACAAGATCTTGATGTTTCGTGCAACGCACGGGCATCTTGCTAGTAAGAATAGAAATTAGACATATACCACTTCTCGAATCTTGAAACCAACAACATTCCTCCCTTATCTCATCAAAACCGCCAAAGGAATATATTTTGAGTGAAACATAACATATTTTTAGTGATATACGTATTTCAAAACAAGACTTTTTTTCTATCAACTTGGTGAATATGTATTATTCTACTTTGATCATGTGGCAACGCATTGGCACATTGCTAGTAGTTATTATAATTTTTTGGACACTAGACAAACGGTGGAGTACATATACGAAGAGAAGAGGCGCACGCACACAGTCGGCCTCTTGCTGTCTCGCACACATACTGTTACGTAAAGGCGACGTTAACAAATAAACCCTAAAACCCTAGGTGCACGATTGCTGCATTTGTGGGTACCGGGTACGTGGTGGAGCACCTTTGTAGGAATAGTCAGCTCGCGTGATAATATGATCCGTAGGAGTTAATGACCGGGACCAAAGGTGAACGACTTGGAGGCGGTGGCTCGCTAGTTGCCACAGATCGAGTAGCCACGTTTGAAATACCATTTTTTTAGCGGGGTTAAGAGTTTTGATTTTCAATGGCGCATTATAAGTACTAAGTAGTTTTTAGAACGATTGGTATGGAGCGAAAATGGAATTCATAGTACTACGTACCTCCTTGGCATATGGTTATATGGGTTTATGTTGCGAGATGTTGAACCTGGTAGTTCTAGGGCAAATACTATGGTTTAGATTTAGATGCTGGTTTTCAGTAATGAAAATCGGAAGGGGAAACCCTTCTTTGATTTAAAACAAACTACTACCTCCATTCTGGTTACTAGTCCCCATCGTATTTTGGGTCAAAGTTTGTCCATGAATTTTACTTGTAAAATGTGAATGGAAAACGAGATTTTGTTATACCCAAACAAAAAAAGGACTGGAGGGGGTGATTTCTCTGACACGGACGCGACCTCTCATACTGTAGGCATTGAACCGGCACGCCGGCCAAGAGGGCCCCACTCGCTGCAGGCCCGGCTGAGCACGCCTCCTCGCCGCATGCAACCAGCTTAAGACTGCTTCGTCTGTTATTGTTTGGAAAGTAGTTGCTATTATTAAATGACCCGAAAAGAAATATTTCGTGCCACATCAGTAGATGCATGGACATCACAACAGGCATGCTGACTGGATAAACATTTGAACCTAGCTATTATGAAGGAAATTTTGTATTGACAACAATTTTAGATAGCAGGAGATGCCTAGCCTGCTCTGCCTCTGCTAGCTTATTTCTGGCTTCTTCCATCTCTTCTTTGGCTTGGGTTAAGAGAGCATCTGATTGCTCTTTTCGCTTCTTCAGGAACTCAACTACATTCCCAAGGGCTGCTGCAAGCTTTCTTTCAGCCTTTACTAGAGCCACGAGGACACGAACAGCTGACGACTCCACCTGGCTTGTGTGTAATCTAGCATCATCTGGGAATTTGCACCTTGTGTCTAATCCAACATCATTAGGGAACAGGCACCTTGTGTGTAATCCAGCCTCATTTTGGAAGCATGATCTCGACGTTGACCATACTTCCCTCCTCGGAGGAACTGCATCCTGACATGAAGTTACTTATTTTTTTAGATCAATACTCAGAGCAATCCAGATCCATTTAGTAGAAGCCAGATAAATAGAACTCGGAGAAGTGAATTCGAAAGGAAAAAAATATAAAAACAGACTACAAGGTGAGAACACCCACTTCCTACATCAAGCTAAAAACGAAAGCATTAGGACGATTAAGACTCTTCTTATTACACATCGAAGAACACTAGGCTTAAGAGAAACAGAAACTACAACATATACACATCGAAGAACACGAGGCTAAACAAAAGTAATTGAAAGGGTGTTATTTACCAAAGCTCATTTTACAGGTTCGGTGCAGCTCCTCTTTAACTTGCCACGCTCCTTGAAGATGTCCCCAATATCCCGTGTTTGGTCTTCATTGCTACTCTGCATATTCGCCTCATGGTTTTAAAATCTCAACATGACAAGAAAAATATACTAGTAGTAATACTCGCGCATCTTGTGGGCAACATTAAAGCACTCGTCTGCCATCTTAGAGCATCTCCAACAGAATCGCAACACGCGGCGCTTTAAAAAAGCATTTACAGTGCTGAGATTGAGAAGTAGATAGACTAGATAGTAGAGGATAGTTCTCAGCATTGATAGATAAAAAAATAGATAATTCAACTACTCCTCGTCGTCCGACTCCTCCTCGGTGATATCCTCCTCCGACGTCTGCTTGTAGGCGTGAAGATAACGATCATCGTAGGATTCCCAGGGCGACGCTGCTCCTAGCCTCATGTTGAATTGAGCGTCCACTTTTCGCCTACGCTTGTCCTCGCGATAGGCGGCTCGCTCCGCCTTCCTCTTATCCCTCTCCGCCCTCCTTTGCGCGTAGAACTCATGCTCGTTGATGATGTCCTGCGGGAAGTGTTGGCGCCACAGCGCCATGGCTTCCTCATCCATCTCGGCGATGCCGAGACGGTGCTCCCGCCTCTGGTTGTCACAACGATCCTCGTCGGTGCTAAGCCACGGCAGAGGCGCGAGCTCCTGCGCCCGGTCCCGCGTTGGCACGTTGGGGAAGTTCAATGTTCTATGAGGCCACCGGAGGCGCCACGCCGCCACGTCATATGTGCGGGCGGCCTCGTTGGCGGTGTCAAAATTGACGAGGCCGAGGTGCATCCCGCGGAACCGGATCTCGGCGGAGAAGCCGCCGGACGGGCGCGCGCGGATGGCGTGGTATCCCCAAGTTTCCCGGCGATGCGGCAGCATGGTGGCGCGGCGGCGGTGAGGCAAGAAAGAGCGGGGAGAGAGCGGTGGCGAGGCACAGAGCAGGGAGAGAGCGGTGGCAAGGCACAGAGCGGTGGGAGGGCGCGCCGGACGCCGCACGACAAAACTAGCATAGCACGATACAGGAGCGACGCACAATTACAAGCTGATATTCTGTTGGACACTGGAGGCTATAACCAAATACTTTTATGGGAACAATAGTACCCAGAAAATTTAAAGGGTAGGTATGAACAAAATTGGAACTGCACACGTACTACTAAGTGATTCAATACACACATTACCAATCGAGGAGGAGAACGATGGTCGCCGCGGCCTCTATGAGTCATGGTCGGCAACGGGAGTCAGTTCATTGTCCACGACAGTGGTGCTTCTGCGCTTGGCGTCGGATTCCAGGAAGCAGATTCGAGACCGTGGAAGACGATGCTGGGGAAGAGGCTCCGTGTATGACGATGACGATGGACCGGCTCCTGTGCAGCATATGAGGTCGTCGATGAGGTAGATGTGCTGCGGTGGACGAGTGCGCCGATGTAAAGGGGATGAGCACAAAGGCTGCGGTGCCGTGGAGAAGTCTATTTTGCGGTGGGGATAGAAAATGGGGAGTATTCAGGTGTACTACTCTGGGTGCCGGGGTGGGGTTGGCTGGGCAGGGTGAACCTGGATTTACGAAAACAGCCCCCTACCAAGAGTCATCCGTAGTCCTGTTCCGATGGCTATGATGGTAACTTCCCACTGCTCGAATCAAGGTCGCGGGAGATTTTCCCGCTGACCTCAAAATTTTGTGACAATGAACTCCCCGTGTGGCGTGTTGAGCGATTCGGCTAAGGGGGTGTTTGGTTCCAGGGACTTTTTTGTGTTGGGACTAAAAAAAGTCCCTAGCAAACCAAATAGGGGAGGACTTTTTTGGGACTTTTTGCTAAAAGTCCTTACAAGCACCTCCTTGAGAGTCTTTTTCAAAATGTCCCAGGGACTAGAAAAAGTCCTAGGACTAGAGAACCAAACACCATCTAAGAAACTAGCGAGTAGTACTAGTAAACTCTGCATATTAGGTTTGACCAAAGTCAAACTTCCTAAAGTTTGACCAAGTTTATATAAAAATATAAACATTTACCATAACAAATATGTATGATGTGAAAGTACATTCAATAATGAAACTAATGGTATTTATTTGTTATTGTATATGTTAATATTTTTTGTTATAAGCTTTCTAAGAGTTTACAAAACTTGACTTTGACCAATGCTAATACGCGGACTTAAATAAAAACGGAGGGAGTACACATTTGTTTTCTTAGTTCGTAGTGAACTAATCATTTGTTGAAATTGTGAAATAAATATATTAAGCTCTACAATTCAATAGTTACAATCATTGTCGAATCCCAAGATGTATACAAGGTCTATGGTACTTCACAACATGCTCAAACTCACATAATCCCAGTTAAATGAGAATCTAAATGCATTTCATAGTTATTACTTTGTAGGATGCAACAAAACCAACCATAACTCTACATCAACCATTATAGAAACAACATTTTGAACATATCCCAATGTGTGAATGAAACATGCAGAGAGAGCTTGCGAAGATGGATCAGATAGGGCGGGAAATATTGTATGTATGTGGAGAAGAGAGTAGGAGACAAACCTAACAAGACAGGGGGGGGAGAGAGAGAGAGAGAGGAAGAAGTTAGGTCTGTGAGAAAGATGGAGACATGTAATATACGTGATATGCGTGTGCATCCGGATTCTGTATACGTGGAAGGAGAAGAGACAACATGTCTGATGAGAGAGTTGGAAAAACATGGAAGAGAGGGGAAGGATCTCGTGGGTTGAGGGGTTGATAATTTTTTGCGGGGGAGAGAGGGATTGGTAATTTTGTGTGTGTGAGAGAGAGAGGGTGGGGAGGAGTTAGTCAGCCGTCATCACATCATCCTGCTTCCAAATGGCCCCGCATTCTCTAGTGCGGTGTGGTCACCGTCTTCGATCTCCTCGATGCCCTCTTGGAAGATTGAGGTGTTGTGCATGTTGGGGTGCAAAGAAGCACAAGCGAGAGTGGTCGCCGTATAACCTTGGATGGTGATGAATTGTGTGCTCGGGGGAGGGGGTGTGTGTGTGTTGTGCTATGTGTGTGTGTGTGTGTGTGTCAGATATTGAGAGAAAACAAACCTAAGGAGAGAAATGGGTATTCACGAAGAGATTGTGCGCGCCTTGAGGTGGGCAGGGGCCGGGTGAGGGTGTCAAAATGTTCGCGTTGATGCATGTGTTACATGCGATCATGCGAGGGACGGACGAATCGAGAGAGATGGTTGTTGTGTTACGGATGCTCCTCTCCTCTCCTCTCTCTCTCTCTCTCTCTCTCTCACACACACACACACACACACACACGCACACACAAACAAGTAAACTAGAAGACCGTTCTCTCATGTATAGACAACGTATCGGCATCTGTCTATGTCTCACTCATGCATGATCATTTGCACATTCACACCTCTCTATGTCTGTATCACAAGCACACCGTCTCCACATTGTCCTTCCGCCACAACACACATATGGACACATACACATGTTTTCTCTCAGTCAGACACACAAAATCAGTATTAAAAAAACTAGGGCGCACCTAAAACATCCAAATCCAAATAAACACGAACTGGAGCTAAATTCAAATATATGGAAATATTGCAGCGTCAAGAACTTTTCCAGGGAAAAAAAGTTGAGTAATATTCGGGGATTGTTTTCACACACACAAAAAGGTTCGGTGGATGTCCTTCGAGCGCGACACGGTGCCGCACCGTTCAATCGACCGCGCGGCCGCGGTTCACGCGCTTGCACATGATTCCATATCGTGGCTATGGTACTAACTAATAAAAGCGATGCCTAACTCTAACGTTTACGTGTACTAGTACGGTTTTATTTTAAGTCTGACCAACCTTATATAAAACTAAAGTAAGCTCCCATACGCGCACTCATCAATATGCCGCCGCCGCCGTTGCGCATGTCGGCGCCCGCCTGCTCCGGCCAACAATATCTCGCCATCACCGCCGTGTCGCCGCCATACCTGTGCCATGAAGCCGAAAGCTCGTCCGCTCACGTCGTCTGCAGTCCCTCCTCACGATGCCGCCACGCTGCCAAGCACGCGAGCAGCTGGTGGAGCCGCATCTATGCATGCAGTGTACGAAGAGGAGGACGAGGGCGTGCTCCAGCACGCCGGCGAGGAGGAACTAGTGTGTTGTTGTCATCTCCGCCCGCGCGGAGGAGGCGCGCATGGTGGCTTACACGGCAGAAGCCGGTCGCGCGCGCGTCGAGCCCGCAAACCGTGTGCGGACACGGAATCTACCTTCGAGACCTTGAATGCCACGTGCATCCTGCAATCTGAAGGAGCAATTTGGGCAGTCGACTCTTGTGAGCCGTTTGATGCAACATGGATGGCTAGAAGGGCTTCTTCCATCTCTTCTGCCGTCTTCTTCCTTCGCTCCGTCGAACTTCTTTCACAAATCGACTAACCCAAATTATACTACTAGTACGGACGTATTAAGTACAGTAGCAACACGAAGATACGAGCAGTAGTACCAATTGCAAGAAGAACAATAGTAAGACATAGTACTAGTACTACCGTACGTACTAAAGAGTTCAAATAACGAGAAAGAACATAAACATAGTTCTACTGGGGCCTCAGCACAACACACCCCTTGAAAATAAACTAAGCAACTAGTCCGCTTGACACTGCAGTAGAACCAGCATGAGCGACGGCACTGCCACCTAATCGGAGTCCGAGTCCACGTCCTCGACTTCGTCCTCGTCCCTCTTCCTCTTCCTCTTCGCTGACGCTTCTTTGATTGAACCGGACACTGGGCTCTGCTTCTTCATCCAACCCTTGTAGATATTTAAACAAAGGTAGGCATCCATTGCTGCGTACAGGATGTGATCTTCATCTAATGTCTACGACTCCCATGAATGATGAAACTCATATGGGGTTTCTTTAGTTTAGTGTACGAAGGATCGATCATGGCTGCTGCCAGGGTCAGCATTGAAGGTTGAGAGGAGGACACCAGCCTTGCCTTCTGGAGATCGAAGGGCTAGCCTACAACGAGACCTATCCGACGCAGGACATCACTCTTGTTCCTAAAGCCTACGGTAATGAATTTCACTCTTTTGTCCTTGAGGAAGTTCTTAAGATCCGGGCACTCAACGTCGGCATGGCATATGTAGTAGACCAAGCAAACGTTATGTACGCAAACCTGGATCACGGCGGGCTTCTTCCTCTTTGCCTCCTTTAGAATCTTCTCTCTTTCTAGGACTGTGGTGTACTCAACATCTAGCCCAGCGACCCACTCATCCGTTGAACTGTTGAACATGCGTAGGGAACGAGCAAGGCATGCTTTCACCGTCGTGGATCCACGTGTGTAGATGACGATGAACTCATCGTCGGTGATGGCTCTAACCTGGTACTCAGCGGCGACCATGGAGATTTGGGAGGCCATGGATTTTGGAGGAGGGTTAGGAGAAGTTGAACTGTTGTACCCCACAAAAAAAACTGGAAGCAAACTAATGTGAAAGGACGGGACGACTGGGAGCGAACTGTTGTAAGGTAGAAGACGGGGACGAGTAGGGTGTGCAAACAGCATGGGGTTGCTGGCTTGCACAGTGGATAAACGGCTGCAAGCCCCCAAAGAGTTCTCGAGAACTATGCGGGGCCCACTAGATGTCATGTCTACTAGACCCATATCGTAGGCCTGACGATATAGCTTCCGCCTGTTCGCACGCCATGCCGGCGCGTGGATGTAACTTCACTTAATTCTGTCAACCGTCGCGCCTCCAATGACCTTCGCCTCCCTCGCGCGGTCGTGCCCTTTGAGACTTCGACCGGCTATAGATGAGCAATTTTTTTTGCCTACTCCGCATGCATGATACTCCCTCTGGTCCTTTTTACTCCGGTCAACCGTTTGCAAAGTGTTTGACCAAATTTATACTAAAAATATCAATATCTACAATACTAATTATAATGAGTATAAGAACTACATTTTATAATGAGTGTAAAAATATTGATTTGACATTGTGAATGTTGATACATTTTTCTATAAGTTTGGTCAAAGTAGAGGTACATTGACTTCAGACAAAACTTAAATGCACAATGCAGACTAGTTCCTCCATCCAGGTGCGTGCCATGTCCTATCTTGTCATCACAACAAGGTTAGCTATTAGAGTACTACTACCTCCCTTCTAGTTTAAAGGGCTCGATTCAAAAATTTCACCTACTCTTAGCAAGATAGCAGAGGCGGTGGAATAGTTTTTGAAGTCTGCAAAAGTACTCAACTAATGTTGTCGTTCTTCACAAAAAATGTGTTTACCAATGCATGCATGAACACAAGTTACTCTAACCCCCCTCTCTTCTTTAATTCTTTGCCACATCAGCATGTTTGCTATTCCCGTGTGCATGAGGCTAGTTGTAAGGGTAGTATCATAGCTAGTATCATGCATGTCAACTAGGCAATTTTGATGAGGTGTCATAAAATTAAATGAAGAAAAAGAGGGTTGAGTATCATATCATGATACTGTATCATAATAAATGCTATACTACTATGTGTCATGCATGATAATAAATAAAGTACTACTCCCTCCGTTCCCAAATATTTGTCTTTCTAGTGATTTCAAATGAACTATCACATACGGATGTATATAGACATATTTTGGAGTATAGATTCACTCATTTTGCTCCGTATGTAGTCACTTGTTGAAATCTCTAGAAAAACAAATATTTAGGAATGGAGGGAGTACATGATACTAGTATATGATACTATGCATTAGGGAGGTAGTATCATATGCATTATATTAGTATATGATACTTCCCATTACAACCAGCCTGATACTACCAGCTAAGATACCACCATTATGGCCAGCCTTAATCATCGCATGCAATAATTTAGTGCACCTTGAAATATGAACATGTGTGGGGCGTGTATGTTTTTAATGACTTGAGACTATACCTAGCCCGGCATGCAAGATGACTTATTATGCATCGTTCCCCATACCTACACGAAGCCCGTTCGTCTCCAAATCTTTTCCTCTCCATGTGTGGAAACAATATGCCTGCCAGACTCTCCTTCTCCCTTCGGCGGTCCCACCACTCCACCCCGTGTGGAAAAAATCTGCATGCACGACTCTCCTCCCCCCACACTCGTCCAATCCGTTGTGACCAGTAATATTTCCACCCCTTCCCTCCCCCCATAATTTACTTCAACAAATATGCCCACGTAGTTGTTACGTTAATCACGCAACGTATCTTTCGGGACGCTGCTTCAGTTACTTAACTACAGGTGCATTGGGTCACTGACATATGGGCCCAACAAGGGTCTGGCCCACATGTCAGTGATGCAACTGGACCTGCAGTTAAGTCAGTGTAGCTCAGTCCATATCTTACATAGGTGTGCCACTGTTCGCTATAAATACTGCGCCTCCCACGACACTCGGAAGAACGCTCACGTTCATCGCTATCTCCTCCCCTCCCTCTCATGTCGACCACCATGGCATCGCCCCTCCCAAGCCCTAAGCGCCCCTCGCTGCACTGCCTAGACGGTCACGCGTCGCCATTCCGTTCCTCGCCGCCACTGGTCGAGTTGGACATGTCGGTGTTCCACTCCTCGCCGTGACACGTCGGCATTCCCAATCACGCCAGCACGTGCATCGGAGGATGCATCGGCTCCCCGCTACGAGGAGAACACCGCGCCGCCCACCGAGCCCCCACCCCCCAGCCTTGAGGAGCTTTGGAAGGAAATGGATGTCGCCATGTGGGAGGCTTTGCCGCCGGTAGAGCACGCCAAAATAGAGGCAGAGAAGAAGGTCGAGGAAGAGAAGCGCGCCACGGGGCAAGCTGCCTAGCCTAGCATGTACAGACATGGCCTCGGAACACAAGAGACCGAAAGGTCGAACATGAGTCATATAGTGGATACGATCAACATGAAGATGTTCACCGATGATGACTAGTCCGTCTCACGTGATGATCGGACACGGCCTAGTTGACTCGGATCATGTATCACTTAGATGACTAGAGGGATGTCTATTGGAGTGGGATTTCATAAGATGAACTTAATTATCCTGAACATAGTCAAAAGGTCTTTGCAAATTATGTCGTAGCTCGCGTTTTAGTTCTACTGTTTTAGATATGTTCCTAGAGAAAATTTAGTTGAAAGTTGATAGTAGCAATTATGCGGACTGGGTCAGTAAACTGAGGATTGTCCTCATTGCTGCGTAGAAGGCTTATGTCCTTAATGCACCGCTCGGTATGCTGAACCTCGAACGTCGTCTGTGGATGTTGCGAACATCTGGCATACACGTTTTGGTAACTATGTGATAGTTCAGTAATGTTAAATGGTTCAGAATTGAGGCACCAAAGACAATTTCGAAATGTCGCGGAACATATGAGATGTTTCGAGGGCTGAAATTGGGATTTCAGGCTCGTGCCCACGTCAAGAGGTATAAGACCTCTGACGAGTTTCTTAGCCTGCAAAAGTAAGGGAGAAAAGCTCAATCATTGAGCTTGTGCTCAGATTGTCTGAGTACAACAATCACTTGAATCAAGTGGGTTAATCTTCCAGATGAGATAGTGATGTTTCTCCAAAGACATTGCCACCAAGCTACTAGAGCTTCATGATGAACTATAACATATCAGGGATAGATATGATGATCCTTGAAATATTCGCGATGTTTGACACCGCGAAAGTAGAAATCAAGAAGGAGCATCAATTGTTGATGGTTAGTGAAACCACTAGTTTCAATAAGGGCAAGGGCAAGAAGGGGTACTTCATGAAACGGCAAATCAGTTGTTGCTCCAGTGAAGAAACCCAAGGTTGAACCCAAACCCGAGACTAAGTGCTTCTGTAATGAGGGAACGGTCACTGAAGCATAACTACCCTAGATACTTGGTAGATGAGTAGGCTGGCAAGGTCGACAGAAGTATATTGGATATACATTATATTGATGTGTACTTTACTTGTACTCCTAGTAGCCCCAGGGTATTAGATACCGGTTCGGTTGCTAAGTGTTGGTAACTCGAAATAAAAGCTGCGAAATAAAAAGGGACTAGCTAAAGGTGAGATGACGATATGTGTTGGAAGTGTTTCCAAGCTTGATGAGATCAAGCATCACATACTCCCTCTACCATCGAGATTGGTGATAAACCTAAATAATTGTTATTTGGTGTTTGCGTTGAGCATAGGCATGATTGGATTATGTCTATCGCAATACGGTCATTCATTTAAGGAGAATAATAGTTACTCTGTTTATTTGAATAATACCTTCAATGGTCTTACACCTAAAATGAATGGTTTATTGAATCTCGATCGTACTAATACACATGTTCATGCCAAAAGATATAAGATAATGATGATAGTACCACATACTTGTGGCACTGACATTTGAGTCATATTGGTATAAAATGCATGAAGAAGCTCCATGTTGATGGATCTTTGGACTCACTCGTTTTTGAAAAGTTTGAGACAAGTGAACCATGTCTATTGGTATGTGCGCATGAAGAAACTCCATGCAGATGGATCATTTGGACTCACTTGATTCTAAATCACTTGAGAGATGCAGATCATACCACATGGGCAAGATGACTGAAAAGCCTCGTTTTTCAGTAAGATGGAACAAGAGATCAACTTGTTGGAAGTAATACATTTTGATGTGTGCTGTCCAATGAGTGTCGAGGCACGCAGTGGATATCATTGTGTTCTTACTTCACAGATGATTTGAGTAGATGCTGAGGATATTTACTTGATGAAACAAAAGTCTGAATTATTGAAAGGTTCAAGTAATTTCAGAGTGAAGTTGAAGATCGTCGTGACAAGAGGATAAAATGTCTATGATATGATCATAGAGATGAATATCTGAGTTACGTGTTTGGTACAAAATTAAGACATTGTGGAAATTGTTTCACAACTAATACCGCCTAGAACACCATAGTGTGATGGTGTGTCCGAACATCATAGATGCACCCTATTGGATATGGGGCATACCATGATGTCTCTTATCAAATTACTACTATTGTTCATGGGTTAGGAATTAGAGACAGTCGCATTCACTTTAAATAGGGCACCACGTAATTCCGTTGAGATGACACCATGTGAACTATGGTTTAGAGAAACCTAAGCTGTCGTTTCTTGAAAGTTTGGGGCTGCGATGCTTATGTGAATAAGTTTCATGTTGATAAGCTCGAACCCCAAGCAGATAAATGCATCTTCATAGGACACCCAAAACAGATGGGTATACCTCCTAATTCAGATCCGGAAGCAAAAGGTAATTGTTTCTAGAAATGGGTCCTTTCTCGAGGAAAAGTTTCTCTCGAAAGAATTGAGTGGGCGGATGGTGGAGACTTGATATGGTTATTGAACCGTCACTACAACTAGTGTGTAGCAGGGCACAGGAAGTTGTTCCTGTGGCACCTACACCAATTGAAGTGGAAGCTGATGATAGTGATCATGAAGCTTCGGATCAAGTCACTACCGAACCTCATAGGACGACAAGGACGCGTACTGCTTCAGAATGGTACGGTAATCCTGCCTTGGAGGTCATGTTGTTAGACAACAATGAACCTACGAGCTATGGAGAAGCGATGGTGGGCCCGGATTCTGACAAATGGCTCGAGGCCATAAAATCCGAGAGAAGATCCATGTATAAAACAAAGTGTAGACTTTGGAAGAACAACTTGATGGTCATAAGGCTGTTTGGTACATATGGATTTTAAAAGGGAAGACAGACAATGATGATAAGTGTCACCATTAACAAAGCTCGACTTGTCGCTAAGATGTTTTCCAACAAGTTCAAGGAGTTGACTGCGATGAGACTTTCTCACTCGTAGCGATGCTAAGAGTCTGTTGGAATTATATTAGCAATTACTGCATGATTTATGAAATCTTGCAGATAGGACGTCAAAACATTGTTTCCTCGACGATATATTTGAGGAAAGGTTGTATGTGATACAACCAGAAGGTTTTGTCAATCCTAAAAGATGCTAACAAGTATGCAAAGCTCCAGCAATCCTTCTAAGGACTGAAGTAAGCATCTCAGAGTTGGAATATACGCTTTGATGAGATGATCAAAAAATTTGGGTTTATACAAAGTTTATGAGAAACTTGTATTTCCAAAGAAGTGAGTGGGAGCACTATAGAATTTCTGATGAGTATATGTTGTTGATATATTGTTGATCAGAAATGATGTAGAATTTCTGGAAAGCATATAGGGTTATTTGAAAAGTGTTTTTCAATGGAAAACCTGGATTAAGCTACTTGAACATTGAGAATCAAGATCTATAAGGATAGATCAAAACGCTTAATAGTACTTCCAAATGAATGCATACCGTGACAAGATTTTGAAGGAGTTCAAAATAGATCAGCAAAGAAGGAGTTCTTGGTTGTGTTATATGGTGTGAGTACTGAGTAAGACTCAAGACATGACCACGGCAGAAGAGAGAGAAAGGACGAAGGTCGTCCCCTATGCTTTAGACGTAGGCTCTATAGTATGCTATGTTGTGTACCGCACCGGAAGTGTGCCTTGCCATGAGTCACTCAAGGGGTGCAAGAGTGATCCAGGAATGGATCATAGGATAGCGGTCAAACTTATCCTTAGTAACTAGTGGACTAAGGAATTTTCTCGATTATGGAGGTGGTAAAAGAGTTCGTCGTAAAGGGTTACGCCGATGCAAACTTTGACACTAATCCGGATTATTCTAAGTAGTAAACCTGATTCGTATAGTAGAACAGTTATTTGGAATAGCTCCAAATAGAGCGTGGTAGCTGCATCTAGGAGATGACATAGAGATTTGCAAAGCACACACGGATCTGAAAGGTTCAGATCCGTTGACTAATAACCTCTCTCACAAGCGAGATATGATCAAACCCCATGGGTGTCGATTCACTACAATCACATAGTGATGTGAACTAGATTATTGACTCTAGTGCAAGTGGGAGACTGTTGGAAATATGCCCTAGAGGCAATAATAAAATGGCTATTATTGTATTTCCTTGTTCATGATAATTGTCTATTATTCATGCTATAATTGTATTGACCGGAAACCGCAATACATGTGTGAATACATAGACCACAACATGTCCCTAGTGAGCCTCTAGTTGACTAGCTCATTGATCAACAGATGGTCATGGTTTCCTGACCATGGACATTGGATGTCATTGATAACGGGATCACATCATTAGGAGAATGATGTGATGGACAAGACCCAATCCTAAGCCTAGCACAAGATCATGTAGTTCGTATGCTAAAGCTTTTCTAAATGTCAAGTATCTTTTCCTTTGACCATGAGATTGTGCAACTCCCGGATACCGTAGGAATGCTGTGGGTGTACCAAACGTCACAACGTAACTGGGTGGCTATAAAGGTGCACTACGGGTATCTCCGAAAGTGTCTGTTGGGTTGGCACGAATCGAGACTGGGATTTGTCACTCCGTGTGATGGAGAGGTATCTCTGGGCCCACTCGGTAGGACATCATCATAATGTGCATAATGTTATCAAGGAGTTGATCGCGGGATGATTTGTTATGGAACGAGTAAAGAGACTTGCCGGTAACGAGATTGAACAAGGTATCAGATACCGACGATCGAATCTCGGGCAAGTACTATACCGGTAGACAAAGGGAACTGTACACGGGATTGATTGAATCCTTGACATCATGGTTCATCCAATGAGATCATCGTGGAACATGTGGGAGCCAACATGGGTATCCAGATCCAGCTGTTGGTTATTAGCCGGAAAGTTGTCTCGGTCATGTCTGCATCGTTCCCGAACCCGTAGGGTCTACACACTTAAGGTTCGATGATGCTAGGGTTATATTGGATAGATATATGTGGTTACCGAATATTGTTCGCAGTCCCGGATGAGATCCCGGACGTCACGAGGAGTTCCGGAATGGTCTGGAGGTAAAGATTTATATATGGGAAGTCCTATTTTTGTCACCGGAAAAGTTTCGGGTGCTATCGGTAACGTACCGGGACCACCAGGAGGGTCCCGGGGGTCCACCAAGTGGGGCCACTGGCCCCAGAGGGCTGCGTGGGCCAAGTGTGGGAGGGGACCAGCTCCAGGTGGGCTGGTGCGCCCCCCCCCACCAGGGCCCAAGGCGAAGAGAGAAGGGAAAAGGGGGAAACCCTAGGCTCAGATGGGCCTAAGGCCCACCTAGTGGTGCCCCCCTCTCTCCCCCTTGGCCGCCCCCCTAGATGAGATCTAGGGCTGGCCGCCACCCCTAGGGGTGGAAACCTAGGTGGGGGCGCAGCCCCTCCCTTTCCCCTATATATATTGGGGGTTTGGGGGCTGCCATACATATAAGAACATCTCCCACTTGGCGCAGCCGTACCCCTCTCCCTCCTTATCTCTTGCGGTGCTTGGCGAAGCCCTGCAGGAGTGCCACGCTCCTCCACGACCACCACGCCGTCATGCTGCTGCTGGACGGAGTCTTCCCAACCTCTCCCTCTCCCCTTGCTGGATCAAGGCACGGGAGATGTCATCGGGCTGCACGTGTGTTGAACGCGGAGGCGCCGTTGTTCGGCGCTTAGATCGGAATCAAGCGCGATCTGAATCGCTACGAGTATGACTCCTTCATCCGCGTTCTCTTAACGCTTCCGCTTAGTGATATACAAGGGTATATAGATGCACTGCCCTTCCCCTCGTTGCTAGGTTACTCCATAGATTGATCTTGGTGATGCATAGAAAATTTTGAATTTCTGCTACGTTCCCTAACAGAAACAACTGTCGATTCTTCCCTGCCTCTGTCTCATTCCCTTCCTAGGCCTCGCCGTTGTCCACCGCCCTGGTGCTCTCGATGTGGCCTGGTCAACGACCGACATGCATGTGAAGTGGACTGTACGTGGAGAGGCTGACAGCTGGGTCCACGGCCACAACAAGGAAGTGCCTCCTTATTACACGCAAAATAATTATTCCTCCACCTGACAGCAGGGACCCACCGGACGGGCCACCTTATTTCGCAAAAAAACATTTCCCCCTAACTGTTGGGACCCACCAGCTACATCTTACGCAAGGAAGTGCGTCCGGGCAAAAAAACGATTCGCCCCCTGACTGTTGGGACCCACCAGCTACATCTTCACACGCAAGGAAGTGCATGACAGTCGGGACCCACCTGGTCGAAGCGTACATAGCGTTGTCATTCTGGTCGCGAACGTGTACGTACATATATACTGGTCGATGTAGAGGCGCGCATGTGTCGTAGTAGAGGCGCGCACGTAGCATGTACATGTATGTACAGCGGCCAGTGCGCAAGAAAGAAAATATGTCCACGTATGTGTACATACGGGCGGGGTCTCGAACGCATACTTGCGCATACGTACGGCGAGGGCTCGTGTACATGGCTGGGTCGGAACGGAGAAACAGCGTTGTCGTCGTGTTCATGAGGAGCCAACCTGCTGGGTCGGAATGGAATGCGTCATCGTGTTCATCGGGAGGGCTTGGACGGAACAAGTGATGGAAACGAGGCCTGGCGTACCGCAGAATGGAGGAAACGACCTTGTGTTCGACCGGCCACGTTCGAAATAGGATCCTGTTCATCGGCAGGGGTCTGGTGTATCGCAAAATGGAGGAAACGGACCTCCTACGGTCGAAACGGGGGTCATGTTAATCGGGAGGGGTGTGGCATACCGCAAAACAGACGAAACGGACTTGTGTTGGAGCGATACGGTCGAAACGGGGGTCCTGTTCATCGGGAGGGGTGTGGTGTACCGCAAAACGGGACTCCACGAGATACTATTCATCTCCACTGTTGACCTCCTCCAGCCTCCACGGGCTACTGTTCATCCACCGTCGGCCTCCTCCAGCCTCCACCTGCGACTGTTCATCCACGGGCTCCTATTCATCCAACGTCCACCACGCGCTACTCCACCGGCTACTGTTCAACCACCCCTCTCCACAGGCTCCTGTTCAACCACCCCTCCACGGGCTACTGTTCATCCACCCCTCCACCATCTACTGTTCATTCAGCCCTCCACATGGTCGTCCTATTCATCCAGCCCTCCACGGGGTCCTGCTCATCCAGCCCCAACCGGCTCGATCGATCGGGGTCCTGTTCATCTACTCCCACCGCCTCACTATTCATCCACCACCCCCCCCCCCGCAATGCTCACTGTTCATCCAGAGAGGAAGCATTGATCGGCTTCAGTTAGCAGCAGTACCGAAGGAATCGGTCGATCGGGTTCAGTTAACAGCCATCGATCGATCGCTCGGGTTCAGTAACGCGTAGCCTGCAGTGCAATCGCTCGGATTCAGTTAGAGCCTAATGCCTCGCTCGGGTTCAGTTAGAGCCCACGCCTCGCACACACGCGCGTACGTGCACGAGAGAAACGCGCATCGCTCGGCCCCCGACCACCCACTGTAACCGGGAACTCCCCGAAATTTTCCTTGCCCTCGCTTCTACCATGATTTTTTCTATCATGGACGGCCCAAAGAACGTCATGCAGCTGCGTCTCCAGCCCGCCCAGGACGAAAAGCCCATTTTCTGTCATGATTTTTTGTCATAGAAGTAGGAGCCCACCACATCTATGATGATACAGGGTTTTGTCACAATTATCATCATAGAAGTGTCATATGTATGACAGAAAAAAGTTTCATTCGGCCCAAAATGTCACGGATGTGTCTTTTTTTTGTAGTGTGAGCTAAACGAAGAGGGTGCTGAGGTGGCGCCGGATTTGTTCATGTTGAACCAAGAAGATGGCGAGGACTCGGCAGAGGAGATCGCCTCCAGCGACAAGGGCGAAGACGAGGAGATCGAGGATGGTGAAGACGCCGCGCCGGACGATGGAGTGGACGGCCAGCCTCAACCCGACTGTCCCTCAAGCAATGAGCCGCATGCGAGCACACCAACTGCTGTTGGGGACGACCAAGCCAAGACTCGCCAGCCGACCACCCCTCCAGCCGGCGCCGCCAACTCCACCAACCTGTCGGGCCCGCTTGCTGCTCCCCTGGCCTAGGCGGCCAACTTATCTTTAACTTTTTTTCAGCCTAGTAGTCTTTTGAACAATACTGTTAGACTTGTGCAGTTTCACCCACTGGGGTGTATTCAAACTTATAGAATTCCGGCTTCAAAACCTTCTTGTGTAAATATTATTTTGCACGTGTTGTGCTAATTCCGATTTCCGAATTTTCTTGCTTTTTGATCCCTTTTGGCTTTTTCCTTTGCCGCCCTCCCTTGGCTGCCGTCTTGCCAACCAAGCAGCCGCTCTGCGTACTGTGGCTGGGACAAGTACTTAGCAGTTTGGGAGGACAAGTACTTCGGCTTTTTAGGACGTAGCAAGGTAAGTGAGAAACCAGTCGGCCAGTTGCTCAGCAGCCGGTCGGCGAGGCAGGAAGCCGGTCTTTCTTATGGAAATGTTTTTGTCCTTAGCCGTTTTTAATGTGGGCATCGTTTCCTGCCTTCGACTCTTGCCAGCCGTCCATAAGAAGGCAGTCCTTTGTCTTTGGTCCTTGAGGGGCGTAGCCGGCCCCGATATCTTGAAATACCATGGGGAACAGATTGGGCTACCCATGGTCATTTACTCCGACAGTGGCTACGCCCAGTCCTTGTTGAAGGTTAAAACAACACACTTGACGAAAAATCATTGTGGTTTTGATGCGTAGGTAAGAACGATTCTTGCTAGAAGCCCGTAGAAGCCACGTAAAACTTGCAACAACAAAGTAGAGGATGTCTAACTTGTTTTTGCAGGGCTTGCTGTGATGTGATATGGTCAAGGCATGATGTGATATAATTTGTTGTATGAGATGATCATGTTTTGTAACAAAGTTATCGGCAACTGGCAGGAGCCATATGGTTGTCGCTTTATTGTATGCAATCCAATTGTCATGTAATTGTTTTACTTTATCACAAAGTGGTAGCGATAGTTGTATTAACAATAGTTGGCGAGACAACAACGATGCTAGGATGGAGATCAAGGTGTCGCGCTGGTGATTATGGAGATCATGACGATGCTTCGGTGATGGAGATCATGAGCACAAGATGATGATGGCCATATCATGTCACCTATTTTGATTGTATGTGATGTTTATCCTTTATGCATCTTATTTTTCTTAGTACGGCGGTAGCATTATAAGATGATCCCTTACTAAATTTCAAGGTACAAGTGTTCTCCCTGAGTATGCACCGTTGCTACAGTTCGTCGTGCCGAGACACCACATGATGATCGGGTGTGATAAGCTCTACGTTCACATACAACGGGTGCAAGCCAATTTTGCACACGCAGAATACTCGGGTTAAACTTGACGAGCCTAGCATATGCAGATATGGCCTTGGAGCACTGAGACCGAAAGGTCGAGCGTGAATCATATAGTAGATATGATCAACATAGTGATGTTCACCATTGAAAACTACTCCATCTCACATGATGATCAAACATGGTTTAGTTGATTTGGATCACGTGATCACTTAGATGATTAGAGGGATGTCTATCTAAGTGGGAGTTCTTAAGTAATATGATTAATTGAACTTTAATTTATCATGAACTTAGTACCTGATAGTATTTTGCATGTCTATGTTGTTGTAGATCAATGGCATGTGCTACCGTTCCTTTGAATTTTAATGCGTTCCTAGAGAAAGCTAAGTTGAAAGATGATGGCAGCAACTACACGGACTGGGTCCGTAACTTGAGGATTATCCTCATTACTGCACAAAAGAATTACGTCCTAGAAGCACCGTTCGGTGCCAGGCCTGCTGCAGATGCTACTGCTGACGTTAAGAACGTTTGGCAGAGCAAAGCTGATGACTACTCGATAGTTCAGTGTGCCATGCTTTACGGCTTAGAATCGGGACTTCAAAGATGTTTTGAACGTCATGGAGCATATGAGATATTCCAAGAGTTGAAGTTAATATTTCAAGCAAACACCCGATTTGAGAGATATAAAGTCTCCAACAAGTTCTATAGCTGCAAAATGGAGGAGAATAGTTCTGTCAGTGAACACATACTCAGAATGTCTGGGTACCATAACCACTTGACTCACCTGGGAGTTGATCTTCCAGTTGATTGTGTCATTGACAGAGTTCTTCAATCACTGCCACCAAGCTATAAAGGCTTCGTGATGAACTATAATATGCAAAGGATGAACAAGACTATTCCCAAGCTCTTCGTGATGCTAAAGGCTACGGAGGTAGAAATCAAAAAGGAGCATCAAGTGTTGATGGTTAATAAGACCACTAGTTCAAGAAAAAGGGCAAAGGGAAGAAGGGGAACTTCAAGAAGAATGGCAAAAAGGTTGCTGCTCAAGAGAGGAAACCCAAGTCTAGACCTAAGCCTGAAACTAAGTGCTTCTACTGCAAAGGGACTGAGCACTGGAAGGGGAACTGCCCTAAGTATTTGGTATATTTGATATACATGTTATTGATGTGTACTTAACTAATGCTCGCATTAGCGCCTGGGTATTTGATACTGGTTCTGTTGCTTATATTTGTAACTCAAAACAGGGGCTATGTATTAAGCAAAGATTGGCTAAGGACAAGGTGACGATGCGCGTGGGAAATGGTTCCAAGGTCGATGTGATCACCGTCGGCATGCTACCTGTACATCTACCATCAAGATTAGTTTTATACCTGAATAATTGTTATTTGGTGCCCGTGTTGAGCATGAACATTACATCTGGATCTTGTTTAATGCGAGACGGTTATTCATTTAAATCAGATAATAATGGTTGTTCTATTTATATGAGTAATATCTTTTATGGTCATGCACCCTTGCTGAGTGGTCTATTTTTGTTGAATCTCGATAGTGATGATACACATATTCATAATATTGAAGCCAAAAGATGCAAAGTTAATAATGATAGTGCAACTTATATGTGACACTGCCGTTTGGGTCATATCGGTGTAAAGCGCATGAAGAAACTCCATGCCGATGGACTTTTGGAATCACTTGATTATGAATCTGGTGCTTGCGAACCGTGCCTTATGGGCAAGATGACTAAAACTCCATTCTCTGAAATAATGGAACGAGCTACTGACTTATTGGCGGGATCTACGTGTGAAGCGGAGTATATTGTTGCTTTGGAAGCAGCAAATGAAGGAGCTTGGATGAAGGAGTTCATATCCGATCTAGGTGTCAGACCTAGTGCATCTGGTCCAATGAAAATCTTCTGTGATGAATACTGGTGCAATTGCCTTGGCAAAGGAATCCAGATTTCACAAAAGAACCAAGCACATCAAGAGGCGCTTCAATTCCATCCGTCATCAAGGGTCGGAGGGGGACATGGAGATTTTCAAGATACACACGGATCTGAATGTAGTAGACCCGATGACTACGCCTCTTCCACGAGCAAAACATGATCAGCACCAAAGCTCCATGGGTGTTAGAATCATTACCATGTAATCTAGATTGTTGACTCTAGTGCAAGTGGGAGACTGAAGGAAATATGCCCTAGAGGCAATAATAAAGTTATTATTTATTTCCTTAATTCATGATAAATGTTTATTATTCATGCTAGAATTGTATTAACCGGAAACTTAGTACATATGTGAATACATAGACAAAACTTATAGTCCCTAGTCTGCCTCTACTTTACTAGCACGTTAATCAAAGATGGTTATGTTTCCTAACCATAGACATGTGTTGTCATTTGATGAACGGGATCACATCATTAGGAGAATGATGTGACAGACTACTTCTTTCTTCATGTCAGTTTGATTAACCTTGTGTGAGATTGTGTGACTAGCTCTTGGACGAGTACTTGGCGTACTTGAAGTCATCTTGCACTTGACGTTCCGCTTTGGTAGCTTGATGCATGAGCTCAATGAGGTTGGAGTAGGGTTGGAAGTCGGCAATCTTCTTGATGGGATGATTTAGGACATTCAAGAAATGTGCCATAGTTTTCTCATCATCTTCCGTGACATTGGCTCTTATCATGGCAATCTCCATTTCCTTGTAGTATTCTTCAACACTCTTTGTTCCTTGCTTGAGGAGTTGGATCTTCTTAAAGAGATCGCGGTTGTAGTAGGTTGGCACGAAGCATGCTCGCATGACATCTTTCGTTTCCTCCCATGTGGTGATTGGTGGTTCACCTCCTGCTTCTCGGCGCTCAAGGACTTGTTCCCATCATATGAGCACATAATCTTGGAACTCAAGGGATGCCATAGCGATCTTCTTCTCTTCCTCATAGTTGTGCAAACGAAAGATCTTGTCGACCTTCAATGCCCATGATAGGTACTCTTCGGGATCTTTGCTTCCATTGAACTTGGGCATGGTGAACTTGAGCTTTCCATAGCGTTGCTCTTCATTGTGTTGGGGTCGAGGGTGATGATGACACCCTTGACGTGGAGCATTATCAACCTCATGTTCCTCTTGGCGTGGAGGATTTCCATAGTCATATTGCTCTTGATGAACTTGAGGTCATGGAGGAGCTTGTCGAGCTTGTGGGGGAGCTTGAGGAACTTGTGGAGGAGCTTGAGGAACTTGACGATGCACTCTTCCTTGGTAGTGCCTCTCTTGATTTTCTTCGTGAAGTGCTTCCTCTTGATTGTGCCTATCTCGGTTGCGGTTGGCAATGGCTCGACTTGATTCTTGAAGGGCACGTTGCGCCTCAAGAGCTTTTGCTTCACGTTGTTGTTGTTGAAGACGTTGATCTTCGGCGTCTTGTTCATCTTGATGTTGCCGCGCTCGCTCTTCCTCTTGGAGACATTGATGTTGCCTTTCTTGTGCTTGTGCAAGAGGTACTTGGTTTTGTCGATGAGGATGTGCTTGCTCGTCGAATTGCTCTTGTGGATGATTGTCATGTAGAGGATTGCGAGATGCTTGACGGTCTTGATGTGTGGCTCGGCGTAGAGTGTTTGATGTTGGTGTACTTGAGCCGGAGAGGGTGTCATCGGAGTGACGACTCAAGCGGCTCCGTCTTGAGTAGGACGAAGTGGTAGAATGGCGATTCACCAACAAGGCACGAATCTCGTCCATTCTTGCATTGTTCTCTTGTTTGTGAGCGTCGAGCTTGTTGTCAAAGTAGTCTCTTGTTCGTTGCTCGAAGAGTCGCAAGTTGGTTGCGAGATTGTCGATGTGGTCGCTCATTTCTTGTTGTTCTTGATGCAAAGCTCGTTGTGCACTGAAAAGGTGGTTCTTGGTGACATAGGATGAGATGACATGTCGTCGTCTTGCTCGATGAAGAGTGGGTTGGTAGAAGAACTTGGCATATCCATCATTCCAAGCAAATATGTGAGTGGGAGAAAGAGAAGAACTTATACCAAATGTACCTTCACCGATGTTGAAGATGGATCAATGATCACTTAAATGTGCAACAAGGAAATAACACAATTGGTACCAATTCTCGTCGGTCCTCACACCTACACAAGTAAAAGCTTATGATGGAGCTCGGTTAGGATGGTGGCACAAAATTTGATGCAATTGTTAGTGAGCCTCAATAATGTTGGAAAAGATTCACAAATTTGCAAATGCAACAAGTAGACCAATAGCAAGATATGGTAGACGGAAACACACACGGAAATGGATAAGTGGGGTCGTGCAACCAAGGAATGAGCCAAAATGTGGAATCCACGAATCTGCTCTTGTTGCACAACACTAGAGAGACGCCAGCACGATTGCACAATAGGCGGATACGGAACTTGTGCACAACCTACTAAGCAAAAATGCAATGACTTATATCCCAAGTAAGCTATATGTATGGTATTCCAGTGATATGATCCAAGATGATCGAGTATGACAATCGTAATGTAGTATGATGCCATGGTTCTTGCTTATAAGCTCTTTGCTTATATTTTCCTCTTTGCTTAAAAGCTTATTTGGCTCTTTCACTTTTGACCTCTTTTCTCATGCAAAACTTCACAAACCAAGATAGCAATTGTGTATGTGATGACAACTTTGTGACACAAAAGATGATACCAAGTTATGCACCATGATGATATGGTATGTATGCTATGGGATCACTAATGTGCACAAGTGACGTTGCCGACAATACTCAAAGGCTGGTCTCGGTGGGTAAGCAACGCAAAAGTAAGGCTATGTGGTTATCAAAGCAATGGCATGGAATAGACAAAGATGTCGTCGAGGTTACCGGCGCGATAGTCGTTTGTAAGCACGGACGGTTGTTGGCGATGACGAGTCCTTGGCAAAGATGAGCAGTGGTGATGTTGATGCCGAACCGTACCCATATAGCTGAAACACAATAGGACACGGGAACCACAACTCAAAATCTCAAAGACCAAAACGGGTCAATATTGTTGGAGGTGGTACGGTTAAACGATGGTGGTTCTTGCGGAAAGTGGTGGTGGTATTGGAGTTCGTAAGCGGTGGTGGAAGGTGGGGAGGTGGTGGTGGCTGAATTAGATCAGCAGATCAGCAGACGTCCGGTCGGGGAGCATTCGCCCGGTCATCGGACGTCCGGTGGGTAGCGGTCGTTCGGTGCCTGGCAATTTCGGGCATGGGATGAACAGCTCGGGTTCGTGGTGGAGGAGGCGATATTGGTCAAATCCGAGCGATATTGTGGAAGGAAAAGGTGGAGATGATGGGGGAAAGCTAGATCCACTCGTGGCAAAGCAAATCCATGGATCAAATCCAGCAAAACTTCATCACACCAACAAATCACAAAAAAACTGGGGGCTATTTTTGGTGGGGATTTTCGAAATTGGGGAGACACACAACAAAATCAAGCTAGAAAACAAGGGTAGGAGCTCCAAAATCGTGATCAACCTAGGCTCATGATACCAAGATGATGTAGGATAGAACCCTAGATACCCGATCTTTCATGTTTGGAGGGAATCCTACCAAGAACACGAGTGGGGAAACGAGGGCAACACAAGGGAAACATGAGATAAATCACTCAACCAATAAGATATGGTCACACATATGCTAGATCCTCGAAACACAAAGAGTGATACATGATTCAAAGTCAATAAGGGACGATACAAAGGGTCTTCTCCGTGAGGAGGTCTTGAAGGTTCTTCCTGTGATGGGGTCTTGAATCTGCTTGGGGATCTTCTCCGAAGAGGTCGTGAGCTCCGAGGAGAAGTAACCAAGTGGATGAGCAAAGCTCTATATCAAATATGAGGTATCCCAATGCTAACCCTAACTAGGAGGAGGAGGAGTTTTATTTATAGTCTAAGTGCAAAAGGGGGCGGAATGAAGGGGTACATGGGCTTCGGGCCCGAAGTTATGCACACACAGGCAGCAGACGTCCGGTCTCTACCGGTCGTTCGGTCACTCGTGGAGATCCGGACGTCCGGTAGGGCTCGGACCTCTGCTACTTTCGTTTTGTGATCGTTGTGCCGGACGTCCGAGGTGGCCGGTCATCCGGTCACCGGTCGTCTAGTTGGTTCGATCGTCCGCTCGCTGGGCAGTGTTCGCTGTAGCACTCGTCGGCTGGGCCTTCAGGTGTCGGATGTCCGGTCCTGGTCGGACGTCCGCTGGCTAGAACGTCAGGCGCCGGACGTCCGGTCCTGGGCAGATGTCCGCTCGCTGGAGCTTCTTCGGCAGCTCTTCTTCTTGTCCTTCATACTTGGTGTCCTGACCGTCTTGGCCATTGGATGTAGCTGTTCTGTGGCCTTCCTGTAAGTACCTGATCACACATAGTGTTTCCGCTTGAGGTAGTAGCCAAGTCTCATGTGTAGAAAGGGGTAGTTCAGAGAGGAGCGAATTCACCTTATCTTCGATAGCCTTTGCTCGAGCTCTTTTCATTGGTCCAAGTGGTGTCATGGGAGATGTAGATACGTCCATGGGGATGACCGTGGGATGTTCCGCATCAATATACTAGTGCTCTCCATTGTGGCTAGTCTTAGGCTAGCGAAGGAATGCGTGTGGGCCTGTCCTAATGGGCTGCTGCTCCAGAGGCCGAAACCGTGCCCTGTGGTAAAGTGGGCCTGTTTTCTCAGCCCACAGGGGGTCCAAGACGATATATTGCTGGCTCGTGGCTCGTAAAAAAAAACTGCTCGCGGATCCAGCCGAGGCGTCGATCCGATATCCTGGCCTCTCCGCTTCTCAAAACCTAAGGCGATGGCGGCGATGGCGGGCTGGCGGCGATGGGTTCATCCCTTCCACCCCGACCTCTCGCCTCTATTGTTCAATTCCCACCCCCGACCTCTCGTCTCTAACTCTGCGATACAAGTTGCGCCGCCCTCGTCTCCGGCCGGCCGCCTCCTCATCTTCGCCCAGCCGCCGCCCTCTTATTTACCCTTAAGATTTCATCAGGGAGGGGATCCACTCACAGATACGTTGAGGCTTTACACCACTAAAGACTGAACCAGATTTTTACTCCGTGTCGCGCCATCTCTGGAAGTCTGGATGCAACCTCGTTCGAGCACCCAGGCGCTGGTAAGGGTGAGCTCCTGGATCCACAACCCAAAACCAAGCTTATTCTTTTCGATCCACGATGCAAGGACCCCCACCAGGCGGCTCAGAGGGAGTGAGATGGACACGACTAGAAGATGCGTTGTCATCCTCAATCTTTTCTTGTCCAGACTCACCGGTGGCCCGTGGCCTGGTTAGTGGTTACCACGATGAGGTTCCAATAGTCCACGGTAAGATTTCGAAAATCGCTTATGTACCACGAAATATTCATGGATTCAGTTTTGAGATTGGATCCAAATTTCGCTCAAGGGGATCCACTGACACACGCGCAGAGGAGCGGCCGGTCTGCGTCCATCCAGCCATAATGCGAGGCGGGGTCCGGCCAAGACGAGGCTCGCGCTGTGATCGACCAGAGGCGCGGGTCCGGCTTCAGTCGATGCGCTCGAGGTGTCGTGGTGAAACGACTCCGTCTACTCTTCGCCCAGTCGCCTCCCTTCTCCAACCTCCCCAGCTCGTTCTCATGTCTTTCTTCAGGCAGGTGAGATCCGGGTTCCCCTTCTTGTCTCTTAGATTTTTTTATGTTGCCGTGATACGTTGGCTAGGTGTACAGGTTGCTCACCTGGTCTTCCCTTGATTTCTTCAGCCAAGTGAGCTCTTGTTGTACCTGCCGCACAGTGTTCGTACAAAACAAGCGGCACATTTAAGCGAGCTAGGGGCGAGTCAGTGTCAAAACGTGTCAATCAAGGCCTAGCAGTTTTTCTGAACTTTGCCACTTCATAACGTGCTGAACCCTTCTCCTTGTGTTCAGAGTACTGACAAAACTCCTACTGGAAACATGACGATGGCGAACCCCGATTTCAGAAGAACTATAGAAAGAAAGTGTTGAGCATAAAAATGTGATCTACTATAGTGGTGATGTTTCTTTTCTTATAGTGTGGGCAATATTCTTTTTATTCCTTATGAACATAATGTAGTGCTAATGTCAGGAGCATGCATGTACAAATTATATCATAATATACTCTTTATATTGCATTTTCAGTTTAGTTCTTACCTGTGTGTTTTTCACAGTTTCAGTGAAAGCTTGATGATGTTGCGCCCTCGAGTGCTGGTGATTGCCATGCATCCTCTAAATCAACTAAAATTTCTATTGATTTTGTAGCTAATGTAGTGGTAACTCTTCTGATCGCTTTCATATAATTAAATTTGCAATGTACGACCAAGTGCTCCTTCATTTGCCTTCTATAATCATTATTATGTTTTAGAATCATGCTCCAGTTTATAAGATGTTAGAAAAATCTTGATAGGTGCTTGGCTCAGAGGCCTTCGTACAGGTGCCATCTGCACATGCTTCGCTTGATTGCAGCGGTTGGAACTCTGAGATAACCCAACAAATAATCAAATTTGAGTATGTGAAATGAAGCAGAAATTAAGTGTACCACTGATAATATAAATGTCCATTTATGCTTATGTAAAGATATTCTTATTATTCTACCGCATTCCACTCTACGTAGGAAATCCCATTTATGGTATTAGTATATCAGTTACTACTTGATTTCCTAACTAAGTGAAATCCTTGTTAGCATTCTTCTCCTTGAGTGTGGCACACTCCACACATGAAATGTCTAGGCACCGGGCCCGCCTAATTCTTCTTTGTTGCGGAACATGGAGCCCCTTTCGGTAGAGAGGCACATGAACATTTCATTAATGCACCATGTATACAATCTGTAATGACAATTTATGTCTCCTCTTGCATGTTTATTTTTGCTGTGGCTTATTATCTGTCTTGGCACTATGGATTGGTTTTATTTACTGAATACATGGATGTATATGTTGTCATATCAAGCCAATTTGTGTAGGTAAACCTTACTTTTTATCTTAGTATATATGAGATCTTCATTAATTATTGACTAATATAAGGTTATGTTTTAGAAGTATATTATACTTCATGTGGCCATATATATTTACATAAATCTGTATAATTTATTGTATAAGTAGACGGGCGCGGCAACGCGCGCCATCGATGACCTAGTGTGTTAAAACATCTTTGCATTTCTCATCAATTAAGGTACGGTACTTCTAGATTGTTGGCGATTCTAATGATAGACCTCGGGTTGGAGTCATGATGTTAAGGGCGTGCTCGGATGCTCTCCGCTCCTCAACTCTGCTTCCGGAGTTGATGGAGCGACGCCGAACAGGTAAACTCCATAGAGTAGAAAACGGGGAGTGAAGCTGGTTACAGACGAAAAATACGAAGCTGCTATTTCTGAGGTCTGAGATCCTTAAATCAAGGAATTGATAATATTTATGAAGAACCTGCCATCACCAAGTGAAAACGGTTCGCGTGCCCACGCCCGACTCACTCGCTCCTGTTTCTCCGCCAGCTCCACGTGAATCAGGAGCAGAGCTGCCTATGGAACATCTTTGTACTAGCACTATTTCTACAAGGAGCAGCATTTCTGGTGGAAAAGCGGGAGTTGAGGATCCGAAGGAGCTGGAGTATTTCTAAACACGCACTAAGTTTAGCTTATATACATTCTTCATCTTAGATCATAGGGATTCTCTAGGATGTTTAGCTGCCGCAAAAGCGTAGCTTTGGTGACAGATCAGTGCCATCATTGGTAGTGAAACATTCTCGATTAAATCAACTAAAAACACGGTCATATACGAAGGAACAAGGGAAATATTCGTTATAACTCTCGGCAAGCTCTGGTTTACACTGCGGACATGGAGTCCAAAGTGGACATTCTGAGCAAGCTGTAGTCACTATGGATTGACTTTTTTTTATGGAACCTCATCTAAGAGGGACGGTCCTCCTATGATCTTGGCATGGTTCCATTCCACCGGAACGGGTCTGTTCTATCTTTATGTTTGGTAGGAGCAATAGCGAGGAATGGAATGATTACATTTTGGTGTTTGATTTGAGTGATGGAATGGAATGGAATGGAATAAAATTATTCATCTCATTTGATACACCAATTCACACTGAATTAGATTTTGATAGAAAACTAAACTAAACGTATACTAAACACTTGATTAAGCTGAACAGTGCATTAAACGCTGCAGTGCAGAACAAATCAAAAGTTTAGGTAGCCATAACTCATCATTCTGCCAACATCACAGGATTGGAAAAATTAATGGATGACGAATGTGACGAGTAATCATTAGAGGTTGCATCGTAATAACACTGGAGATTGTTGTTGGTCGCTGCCGCTTATAGTTGTTGTTTGCTACGCCGCTGAGTTGCTGCCTAGTGCATGTACACTGCATGTCGCTGCACACTGCCTGATTGTTGTTGTTTGCTGCGCCGCTGAGGTTGCATCGTACCTGCACACTGCCTGTCGCTGCCCTGCCGGCCACTAGCCTGCACGCCGGCACTGCACCAAGAGAGATGAGGGAAGCCAGAAGAACGACGTGCGCGAACTCGCGGCCACCAAAGATGGGCACCTCGGGTGCGCCCGGCCTCCATGACCGGCGCGAGTGATGACGCGCTCGGTGGGGCTATTGGTGGCGGCGCGTGCAAGATTAGGGAGGGGATGGTGCCGCCGGAGAGGGGAAGACGCGGGACTGGTTGGCGGCATCGCAGATCAGATGGGTAGAGAGACTAGGGTGTGGAGGCTGGCAGCGCACAGAGGCGGGGAGAGACGAGGAAGAGGATGACAGTCGGGGTTGAGGCGTTCCGTGTGGTCCGCTCATTTCAAGGAACTTCCCTGTTCGGATAAGGCCCTTCCCAGTGCTCCATCATGAACATGTGGTAAGTATGCCACATAAGCGAAAAAATGATATGGCACAACATTTAAAAAGGGAAGAGAGCACTTTGGTGACCCCAGGAAGAATCAATGCCAAGCGCGAGAACCTAGGCAAACCACTTAAATGAAACAAATTGACCAATGCATGAAAGACTTTAGGTGCTAAATCATTAAATAAACTGTGCTTATCAACAACAAGCTAACCACCTATGCATTGGGGAGTTGAGTTGCTAAGGTATTTAATGCACTTAGCACCTCATCCAATCACCTTTTCATTGAAAGCGGTCTAATGAGCGAATATGCCGTTCCTGGGAACTGGTGGGCTCCGGTTCCTACGGCCAGCCAAACGCGAGAATGGTCTCTCGGGATGGGTCCAATCCATTACGACGCATTAAAGCAAACACACCCTAGGGAATTTTCAAAGCGGACCTATAAACCTCCCCTAACTGTTCGAAACGTGGAAGTCATCCAACGTCGACTTGTATCACTCCGCGGAGCGGTCCGAGCGCGATTTCTCATGCAAACTTGAGATAAAAGTGAGGGAGGTTTGCGGAAGACCGGACCACTTCGAAGCACGCTTCTAACTGTCCTAGCCCACCAAAAAATCCCTCCCTCGTCTCGCGCACGCTCCCGCCTGACGCCAACTATTTGCATTCATGCCGCTGTAGAGTGCGGTGCTCCGCATTGAAGACGGCTTAGGGCGGACGCGACCTCTCACTGCCTCCGCCATTGAAGCGGCGCACCGGCCAAGGACACCACCCGCTGCATGCTCGGCTGAACACGCCTCCTCGCCGCATTCATACACCTCAATTAACCCCGCGCGGAAGCCGAGAAACCTACTCCGACCACACGTCCATTCAAGAGTGGGCAGGCATTAAACGCCGCGTTGGTCGAGCTCCTCCTGTTCGCCCTCTATTTAAACGACGGCAGGCGCCGGGCAAGAATGACACCCCTCCGCTGCTCCCCCCATCTCCTCCTTCACCATTTTCTCCACCATTTCGAGGGCATCCGACCAGGGCGGATACAAGTGAGGCAGCTCGCTGCTCCAACTCACTTCCCTAGGCCGACGGAGCAAGTCGCCGCCCCAATCCAGTGCATGCTTCCGCAACTCACCGCTCCAAGCCAGCTCGCAGAGGAGTGACGAGTTGCTCCAGCCGGCACAGAGGGGAGCACGGCGGCACGTGCATGGACGACGTTGTGTCGTATAGCCCCTCCAGTGCCTACGACCACGCCATCCGCTATCGACGTGCGCGTAGTCGTGCCATGCAGATAGAGAAAGAAGGCGCGTGCGCGGAGGAGATCGACGAGTCAGTGGCCAGCGCATCCGCATCCACGTCTATTGGCAACTTTGAGGGAAAGTAGAACAAGGGAGGCCGCAGCCGCTTGGGTCTCAGGAAGGCCACCGCCGGTGCGTTACCGGCTTGTACAGCCGGTGACATGCCCGGTTTCTTCTTTATCTTAGACCACCCTAGCCTGTGCGTCCACAGAAGCACCCTTCCCCTCTGGTTGAAGCACCCTCTTCGCCACACTCCGATGAGTGATGCAGCCAGACATAGGGAAGATTCGGGGGAAGAATATGCCTCCGGGACTCTGGGCAGTCCGATGACGAAGGGATTCGCCGCGTGCAGACATAGACTAGTGTAGTGTATCTGTGTCGTGGGAGTGGAGCTCCACACGACCATACGTGCACATAGTTTTAACTTTTTAGTTAAAATATTTCCAAACGTAACACATCCCTCATGTTTGTATGAAATCTGGTCGAGTTCACATGAAATCCGGCCGTTTTTGCACGAATTTCATCACGTTGGTTTGAGTTGTTATGAAAATGTATGCCGCTAGCGTTGGCCAGCTGCCTCCTACATCCGTGTCCACGGACTAGTCCCCCTATCCATGAACATTGTGCTTGCTTACTCTCCTCTAGTGTTACTTGTTGACCTGGTTTATCTCATTGCATCACACTTGCAATTGTTAGGCTCAACTTCATATTCCGCATTATTGCCTAGAATTGCTAAGTAACAATTAAAATTTGTAATTGTACCTATTCACCTCCCCCCCCTCTAGGTACATCTCGATCCTTTCACCCGAGACCTCGAGGCCTTCATAGGTGCTGATTCCGCCCTCCCATGGGGAGGGGGTTGTGGTTCCGCCGTCCGTGCTGGACACTAATCGCTAGGCAGCGACGGGCTGGCTAGACGTATTGGGGAAGCTGGTGAACAACTCCGCCATCATCGACGGGCGCCACACCCTTATGGGTGCTGCTCTACAGGGTGTTCAGTCGGTTCAATCCGGACTGATCGACGCCATCCAAGGCCTTCTAACAGGCTTTGAGGTGAGTCGAGTAATACTCTTTTCCCGTGAGAATGGTTATTCCCCTTACGGGCCGAAGCTTGGGTAAGCCGGACATATGTATGCCAGCCCTCAAGACTCTGTAAGGATTGCTAAAACCTTACAGAGGGCCAAATACCCATAGGTCGTCTTACAATGTGTATTGATTGATCGAACATTGCAGGCATCATCCCTGACCATAGCTGCTAATGTCGCTGCCTTGAAGGAGATGGATCGGAAGCTAAGATGTTCCGATGAAGAGCTTGACCTTGTCAACAAGCGGCTTGACGAGGCACAAGGTAAGCTCATGCATAGCTGCTATTATCGAATACTAATGTTCCGGATTGTGTATTGATATTCCATTATTTGTTGACAACAGTTGCTGCCGTGGAGGTGGAGGGCCTCAAAGCGACGCTTAGGAAAACCGAGGCTGAGGCGGTCGAGAAGAAGGCGGCTGCCAAAAAGGCAGTGTCCAAACTGGAGATGGTGAAGACTCCCGGTGAGAGGCACGAGGCTCGAGTGGCCGAAGTGCAAGGGGAGCTCAAGGATGCCGCCATGAGATGTGAGGCCCTTGAGCAGAAAGAGAAGGAATAGTCCTCCAAGTTGTCCAATGCTGACAAGGAAGTCCAGGAGGCCAAGACGGAGGTGTGGGGTGTACGTGAGGAGTTCGTCAAGTTAAGTAAATTACCGATGGTAAGAAATACTTACTGCAAAGTGTTTTTGGCGGCAACAGGTTTGCCTTGCTGATGCAGGTCTAGCGATCTACAGACGTCTTCGTCGAACTCCTGAGGAGTGTGGCGACTGCGGTGGAGCACTTCATGATGCGGGAGGACGACTACGAGCGCGTGGCTCTTCTGGTCGCAGTTCTCGGTGCCTGAACGTCCTCTGCTCCTTAGCGACTAGATGAAGCAGCTGATAGAGCTGCATCGGATAGTCAAGCCGACCCTTAAGGATCTATGTATCCGGCTATGGCCTGCCGTGCTGATTCCAGACAGCTACTTTGGCTTGGTGTAGAGGTTGCGTGATGCATCGCCGCGGATCGACACCATGAAGTGTTATGCGTGCCTTCAAGGGGCGAGGCTGGCCTTCATGAAGACCATGGTGCATTGACCGAATATCAAGTTGATGGACATGGCCACTCGTGCTCCGCTAGTTGGAAAGGAGCACTGTAAGCCTGAACAGTATTTTGCACAAGTTATGGATGGTGCTCGGGCGATAGAGGGCTAGTGCTTCAAAGATGTAATCATTGAGTGATTGATGTTGTGCTGAACCTTAAGCTTTACTATGCGGCCCATTTTTGTATGATATTGTGTTGTGTTTATTTTGACTCCTGTGCGGCCGTTTATTATTTTGAAAGTTACCAGTCGTCGGCTTCAGCCCCCAAGTAGATGCTACAAGGGGTGTTTTGTCTCCGCACTGTTACCCTTAGCCGATGTCTCGGTGCCAGAAGGCGGTAGTGCAAGACAGAGATTAGGCAATTGGACTATACGGCTTTATCGCTTTCACTTAGCCATAGGAGCTTGACGGCGGGGGCTAATGACTAGCCCCCAAGTTTTAGTGATGTACGTGGGAGCCGAAGCATGCCTTTGTAGTCATGCAGTTTGTACTAGGACGAACCCTTCGTATGACATCGATAAATCACCAATGATTTCTTAGTTTAACACATGTCGTCGGATCGCTGACTGGTTCTTGCCTACTATGGCGGTCAATTTTCGGCTTTATCCCTGAGGCACTTGACTCTACGAGCCAGAATCGAGGGGTTCTTCCTTTACCTTCTTAGCCGAACATGCAGAACGTAATAGGGTAACCATAGGAGTCGGGCAACCCAACTATTGACCCAATACATAGTTCAGAACTAGTGCATATAGTGCAATATTCGAGACGCCGAACACTCGAGTACACGTGGTGCCGGACTTAAGATGCGGAGCTGATGGGAAGATCAGTCCTTTGGTCCATAACCCAATTTGTATTAAGACTTGCATGCCCAGCTTGTTTGAAGAGTAGGAAAGAAAAAGAAAAAGGGGCGAAACAATATGGATGCCCGAACATCGTAAAGGATGTTTTTATTTTTTTTCCATAAGCTCTGGGCTTATATCCGTACAATTCGAACTACTAAGGTGTTTATAATAAGTAAGGAAAGAGAATTCTACAAAGAAAGGTTTACACAGGCCTTGATGCATGGGTCGAAGCCTTAACTGTGCCCTGCTGCATGTCTGTGCCTTTTCTTCTACGAGGTGAGGGAGAGAATTGGACATCCATTTGAAACACTGTGTACTGGCGGAGGGTGCCTTTGATAGGAGCTTTGAGATATAATACCGCCATTGTATCTTGATGGCTAACGAGTCTGGAGTCCTACCCATTATCGTCCAAGGGCGAGTTTATGAAATGATCCGGTTGAGAAGTAGTGCTATAGGCCCCCACGGCCGCCCATGGTATCTTGAGCGCGAAATTGTGCTGTCGAGGCACGTAACGCGCGACGAGGGTCGACATGGCGTGGGGAATGTATCCCTATTTGCGGCGAATGCAATCGGGTTCCCATGACGAAGATCGGGCTCGATCCCGTTTGAGTGTACCTTTTGCCTTTATGAAGGGCTGATACCTTGGCCTACCGGCGACGGACTGGTCTTCAGCCGTCAAGGCCACAGTGTGTTCCTCAGTCCGGAGAGAGCGCTCTGTGTTGCCGTTTATTGTTATGACTCCTGCGGGACCCGACATCTTTAGCTTGAGGTATGCATAGTGCAGGACATTGTTGAATTCGGCAAACTCCATTCGACCGAGGAGGGCATGATAGCCACTGTGGAATGGTGCGATATCGAAGATCAAGTCTTCAGATCGGAAATTGTCTGGTGAGCCGAATACTACTTCCAGCGATATCGTGCCTGAGCAGCAAGCCTCTACGCCCAGGATAACCCCCTTGAAGGTGGTGCTGCTGGGTTTGATCCTTGACGGATCGATCCCTATTTTCCTCATTGTGTCTGCATAAATTAGATTGTGGATATTGCCTCCGTTCCATTAGGACTCATGAGGTGGTACCCATCGATAATGGGGTCAAGAACCAGGGCCGCCGATCCTCCATGGCGGATACTGGTCGGATGGTCCCTGCGGTCAAAGGTGATCGGGCAAGCCGACCACGGGTTGAACTTTGGTGCTATGGGCTCGACGGCGTACACATCCCGCAGCGCGCGCTTCCACTCCTTCCTTGGTATGTGGGTGGCATAGATCATATTTATCGTCTTGACCTCGAAAGGGAAGGGTTTTTGGCCTCCGCTATTTGGCCTGCAAGGCTCATCATCATCCTTGCATTGTGGGCTTTTGCCCGAGTCTTCAGTTGTGAATTTGCGGCCTGCTTTATCACCCAACAATTACGGTTGGTGTGGTTAAATGGCTTTTTGGTGGTGCCATGAATCTGGCAGGGCCTGTCCAGAATAGCGTCCAATTTATTTGGTCCGTTCTAATTGCCTTTAGAAGGCTTTTTCCGTGACCCGGACTTCGGATTACGGAATCCGGCATGTACTGTCGCATTGTCAGCCTCACCGTCATTGTGGTGACGCTTTCTCTTGTTGCACCGTGGCTTTCCATTCCCATCTCGGACCTTAGCGGTACCGGGGGCTTCCGAGTTGGTGCTTCTGCGGGCCAACCAGTTGTCCTCTCCAGTGTGCAGAAACGGGTCATGAGGGAGGTAAGAGACGCCATTATCTTTGACTTGTCTTGGAAGAGCTACCGTGCTAGCCATTCATCTCGAATATTGTGCCTGAAGGTGGCTATAGCTTCGGCGTCCGGACAGTCGATGATTTGGTTCTTCTTGGTCAAAAACCGGTTCCAGAATTGCCAGGCTAACTCGCCGGGCTACTGGATTACGTGGCTCAGGTCATCGGCGTTCGGGGGCGGACATAAGTGCCTTGAAAATTGGCTCAAAAGGCGTGTCCGAGCTCCTCCCAACATCCAATGGAGTCTTCGGGGAGGTTTTTTAGCCAGTGATGAGCCAGACCCTTGAGCTTCAATGGTAGGTATTTGATGGCATGGAGGTTGCCGCCTCGTGCCATGTGGATGTGCAGCAGGAAGTCCTCTATCCATACGGCCAGATCTGTCATCCCATCGTAGGGTTCGATGTTTAAGGGCTTGAAGCCCTCTAGAAATTGGTGATGCATCATTCTATCCGTGAAGCACAAGGGGTGAGTGGCACCCCTAACTCGGGCCACGTCACGTTGGAGACCATCTGTCATCTGGGCTCGCTGTTGTTCCTGAGCTTTGTCATTTTGTTCTATCCAAGCTTGATAGTTGTCCTGTCTGACAGGAGTATTATCTCTGGATCCGTAAATGGACCTTGTCAGACCTGCCCGAGTGTCTTGGTCGCGTCGTAGGTCATACTTGTAGATTGTCCGAACTGGCTCCTTACCTGGGCGGTGAGGGGGAGCAAGAGGCTGTTTGGTTTTGTTCACGGGCCTATCCCATCCTCGAGGGGGGCGATCATGCTGGTCCGCCTGAGTGTGCCATGCAGGTGGTGGCTCTATGGCCTCATCGTCAAACTGTGGCAGAAGCTTTCGCATTGGGTAACTTTTGGTCTGCCGCTGGTAGCCGTACTCCTCTTCGGCAGCTAGGACTTTAGTCCATCTGTCATTGAGGGTGTCCTGCTCATCCTTTATTCTCTGTTGTTGTTTCTTCAAGCTGCGCGGGGTGGCGGCGAGCTGCCATTTGAACCACTCTTGATCCAACGGGTCTTCGGGGACGATGAAATCCTCGTCATCCAAACTAACCTCCTCTTCAGAAGTGGGAGGTAGTTGTTGTCTTCAGAATCATCAAGGTCCTCTAGATTGAGTGGGTCTTCCTCCTCGTGATCGGCCTAGGGTTGCTCGTCGGTGCCGAGGTCGTCGAGGTTGTCTGCATTGTCCGTAGTGCCGTTTTCTCTGGTGTCCGTTTTGCTTGCATGGATTCAGCGTGCCTTGGAGCGACGGCATTGTCTGCGACGCCTATATATGCGGCTCATCGTCGGGTTTGCCGCTATCTTTTCCTGAGGGTGCCATCGTCGTCCTTCAGAGTTTCCACCATGTAAATGTCGTAAGTGGACGTGGCCATCCAGCGACCTGTGGCGAGGGGCGCGACATCGGTATTAGTCGTGGCTATGCTATATTCGTCCATGGAATAAACATTTTCCAAAGTGTAGTACAACATGTCGGTTAAGTCCTCGACTGTGGCCACAAGGTGTATGGTGGGTGGGACGCAAAATTCCATGGAGTATGCCTCAAAGGGCTGCTGATAGCAAGCCGAGGGCGGGTCCTCCTGAATAGCCATCATCTGGATTCGGTCCAATGCCTCGTTTAACAGGGTGAGGTCGTTAGGCTGGTATGCGGTGGCCGCTGAAGGCCGGTTTCCAATGTGGTGGGACAGGAGATGATCCGGGCCTGGGCTGGATCCGAATCTTTGAGGGTCGAGTTGACCTCAAGGCCCGGGGCCAGATGGTCGCAAAGGACCGGGGACAAGACCCAGTCTCCAGATATCTCTTCTGTACTGGGGCTAAGGGCCGAGTCGTCAAATGGGAGTTCGGCTAAGGGGGACTCCTGGCCGCTGAACGTCGACTCGTCGGTAAGGCTCAAGGTTGTGGGCGTGTCGCAAGGAGAGGGTTCGGCCGAGAGTGATTCTCGGTATCCGAACATTGCTTCCGCGTTGTGGCCCGAAGCTGCATCATCGGCGGTCATTGCGAGCAAGGTCGAGAAGGATTCCTGGCCACCATTCGATGGGGAGGTGTCTGAGCTCGAGGCCGGTCGAAGGATGTCGGTCGATCCGCAGATTGGATCGAGGGAGGATTCAGGAGTGGGTACTACAAAAACAATACACTTCCGTGATGATACGTGTTTGTCAAGTAGGTCACGTTTTCTGTCATGCATGTACATCCATGATGATTTTATGACAGAATCAAGATAGTCATACATGTGCTGTCATAGAAGTGTTCCATGACATTACCAAAATTATCATCACGGAAGTGTCCACTTCCATGACGATAAATCGCGTGTCACACAAGTGCTTTCGTCAAGGGTGACCGAAACATGGCATCCACCATAAGGGAACGCCGTTAAGCTATCGGGTCGGGTTTTGGATCCGATAACCCGTTAACAGCCTCGGCCAATGGGGATTTTCCATGTGTAAAATCGTCATTGGCTGGAGGAAACACGTGTCGGCCCACCGTTGGGACAGATGTCATCCACTCATTGGACACAAGGCACCTATGATACGTTGTCACGTGGCACGGCCCAACAGAGGCCCATTCCTGTGAAAAGGCCAGCCCATTTGACTTGGTCAAAAGGTGGCGGGCAGGCCCACAGAAAGCCTGTTAACGACATGTTCGCAACTAGCCCACTTACAGCCCGCTAACTCACGGCCCATTATGGCCTAATGGAATTAGGCCCAGTAGCGTCATCTGGGCCATCCAATATGACTCCAGCCCATTGTAACTTCCGGCCCATGTATGGGCCATGACATATTTCGGCCCATATATGATTCCCTTTGTAACTCTTGGCCCATTAACGGCCTATGGTGAAACTGGCCCATAATGAACAGTGTATCACCTTATACCCATTAGCGGCCCATTATTCCATTGGATCGTTTCCAGCCCGTGTTACCTTTCGGCCTTCTCAGGGCCCATTTATTCTTGGGCTCATTTCCAGCATTCGGTTACTTACGGCCCGTTACTGGCCTTTTCTGCTTGTGGGCCAAATTCAGCCCGTGGATACTGTCGGCCAGTTTGTGGCCCGTTAATCTATTGGGCCATTTTCATAGCATCATCAAATACGGCCTATTAACGGCCCGTTATGGTTAGCCTATAAAACATATGATTTCCACTCTAGCCCGTTTACGGCCCATTATACGGCCCGTACAAGGCCCATAGATGAGACGGCCCGTACAAGGCCCATGGATCCTACGGGACGTAGAAGGCCCATGGATCCGGTGGCCCACGGAAGGCCCATGGATCTAGCGGCCCATGGAAGAAACATGGATCCGGTGGCCCATGGAAGGACCATGGATCCGACGGCCCATGCAAGGCACATGGATCCGACGGCCCACTGAAGGTCCATGGATCCGATGGCCCATAGAAGGCCCATGGATCCAGCGGCCCGTAGATGGCCCATGGATCGTACGGCCCGTGGAGGGCCATGGTCACTACAACGTTTGGGCGAGTTGGGCCCCGTTTGAACGATATAGCATATTCAAAAAATTATCCTACTCTATACTATCACCTCTAAAAAACATACACTATACAATAAAGAGGCTAAGGAAAATTACAACCGACGTAGAGTAATCCTACACTATAAAATAAAGAAATTACAGCCGATTATACCCACTGGGCATTATGATTCGGCACCAGTGATAATAAAGCATACACAAACAGCAAATTACATACACTGGGCAAATACAGCTCATACATCATGGACGCGCATCAACTTAACTTACCATTTGAATTATAATCTCTTCAGAAAATAGGATTGGCCGGATTCAGATAGCACAAATTCCAGTCTGCAAAATCTCCAATTCCTTCATGGTTACCTCAGTGTCTTGTTTCATTTTTTTGACTCCTGCATCTAATACCTGCATGTCCAGTCTCAACTTGTTGATTTTACGTTGAGAATCATGTACACGTTGTCGTGCCACCTCTATTTGATGCTCGAGAACATCAGCACATTCCAATTCCAATCCATAATCATTCAGTAATGGCCATGCCGCACTGCTCGTAGATCTTTGTGTTGATGTCACTTCATCCTGAAATGTTTCAGTAAGTACACATGATTAGGGCAAAAATATAGTTACACCAGTGAAGTGAGCAAGACAGACTATTTTGTACATGGAAAAACAGGACTAACAATAATGTTACACGTCATGAAGCATAAGCAGGTGATATTTTGAAAATTATAAAAAAGGTAGTCTGTGCAGCCTGCATACAGAAATCTCTCTTAGCTCACCAAAGGAGCATGATGTTGGGGCCCAATCCAAAACACAGACAAGTTACAAATTTAGACAGCATGTTGCGTATAAGTAAGCAAGCAGTTGACCATTCTATAGATCAATTAAAGTCTTAGGGAGCATAATGAACAGCACAAGGATTCATACAAACATACTACAGCAAGCAAAACTATGCAATCATTAGCCTAGTATAAACTAGACTGTGAGCCTCATGCAATAATAGTTGGTTAATAGACTTCAAAGCTTCAGGCACACTTCGGCAAAGTAATTAAATGGTAAGGCCTTTAATTATGTCAACTAATAGTTATACAAGTACCCAACATCAGGCATCATTCTTTGGGCATCTCATTAACTAAGGACAAATAAAGCAATTGAAAAGTGCAAATTAACTATGCCTGAAACAAACAAGGAATTGAACTTTTGAGTTGGATACAGTGACTTAGCTTAACAGGTTGGAGAGGCTCACCGGAGCTCCTACTTCTCTTGCAAGGCTCCTTCCTAACATCTTGTACTTGGAAATCCTCAATCTTATCTTCATTGCACCCCCTCTGCAAGGTGACACAAACTAGTTACTCGTCTCCTTGGAAGATAAATATGCACACTTTCCAGTCTGTGAACACAAAAGGATGAGATTATAACAAAACAACACCACATAATGAAACATACCACATCTCTTACACTTGCAAACAATGAAATGAGCATTTACTATGTCTGCACTATGTAAAAACTAGGCATACCTTCGAACTGGATCTCTAGGTACTCTTGGAGAGCCTACTTTAGTGTACAGCCAAACCTTTATGTCACCTATGAGTTAGACAAGGCCCCACTATAGCAGCCTAAGTGTTTAAATCGTTGACAAGCTCTGTTAGAGTGTGTTAGGTCAAGAACAACATGTAATCAAAGCAAACAGTCCTAGTATGGCTGGCTGATGCAAACAAGCAATTGAACAGATGTGTGAGCAAATCTTACATATCAAGAAAAGAAGCAAAGAAGGAGGCTTAAAGACCATCACCTGACTGACCAGATTTAAGGGGCATTTAAACATCATGTGCAACATATGAACTAACATAAACATTGCATATTCCAGATTCTATAATGGAATGCACATGTATTAGGTTATGCCATGTATGATGATGCCTAAATGTACACTATAGCAGGCGGGAGTGATTCATTATTGCACGCATAATTGAATTGCAGGTTAAGGGCCAGTTCGATTCCGCCTTTTTAGGGCTTATTGTCAAAATAAGCCATAAAAGATGTAAAGAAGTCATTTTTGAGTTATGGGCTTGGGCTTAACTAATTTCGCTTTGGAGGGGGGTGTTTCGGGTAGAACCTCACTAAAAATTGAAGGGAAGGCGAATAGTGAAATGACTCTGTTGTCTGCCTATATTACACTCAAAATGCAACTGCCGACGCCCGTGTCACACCTGACCCTCAAGTAAACACAAACACGCAAGCGTTCATTGCCCTGCTCGCTTGCATCTCCTCTCCCCTTTCCCTCTACCTCGATCCCCTACCTGCAGCACTAGGGTTCCTCCAGTGAGCCGTCGCCACTGGTCCCATCTGGCCTGGTCCTCGATGATGCTCTATCCAGCTAGGCTACATGGCCAGCAGGTAGGGGCAAATCTGCCTGGCTGCTCCTCCCTCTGGCGCCGCCCCTCATTCTCATGGTCTCCAGCAGCTGCTCCACTGGTTCGTCCAACATACTACTCCGGTGGGCGTTGCACAACTACGGTTGATGCCACACTGCGGCAGAAGGCACCTTATTCCCCCTCCCCTCCTCCCAGGCCGTGGCCTTGAGGTGCTGTTGAAGGATGAGCTCATCCAACAAGGTGAGGATCTCCTCTGATTTTTTGCCAAATTTTCATTCTGATCCACTATACGATGAATTGCTATGAGCTACTTTTGCTGCTGCTATATGATGCATTGCTATGGGATGCTCCTGCTGCTGCTATATGATGAATTGTTATGAGATGCTGCTGCTATATGATGAATTCCTGTGAGCTGCTGCTACTATATGATGAATTGCTATGAGATGTTGCTACTGCTATATGATGAGTTGCTATAAGCTGCTCCTACTGTTGTTGTATGATGAATTGCTATGAGCTGCTCCTGCTGATGCTATATGATGAATTGCAATGAGCTGCTCCTGCTGCTGCTATATGATGAATTGCTATGAGATGCTGCTGGTATATGATGAATTGCACACTGCTGCTGTTGTATGATGAGTTGCTATGAGCTGCTGCTGCTGCTGCTATATGATGATGCTTTTAGGTGGTGCTGCTATATGATAATAACCAGCCACTTGGACCATCGAATTTCAATAAATAATTGTTCTTCATTTAAATGTGGGTCATGCGTTCTTCGTTTAAATTATGCAATGGGATCTCTATGGAAAACATTGACCAAAGTAGATTGTGCAAAGTAGATGGTATCTTTGTACTTGCATTTTGAGCAAATAGTGATGGTATGTTTTTCTATCATATTAATTCTTGCACTGGGTTCAATTTGTGATGCTTGCAAGTCGAATTAATTTTCATATGGGCAGCAAAATGAAAAAATATAATGCAATCTAGACTTTTCACTAATCATACCAAAGATAAGCTAAAAACACAATGAAAGAACTGGTTGGCTTATTACATGGAGCTTATATTCACAGGTGCTCATTTTATTAGGATAACTCATAGTAACTATCCCTAAGAAACTTGGCCAATAGAATTGACATACAAATAACATGTCATGATGATTGCAATGGAGGAGTGACGTACCATAGCACACTGTATAGGCTCACCGCTGCCTCTCCTTTTTTGCGATGTTCCATGAAATTGCCACATACATCTTGTACTTTTTCATTGTGTAACCCTATCTGCAAGTTCACACGGCTAATTTCAGACATCTCTACATGATAATACATTGTATATCCCTTGCGCATATTTAAACAACCAATTAATGATTGTGTGCATAGCATAAACTAGCCATGACTCTGTGTGCTGGATTAGCAGGCACTCTAAGGGAGCCTAATGTAGTGCACTGGAATTCCTACATGCCACCTATGATTTTGTGTAATGTACTGCCTCTGTTCCTAAATATATGTCTTTGTAGAGATTCCAGTACACCACATACAGATATATATACATGCATTTTCGAGTGTAGATTCACTCATTTTGCTCCGTATGTAGCCTATAGTGGAATCTCTAGAAAGACTTATATTTAGGAACGGAGGTACGAGGTAGTATCATGTATGACATTTACATATCTAATTTAACAGCTAGTAGTAGAAATCATTGTCTGCACAAAGAGATTACTGGTCGAAAATCCTAGCAAAGCACGCTGGCAGGCACAGAACAATACAAGAGAGAGAGACGCACTTACAAGATCATAGCAATGCCTCAGTCTAGGATCTTGGTTGGCCAAGCTATTAGATCCAGAAGAAACATTGTCCTTGTAGTTTTGCCACCTGCATAACAGGTAACAGCGACCAGCTAGTATATTTGAAGTACACCGGGCAGGTGATGCTGGACGGGTTTAAAGGTGACAAGTATCTAGGTCGTGGCGGGTGCTTGGCATCTTGCCAGACGGTGGGAATCAGGTTAGAAATGTCAAGGGTGATGACACTGCGCTGGCTGTCAGGGTCCGGTAAGGAGATCTAGAACCGTCGAGTAGGGTGTTTGTGGAGCGGCTCCGGTAGGGTGGACTATGGTGTGGGCGAAGCAGATCTATGGCCGTGGACGAGGGCGTAGGTGAAGTTGCTCCGGTGGTTGGGTTAAGGATGGTGTCGATGATGCGGATCTGCAGCCATGGACGGGGCGTCGGAAGCTGCTCCGGTAGGTTGGATGAGGGTGCGAGGAAGCGGATCTGAGGCCGTGGACTTGTGAGTTGGCAAAGTGGCCCCGGTAGGTTTGAGAATGGTATAGGCGAAGCTACTCCGGTAGGGTTGACGATGGTGTCGGCGAAGCGGCTCCAGTAGGGTTGAGGAAGGTGTCGGCGGCCGTCGACGGGGGCGTCGGTGGGGTGGCTCCGAGGGGTGTGGACGAAGCGTCTCCGGTGGGGAGTACAAATGAGCCTCTGCAGATGTGCGGCGGTTGACGAGAGTGCTGGCGAAGCAGATCCGGCGCCATGGACAAGGCCGGCACTGAATGGGCTATGGTAAATTGGTGGATGAGTAGTCTACTTTTTTCTAGGGGAGGTGAAGGGGTAGATGCAGCTGCAGAAGCAGATCCGGCGAGGTGGACGCGGCTGGCAGTGAATGGGCTCTGGTATGCCGGTGGATGAGCAGTCTAGGGTTTCGAGAGGGGAGGGGAGAAAGGCCGATGAACTATGGACGGCGTGACGTAAGATGCTCTGGTGCTATGGAGTTAGTCGTTTTTGCGGGAGGGGGAGAGGAAATGGGGGTGCCGTGTAGTGGGGGGAACAGGAAGTTACCAAAGCATCCCCGACCTATTATGTAGATGAGGGCGGTTGTCGGTGTCAAAACCGGTGGATCTCGGGTAGGGGGTCCCGAACTGTGCGTCTAGGCGGATGGTAACAGGAGACAAGGGACACGATGTTTTACTTAGGTTCGGGCCCTCTTGATGGAGGTAAAACCCTACGTCCTGCTTGATTGATATTGATGATGTGGGTATTACAAGAGTAGATCTACCACGAGATCAAGGAGGCTAAACCCTAGAAGCTAGCCTATGGTATGATTGTTGTTCGTCCTATGGACTAAAGCCATCCGGTTTATATAGACACTGGAGAGGGCTAGGGTTACATAGAGTCGGTTACAATGGTAGGAGATCTACATATCCGTATCGCCAAGCTTGCCTTCCACGCCAAGGAAAGTCCCATCCGAACACGGGACAAAGTCTTCAATCTTGTATCTTCATAGTCTTGGAGTCCGACCGATGATGATAGTTCGGCTATCCGGACACCCCCTAGTCCGGGACTCCCTCAGTAGCCCCTGAACCAGGCTTCAATGACGACGAGTCCGGCGCGCATATTGTCTTCGGCATTGCAAGGCGGGTTCCTCCTCCGAATAATTTATAGAAGATTGTGAACACTAGGATAGTGTCCGGCTCTGCAAAATAAATTCCACATACCACCGTAGAGAGAATAATATTTACACAAGTTCAATCTGCTGACGTATTTTGGGGCGTGACGTCACACCACTACCAAGCCTTTACTCGAATTGTTCTCATTGTACCACCTCAGCGCGTTTAGCGAAGCGGTTTCCTTGGCACGTCTTGTCGAAGCAGAGATCGTGTTCCCCTTATTCCGGGATTCTCATTAATACGGACGTGGGTAACCCAACCGCGCCATTGATTGCGGCGCTTGGGAGATAAGCAAGTTTTATCAGGCCGGTGGGGCCGCAAGGTTTCATCCGCCCATATAAGGGGATAAAGATCCAACCCTTTTACCTACGCCTTCTTCCTCCTTTGCTTATCCATCTCCGCGAACTCAAGCTCCAGCGCCCAAGCCCGCACATCTCACCTCATCCTTCTTCAACTATGTCCGGAGCGGGAGGCAAGTGGATGGTCTCCTCCGTTACGGAGGGGCACATCCAGAAGCTGCGCAGCGCCGGATATCTGTCCAGCGACATCGCGCACCGGCTCCCCGACGAGGGGGAGCTCATCCCCACCCCCAGGCCCCATGAGACACTACTAGGAAAAGGGCTATAGATGGAATTGACACTAATGGCGCACCAGACATGCAGTGCGCCATTAGTATATTCTAATGGTGCACCACCTTCTGATGCACCATTAGTGTTGAAACTACTAATGGCGCACCCTGCCCACGGTGCGCCATTAGTACCAAATTTTTTTTTGAATTAGTGCGCCTGTCCAAACATACTAATGGTGCATCCACTGGTGGTGCGCCATTACTAGTTGTAACTAGTAATGGCGCACCAGCCAGTAGGTGTGCCACTAATGTTAATTTTTTTATTATTGTTTTTATTCCTTTTTTTGCAAAAGTACTAATGGCGCACTCGCACGCGGTGCGCCATTACTAGTTCAAACTAGTAATGGCGCACCGTGGCAGAGTGCGCCATTAGTGTTTTTTTTGCAAAACTACTAATGGCGCACCACCAGGGGGTGCGCCATTAGTAAGTGGGCAGCAACAAGATATTTTGGACAGCCTCTCCTCCCACACTCACTTTCTCCCCACTTCATTCTCTCCACCGCCTCCTCCTTGTCTCGGGTGCCTCCTCTTTTTCACCTCATTTCCACCATAGATTCATTCAAATTAAGTGGTTAAGTTACCTTGTTTTGCTAGGTAAGTAAGGGGGGAAGCTATATTTATGTTGTTCTCCCTACAACAATGTGCACATGCACTTTTTATGGCCTAGCTAGATCTATGTATGTTCGTGGTGTTGCATATGTTTGTGGTGTTGCATATGTGTTTGTGTTTGGAGGTGTACCTTTATTTGAAATGCGATAGTTGCCAATATTTTGCCGGAATGTTGATTCATTTCCGTTTCGGCGAGAATTTTGGCATTAAGCATTCTTTTTGGTCCTATTTTTAGGGAAAGTCATGCCAAATTTTTTCTTGGTTCTAAAATATCGTTTTGCTCTACCCCGCAGGCGACCATGGTCCGCACGATGACCGAAGGCATCGTGAATAGGTTTTTGAGGTCCGCAAAGGCCGAGATGCTTCAAAAGAACGAGACGGAGATAAGATGTTCGTGTCGAAGATGCAAGCTGAATAGCCTTATTGCGGACCCGGATTCCGGGCAGGTGTGGGACCACCTGCTCTTGCGTGGTTTCATGGATGGCTATCGGTGGCAAGGTGATGAAGATGACTACGAAGTCGTCCATGGGGGCCAGGCAAGAAATGAGGAAGGGCAGCAAGACAACCACCGCGGCTTGAGGGGGCGAGAAGACAAAGAATCCCCAGGAGATGATCACGACGGTGATGCTGTACACAGTCATCATGTAGAAGATGCAGGGCATGATGATGATGCCGGCGGAGCAGACGATGCTGGACCATCGATGGGCTGGGTGCAGGACCCTCATATTCAAGAGCTGCTTCTCAAGCAGACGGATAATGCAAGAGCTGCCGCCCGAGAGAAAGCCAAGATGGATCAACTTGAGTTAGACGCGGTTACTCCATTGTATGAAGGATGCAGGCCCGAGGATACCCGCCTGAAAGTAACGCTCATGGCTCTGGAGATGAAGGTAAACACAAAATGACCGACGCATGCTTCGACGAGAACATGTCATTCTGGCACGAACGTCTTCCCAAGGGGAACAAGTGCCCGACCAGTTTGGAGGAGGCGAAGAAAATCGTGTGTCCTATGGATTTACGCACGTGAAATACCATGTGTGCATGAACAATTGCATCATTTATCGGGACGAGCACGCGAAGTCTACCATATGTCCGGTGTGCGGTGTCACTCGATACAAGAAGAGGAAGAAAGCTCCTCGAAAAGTGGTGTGGTACTTTCCGATCACTCCTCGTCTGCAACGGTATTTCGCGGACCCTAAGGTAGCAAAGCTCCTGCGTTGGCACGCGGATAGGGAGGAGAAGAAGCGAGAAGATGACGCAAATGATCCGGAGATAGATAAAAAAGACAAGATGCTGAGTCACCCTAAGGATGCGAGCCAGTGGCAAGCGTTGAACTTCGAATACCCAGAATTTGGGAATGATCCAAGGAACATCGTGCTGGGTGCGAGTACCGATGGAGTCAATCCGTTTGGCAGCCAGAGAAGCACACATAGCACCTGGCCTGTGTTTGTGTGGATGTACAACCTTCCCCCCTGGTTGTGCATGAAGAGGAAGTACATTCACATGAGTATGCTAATTGAAGGGCCGAAACAACCAGGGAACGACATCAATCTGTATCTGGGGCTGCTGAAAGAGGAGCTTGACATGCTGTGGAAAACGCCAGCCAATACGTGGGACGCCGCAGAGAAAGAATATTTCCCTATGAGAGCCGCACTGCTCACGACGGTGCACGACTATCTCGGTTACGGATATCTTGCGGGGCAGGTAGTCCACGGATTTTCTGGATGTGTAAGGTGCATGGATGACACAACGTATCGCCAGCTAGATAGAGATCCCGGGTCTTCGAAAACCATGTTCATGGGACATCGAAGGTGGCTTCGCGACGATGACCCGTGGAGGAAACGCAAGGATCTGTTCGATGGTGAAACCGAACCCCGAAAACGCCCGTGTACGAGGAGTAGCGAGGAAATAGACAAGCTGTTGAAAAATTGGAAAGACTGCCCACTACCGGGAAAGAAGCAAAAGGTGCCAGAGCCGGGAAAGAAGCGAAAGGCGCCAGAGCCACTGCTGAAGGTATGGAAAACAAGGTCTGTTTTCTGGGACTTGCCGTACTAGAAGATCCACCGTGTGCCTCACAGCCTTGATGTCATGCATATCACGAAGAACGTGTGCGAGAGTCTGCTTGGTACCCTGCTCAACATGCCAGAGAGGACCAAAGATGGGCCGAAAGCAAGGGCAGACTTGAAATCAATGGGCATCAGGCAGGAGCTTCACGCTATATATGATGATGATGATGATGATGATGATGATGATGAGGCGAAGCAGGACACAGAAAGTCGTCGCAAAGGCAAAAAGGCCAAGAAGACCGGAAATGACTACCCTCCCGCGTGCTTCACTCTAAGTCAGGAGGAGATCGAGCAGTTTTTCACCTGCCTCCTAGGAGTAAAACTTCCTTACGGTTACGCGGGGAAGATAAGCAGATACCTAGACCCAGCGAAGCAGAAGTTCAACGGGATGAAGTCTCACGACTGTCACATGCTGATGACGCAGATACTTCCAGTTGCAATCCGTGGGATCATGGACGCGCACGTCCGTGAAACGCTATTTGGCCTATGCAACTTCTTCGACGTCATCTCTCGGAAGTCGATTGGCGTGAGGCAACTCAGAAGGCTACAGGAAGAGATCGTGGTGATACTATGCGAGCTTGAGATCTACTTCCCGCCCGCATTCTTCGACGTTATGGTGCATCTGCTGGTCCATATAGTGGAGGATATCATCCAACTCGGGCCGACGTTCCTGCACAACATGATGCCGTTCGAAAGGATGAATGGTGTCATCAAAGGATACGTTCGCAACATGTCACGTCCAGAAGGAAGCATAGCCAGGGGCTTTCTGACCGAAGAGTGCATCTCCTACTGCACGAATTATCTAGGCATCGAGAACCCCGTTGGTCTGCCCATCAACAGGCACCTCGGCAGGCTCGCTGGATGGGGTCACCGTGAGGGTCGCCGCGAAATGCATGTCGACTTCGAGGGTCGACTCGCCGACTTTGAAAGAGCAAGCCTAGTCGCGCTACAACACATAGACGTGGTCGATCCTTGGATGGTAGAGCACAAAACCTTTATTAAGAAGATGTACAATGACCGAGGCCAACAGAGGACGGACGGAGATATACTCAAAGAGCACAACTCATGTTTCACGCGTTGGTTCAAGCAGAAGCTTCTGTCGTACCCTTTACATGAGGATTCTTCCGCGGAAGAACAACTCATATTCGCCTTGTCACAGGGCGCCGAGCACAACCTGATGACCTATGAGGCGTACGATATCAACGGCTACACATTCTACACCGAGGCCAAGGACATGAAGAGCGATGGTTATCAGAACTCCGGGGTAACGATGGAATCCTACACCGGTAACGACAAGGACAGATACTACGGAAGGATCGAGGAGATCTGGGAGCTGAGCTACGCTGGAGAGAAGGTCCCGATGTTCCGTGTCAGATGGGCCAAGAACGTCATAAAAGAATACCAGTATTTCACCACCATGGTTATACCCGAAGCCAAATCCAAGACCGCGGGCGCAAACGTCACCGCGAAAAATGAGCCATGGGTACTGGCTTCCCAAGTGGACCAATGCTTCTTCATTACCGACCCGTCAAAGCCCAGTCGTGTTGTCGTGAGGAGAGGCAAAAGGAAGATCATCGGAATGGATGGAGTAGCCAATGAGCAAGACTTCGACAAGTATGGCGACCCGAGGATCGAACATGACGACGATGATGAAGTAGCAGCATACACCACAAGAAGAAGCAGGACCACCCTACCTAAAGGACGTCCGTTCCATAGAAGAACTCCATTTGCGAAAAAGAAGGGCAAGAAGATTGTGAACAGATAGCTAGCTAAGATCGATTGTATTTAAATAATCGTAACCTTCATTTCTCGATTGTATTTCATCGGCAGTTTTTGAACTATCATGAATATTTTTAAATTTCATGGACACTCGATCTCGATCCCCCTCCATCTCGATCGCTATCCCACCTCGCCAGATCCGGCCGTCCCCCTCGCCGCCGAGCACCCCCCGGTCCACCGGCCGCCGCCGCCGCCCCCCGCACCCTCAATTCCCCTACTCAACCGCCGCCGCCGACCCCCCGCACCCCTCCCCTACTCAACCGCCGCCACCGACCCCCTGCACCCGACATTATTACTGTCTTATAAAAAATATTACTGATATGATTTAAACAAGTTTGAACATATTTAAACACAAATAAGTATCAAACAACATTTTAAATGCATAAAAAAAATTAGTGGAGCCTGGGAATCGAACCCAGGACCTCCTAGTGTGAGAACTGGCTGCTGACCAGCTGAGCTAGTAGAGGGGACTTGATGTGGATCAGCTCAGGTGGTAGATAACCTGTTGGCTCGAGCAAAATACTAATGGCGCACCAGGGTGAGGTGCGCCATTAGCATGGATGTACTAATGGCGCACCGAGGGGTGGTGCGCCATTAGTATTGTGCCGCCCCCGCCCATCCATACTTCCTCCCGGCCCAAACCTATCGATCCCCTCTCTCTCCCTCGATCCCCTTCCCCTCTCCTCTCCCGACGCCGCTGCCCCGCCGCCTCGACGCCGCCCCGACGCCGCTGCCCCGCCGCCTCGACGCCGCCCCCACGTCGCGACGCCGCCCTTGCCCCGATGCGTCGACGCCGCCCCTTGCCCCTGTGCCCCTGCGCCTCGACGCCCGACGTTTCCAACTACCGCCTCGACGCAAGCAGAGGGGCTTCTCCACCCCCTCGACGCCAGGCAAGCAGAGCGGCTCCTCCTCCCCTTCGATGCCAAGCAAGCAGAGCGGCTCCTCCTCTCCCTCGACGCCAAGCCAGGTGAGCTGCCCCCTTCCCCCTCGGCTGCTTGCTTCTATCCATCCTAACCCTAGCCCCTTCTCCATTGCAGCAGCCCGCCACACTCCTCTCGAGGAGGAGAGGAGAGGAGAAACCCGCGCAGCACCGTCATTTCCCGCACGGCCTCGACACCGTCTCCTCCCCTCCAAGCTCCATTGAATCCAAGCTGTTGCTAAGGTGAGCTTTTGCATCTGAATTCTCCTCCTCTCCTCCCCTCGGCACCTATGTACTCATTTTGCATCTGAATTTACTTTCTGGAAATATGGATTAACTTTCCTGAAATTTGAGCTTTTCTTAACTAATGAAGAACTCCCCTCTGTATGTGAAACACCTATGCATGACTAATTCTGCACAGCAACATGTCACTTCTATTTGCATTGATCCCCTGCACAGCTATTTTTTCATGTTTCTGATGCGAACCTTAATTTGCATTGATGCCTTCCCGTTGTCATTTGGATATGGCTTGTTTAGGTTTCTCACATGCAAGTTTATTTGGATCCATTGCACCTTTGCGTTACAAATTATGAAACTGATGCAATTTGTTTGGTGGGCTTTCGTGGAAATGTGCATCAACTTTCCTGAAAGTTAAGCTTGTCTTGACTCTTGACTAGGTGTAATTATGAACTGGACGCGCTTTATGACTAGATGGTGATGCTAGGTGTGCTGATGTATACTTGCTATCAATTGGATCATGCTTCTTTAGGTTTCATTGGTCATGCTGTCAATTTTCTTGTGGAATGTGGGTGTCAATGCGTACTTTGATGTCAATTGGATCATTATTCTTTAGGTTTCATTGGTTGGCCTGTTATTTTGTTTGCTGCCGTCTTTGTCTAGTAAAACTACCTGATTAGGTTTCTGTTCAACCTCAGAATGCTTTCAGTTCTGTTTTGTCAGGCTGATATTGACCATACTGTTTAGTTTATACACTAGTTACCCAGAAAGTTGGTCTTCCTCCTAGCAAGAATATATAGTATTAGATAATACATGATGGACAGTACTACTTGTCTATTTACAATGAGACAGAGGGCCCGTGGTATCATTATGGGGCTGTGCTGCTGTATTATGCATATAAAAACACTTGTTCGGTCAATTAAACAGGGCATTGAAAATTGACAGGGCATTTTTGTTTTCTGTTGAACCTAAGCAATTTCATACGCTTGACAAAGTTGATGCTTTATTCCTGATGTATAATTTGTTTGTCACATGCTACTGTTGATCCCAAGTTTGATGCATAACAATTGTTGTATGAGTTCTCCAAATGAACAGGAGTACTCCTCTATTTTGATATGAAATCACCATGATAGGTCCACATGCTACTGTTGTCAACATGATAAATAGTTTCAGTTAGTTACCTCTAAAACTATTCTTAATTAACTAATGATTTGCTACAACCAGTGCATGCATGCCTTTTTTCTTCTTCATTTTTAGTAAAGTGCTCTATTCTGGGTCATGGACTTTGTGCCATGGACCAGTGCATGCATGCTGCTGCTGCTGTACTACTTGTCAAGTGATGCTGCTGCTGCTATCTGCGAGTTGTTGCTGCTAGTTGTGATTTTGTCAAGTGATGCTGCTGGTACTTGTGATCTTCTAAAATAACCCCTTTCTCCTGAAACGTTGATTAATTTCCGTTTCGGTTGAGAAATGGGGCACTCCTAGGTCAAGAAAATTAGCAAAGGTCATGCCCAATTTTCTTGACCTAGAAGGTGCCCGATTCTCAACCGAAATAAAAATTGATTTGCTTTAGTGGTTGGATTAGTTTAGTATTTTATTCACACACTCAGACACCCTTGCTTGCCATGTGTGATAGAGAGATAGTGAGAGGAGACAATAAGCTATCTGCAGCTTAATTTGCATTGCATACTAGCTAGATAGCTTTTGTTTTTCAGGACCAACCGAACAATACATACATATACCTGTAGGCACCAGCTTAATTTCCAAGGCAGGACAATTACTTGCTTCATTATATTCATCCATCCATCCATTTTGCATCATGTACAGAACCAAAAATAATCGGAGTTTCTGTCTGGCTTCAGAAGTCATAACACATGCATTTGGGTAACCCTAAATGTCAAAATTGCACAAGTCTAGACCCCTTTATGCCATATACTTTCTATTTTTCTTCATCGGAGTTCGACTGCGCATTAACCCAACGTGTGCATGACTCGATGGTCCAGGAAGGAAATCGTTTCCTTTCATCAGCTAGAAAAACTGCCAACGTTTCAAAACTGCAACTTGATGAAGATTGGAGTATATCTTAATAAGTTTACCCTGTTGGGGCACATCACATACACACATTTACTCAAGTCCACTCTGGCACATCACATACACACAACGACTCGGAGCGACGATCACCGCCCTTGTGCCTACCTTGATCTCGGGGTTGAGTGCGTGGATTGCGGGCCGCCAACAGGGGCCGCCCCCCATTCCTAGCTTCATGGCCAGCAACTCGCATAATGCGATGGCGGGGCCATTGGTGCCTCCGGCGGAGGCGGCATTGGTGTCTCCGACGCCGGCACGGGAGCTTAATGCACCCGGGTGTACGCCGGTCGGCACCTCTTCAGCAAGCGGCCCCATCGTCAACTGCACGCCCGCCGTTGGCGGTGCGTCGACATTAGCCGAGCTCGACGCCATCATCACGGTAACTAATTAAGCCTCTCTCGGCCGAGGACTTCATCTCCTTGCCTTTGACTGGGCATCCCTGACGCCCTACATGTTTTCGCAGGGCGCCGCCGACGTTCCGTGCACTCCTCCACTTCGTGAACAACGAGTTGGTCGATGTCGCCAAGGGCAAAATCGTTCAACCGGGTAACCCCTTGTTCCACCGTACCCAGATGCCACCCAACTTGTTTAGGGTTCAACTGGTTCGGGTGCTGCCAGGCTGCGATGACTTGTTACCTCCGATTCGACCCGTCGGGGCCGACGATGAAGACGTGATGACCCTCAGCGCCTGCCTGAGCTGGCCCCTGCTTTGGCCGAAGAGCCAGATTCGTTTGGGGGCGGGGGACACCACCCCAAAGACAACACCGCCAGTCGTGCCGGCGCCAAGTCGGCCCCATGGCAAGACCGCCGTAACGGTGCCGGACATCCCTATGCCACTGGATCCAAACATGCATATGGCACAGGATCAGAACGACGACGACGACGACGATGATACATTTGGCAACGTCGATCAGTACTTTGCCGATCATGGGTACGATGGCGACTTCATGGGGCCTCCTTCTCAAGAACCAAACCCAACAAAAGACGTGTGCGATCTAGCTGGTACCGCGAGAAGCCAAGTTACAACAGGCGCCGTCTGGCGTTCAGCTCTCAGGAGACGCCTCCAGCTGCCGACTTCACCGAGCCTCAGATAGGTGAGGTGCGAAATATTATCAGCCCCAACACACTCAAGAAGGCGGTCTGTGAGCAGAACTCGGTCCCATTACAGGACAAGAAGAAGGCACGCAAAAGAAAGACTAAGAAGGGTGCGAGCCAGCCGGCACCGAGTACGATCCGTGCTCAGGACGGGCCACCTTCACCGCAGGATATCTCGAGGAGGGTGCATGTGGCGGGTAGGGCGATGCTACCGACAAATATGCTCAATGCTGCAACCGGTGCTATGCGGAGTCTGCATGACAGTGTTCTTGCTTTGGAGAAGCGGCGTCTCAGAGAGAAGGATGTGGCATACCCGGTTTTCGCGGCCAAGGTGCCAGAGGGCAAGGGCTTTGTGGATAACTCCATCGGGCGTACGATCGTCCTGCATTTTGATGACATCCACGCTATGTTGAACCTTCATCCGCTGCACTACACCTTCGTTCGGCTATTTTCGCTGAGTATGGAGATGCGGATCATTCGCGACAAGACCCCGGACATCGTGATAGTCGACCCCTTCTACATGCGTGCCAAGATCTTGGGCAGCGCTGGGGACCGGCAAGTCGCGAGTTCTTACCTCGAAGGCGTCATTCTAGCAAACCAAGATAAGGATAACTTCCTCGTGCCTTACTTTCCCGAGTAAGTCCTCCCCTCAACCGGCCCGTAACATATGAATTCTTACATTTCGATCGTTTTTCTTTTAACATTCCGTGTTTTCTGCAGTGACACACGTTGCACGCTCATCCTCCTAAGCCCCAAATATTCCATGGCCACGTATTTCGACCCGGACCGTCAGTCGAACGTAGACTACACAAATGTCAAGAAGGTTCTTGATGATGTTCTCCCCGGCTACGCCAAATCTGGAGGCACCTTCACCAGGCCTATTCGTAAGTACGGCAAGCACGTGTTCTCCCACAATACGACGTTCTGCTGCGTCAAGCACCGCCTGGCGGTCAGAAGGGTGCCTACTACGCCATCCATCACATGCGGGAGATCGTACGGGACCATCATCAAGTTCTGCTACCAAGTAAACTCAAAGATTGGGCAAAGAGCGTGTCGGCAATCCAGGACGCGGACCTCCGACAAGAATTCTTTCACATCCAGTCGGAGTTTGCGGAAATCATCCATCAAGATGTCCTTCGTAACTCGGGGCAGTTCTACCTCAACAATCAACCGTCCAACAGTGACATCGACACAATGCTACAAATGCAGGCTGACAACGACCGTTACTTCATGACTCCCACGATAGACGGCGGCTTCATCCACGCTCCGGTCCCTTGAGTCGAGTCGAAAGCAGTGATGCTGTGTCTAGTTCTGAAACATCGATTGGCTCATGTTGTAATTAAACTTTAATGAACTTGTAGTATGTCTCTTTGGTTTCAAGAGTCGTTCAACTTAGATGTAATCGATGCTATTAATGTCTTGCTTTTCTCTTCTGATCGTTCTGTTGCATACTTATATATTGCTTATGTATTGTCTGTGAATTGGTACTAACGTTTTGTTTGGCTAGTGCATAGCGATGCTGACGTATGTCGTGTACAAGGGTAAGGTTCCCGGAGTCTACGATGACTGGGAGGAGTGTCGGAGACAGGTTCACCGATTCAGCAGTAACAGTTACAAAGGGTACACCACTAGGGCCGAGGCCGAATCTAGATACGCCCGCTATCTAGCGGGAGAGGGGAGGGAGCGTTGGAGGAACCGGATGAAGACGAGTTTCATCGTGATGATGCTCATCGTGATGACCGCAGCTCTCTTCTATGTGATGGTAGTTTAGATGATCGATATCGACTTGTAATGTGAAGACAAACTCGCTACTCACGGTCTCGAGACTTGTAATATAATGTTCTATCTTTGTTCGGTCTTTTCAATTCGGAGACTAATATGATGAATTGTATTCGGAGACTAATATGATGAATTGTATTCAAAGACTAATCTTCTATTGTATTCGATGAATCTGTTGTTGATGTGTGCTGTCTATATTTTGTCAAATTGTACATTTTGTAACCTGTGCAAAAAACAGAAAATAAAAAATAAAAAAACCCTAATATTCATACTAATGGCGCATCACATGACAGTGCGCCATTAGTATGACAGTGCATACTAATGGCGCATCACTGGGTAGTGCGCCATTAGTATGCCGCGGTTACTAATGACGCATCCAGTGGCGGTGCACCATTAGTATGCCAAAGCACCTGGGTATACATGGCCCCTGGGAGGCATACTAATGGCGCACCCTGGCCTATACTAATGGCGCACCCGCGGTGTGCCATTAGTATACCAGATACTAATGGCGCACCAGGTGGTGCGCCATTAGTAAAAATTACTAATGGCGTGCTATTAATGGCGCACCACAGATGCGCCATTAATGGCCATATTAGGTGCGCCATTAGTAGGGGGTTTTCTAGTAGTGAGAGGGTAGTATTCCTTTCCCATTTCCTTCGCGGACTGGGCTTCCCACTCCATCCCTTTGTCCGGGGGCTCATGTTCTATTACGGCCTGGATTTCCATGATCTGGCCCCGAATTTTATCCTCAACATCTCGGCGTTTATCGTCGTGTGTGAGGCCTTCCTCTGCATCCAGCCCCACTTCGGCTTGTGGCTCAAGACCTTCAGTGTCAAGCCGAAGGTTGTGAAGGGCAGCCAAGCGGAGTGCGGAGGCGCCATGGTGGGCAAGATACCCAATGTTACTTGGCCTGAGGGCACTTTCGTGGAAACCATTAAGGGGTGGCAATCGGGGTGGTTCTACATCACCGAGCTGCGTGACCCTGAATGGGCAGCGGCCCCCGAATTCAGATCTGGCATCCCCATACGGCTCACCTCCTGGAAAGAGAGCGGCCGGACATGGGGTAATTCGGAGGAGCTGACCGGACTCCAAGCCTGCATCCAAAAGCTAGTGAGCAAGAAGCTCAAGCTTGTCAACGTAGTCCAGGTCATGCTCATCCGCCGGATTCTCCCGTGCCAACGACGGGGCTTCAATATGTGGGAGTTCGATTCGGCGCAGCACCAGACTTTGAGCGGGCTCTTCGACACTACGTACGAAGATGCCTGGAAGGTGCTGTTTAAGGGCGCCGAGGCTCCCACATCCGCTACCGAAGATTGCGGATTCAGCTCGCAGTGTCCGGCTAGCGAGGTAAGCAATTTTGATATATGTAAAATAGTACCGCATAGATAGTAGCCCCTAATGCTCGGTTCGGTATTCGGAAAGAAAAGCCGGACTGAGGATCTAAAAAGATATACGCAGGAGTCATAAAAAATATGTCAATATGGGATTGCAGGCTGTGCTGCTGACCTCTACCGCACTGACTGCGAAGGTCAATACTTTGAAGCAAAGCCTCGAGCGGTCCGAGAACGAGCTCGGCCGTGCCAAGAAGCATCTCGAGGACAAGGAAGGTGAGTAACACCTTATTAAAATTGTACCTTACAGAAAAGGATTTGGTTGCAAGAAGAATGACAAGGATAACGTGGGTATTGCAGGGGCCACGAACGAGGTGGCGACCCTGAAGGAGGCGGTGTCCGCGGCCGAACGTAATGCGGCCGCAGAGGGCACCGAGCGAGAGAAGCAGGAGGCGCGGGTGGCGGAGGTACAGCAAGAGCTCCAGGCTCTCGTGGAAAACCATGAGAGTTTGGAGCGTGACTCGAAGACTCGAGAGTCCGAGCTTGCATCGGCTCTTGAGAGTGCCAAAGCCGCCAAGGCCAAAGCCTACAAGGCCCTCCAGGAAATCGAGGCGTTGGGGAAAATAGCGGTGCGTAAGGCATTTTTCATGCAAAGTAAGCATGTGAGTGTGAATTACCTATCACTTGCTCGAATTCGGAGCTCTCCAGGAGCGTTCGCAGATCTGCCCCGCAGCGTGTCCGATGCTGCCGGTTTCTATAGGGCCGAGGAGGGGAGCTCGACGGAGAAGGTCTTCTGGTCTCAGTATGCTGAGGCCGGACATCTGGTGCCCCTTAGCGATCAGCTGAAGCAGCTGGTCGAGCTCCACAAGGTGGCCGAATAGGCCATGAAGGGCCTCATAGTTCGGCTGTGGCCTAAGGAGGCCATGCCTGGGAGCTACTTCGGCCTGGTACAGCGGCTGGTGGATGCGTGTCCATGGGTTGAAGTCATCAAGCACTCCGCATGTATTGAAGGTACCCGTCGGGCCCTTGCCCGCGCAAAGGTGCAATGGGGCAAGATGGATGCTAAGAAGCTTGTGACGGATGCGCCACCGCCGGGCAAGGAGTATCGCACGCCCGAGATGTATTATAAGAGTGTCCTGAAGGGTGCCCGCATTATTGCGGGTGAGTGCTCCAAAGACGTAATATTTGAGTAGACTCGCATTTTGTTATCGTGTGCGCTGAAAACTTTGTTCATATGCGCTAAGCAATGCTTGTTAATTTAAAATATTACCTTCTGTGCAGCCGTTTATGAAATCTGAGAGATGGCAAGTCGTCGGCTTCAGCCCCCATGCCACGAGTGCTAGGGTGTTCGGGATAAATTTGAGCACTCTTGTTCCCATTTTTGGGTCCATCTAGGGAGGCGCTCAACACAACGAACAAGGCAACCGGACTTATAATGCTTGAACACTCTCACTTAGCCATAGAATTCTATAATTTTAAATTTCGACGAAGCCCCTAGTGTTCAGAAGGCCGAATTTGGGGCGCTATCCACGCCTGGGCCGGACAAAGCCGGTTCCTCGCTCTAAGCGGCATAAGTCTTTAGGGACTCGAAAAAACCCCTCGAACAGCGACCGGCTCTCGCCTCATCATGATGTCAGTTTTAGCTTTCTCCACTGAGGCGCTCGCCCAGCTCAACTGGGGCGCAATCGCAATGGTTCTCCCAGTGCTACCTTAGCCGATACAACGGAACATAAGGTACCAAAACATGGGAGCCGGGCAAACGCAACTATTGACCCAAGACATGATTCAGAGCCGATGCATATAATGCTATAAGTTCGGGGTGCCGGACTTGTGAAAGTGTTCGGACTTATCACACCATGATGCGGGAAGCATAAGCCCCTAGTGTATTTAGCCGTACCAAAGTGTACGGATGCAACATGTCATGTATGCATAAGAAAGAAATGCAATTATAAGCAAAAAGGTGCTGCATTGTTTATTCAAGAAATACTGCTGTGAATGCAGAACGATACAAATGGTGCGATAAGCAAGGGATGGGACTATTAAACATGTCCCCCTCCAGGGGTAGGCTGCGGAATGGTGTATAAAACAGATTTAATGCTCCTAATGGAGACCACCTGGATATTCGTCGTAGCCTTTCTCCCTTCCTGGCTGTTGCATCGTGAGTTCGACAGGTCTACTGCCGGACAGGGCCTCTGATGAACGGAGTCCTGTGGGTAAAAAAAAGAAAAAAAGAAAAAAGAACGACACACTTGAGAGCCCCTGGTGTGGTTAAGCCGCATTCTGGGCCTATCGTGGTCATGCCCCTCCCCCTATGCCAATGGTATCTCCAGAGCATAATGATGTACGCGAAGGACCCGTCTTGAAATTTTGCAGGGGCTGGGGTTGGGGCCGCATTGCTACGCGTGCTCGGAACGTGCCAGGTGGTCTTGTTGTAGGTTACTCCGGGCGCGTTTAGCCGTGTCCGGTCGCTTAACGGCCGGACTTGAGAATTGCCTTAAGAGGCTGCACTATACTTCTGCCGCGAGAGCCGCTGTATGTTCCTCCGTTCGGAGAGAGCGTTCAGTGTTTCCGTTGACCGTGATGACTCCTCGAGGGCCTGGCATCTTTTGCTTAAGGTATGCGTAGTGCGGCACCGCGTTGAACTTTGCAAACGCGGTACGTCCGAGCAGAGCATGATAGCCGCTGCGGAACAGAACTATGTCAAAGATTAACTCCTCGCTTCGGAAGTTATCCAGGGATCCAAAGACCACTTCCAGTGTAACTGAGCCTGTACAATTGGCCTCTACACCTGGTATGACGCCTTTAAAGGTCGTCTTTGTAGGTTTAATCCTTGAGGGGTCTATGCCCATTTTGCGCACTGTATCCTGATAAAGCAGGTTCAGGCTGCTGCCGCCGTCCATCAAGACTCTGGTGAGGTGAAATCCATCGACGATTGGGTCTAAAACCAATGCGGCGAATCCGCCATGGCGGATGCTGGTGGGGTGGTCCCTTCGATCAAAAGTGGTCGGGTAGGAGGACCATGGATTGAACTTCGGGGCGACTGGCTCCATCACGTATACATCCCTGAGTGCACGCTTCCGCTCCCTTTTGGGTATGTGGGTTGCGTATATCATGTTCACCGTCCGCACTTGTGGGGGGAAACCCTTCTGTCCTCTATTGTTCGGCGGTCAGGTCTCTTCCTCGTCATCGCTATGCAGCCCCTTGTCGTTGTTTTCGGCAATTAACTTGCCTGCCTGCTTGAATACCCAACAGTCCCTGTTGGTGTGGTTAGCTGGCTTTTCGGGGGTGCCGTGTATCTGGCACGATCGGTCGAGTATTCGGTCCAAATTGGACGGACCCGGAGTAGTTCTTTTGAATGGCTTTTTCCGCTGACCGGGTTTAGAGCCTCTGAATCCGGCATTGATTGCCGTATCCTCACTATTGTCGCCGTTGATGCGGCGTTTGTTTTTGTAGCGACGCAACCTGCCATTGCGGTCCTTGATATCCGGACTGCCAGGATTTTTGCTGAGGTTGTTGCTGCGTGCTAGCCAGCTGTCCTCACCCGCGCAGAAGCGGGTCATGAGTGATGTGAGGGCTGCCATGGATTTCGGCTTTTCCTGTCCCAGGTGCCGGGCAAGCCATTCATCGTGGATTTTATGTTTGAAGGCCGCGAGGGCCTCCGCATCCAGACAGTAGACGATTTGATTTTTCTTAGTTAAGAACCGTGTCCAGAATTGTCTGGCCGATTCGTCTGGCTGCTGAATTATATGGCTTAGGTCGTCAGCGTCTGGTGGTCGCACATACGTGCCTTGGAAGTTATTGAGGAATGCGGCTTCCAGGTCTTCCCAACTCCCAATTGATGCTGGCAACCTGTTAAGCCAATGCCGGGCTGGTCCTTGAAGCTTGAGTGGGAGGTATTTGATGGCGTGAAGATCATCACCGCGGGCCATGTGGATATGAAGGAGATAGTCTTCGATCCAAACTGCGAGTTCTGTTGTGCCATCATAAGATTCAATATGCACGGGTTTAAACCCTTCGGGGATTTGATGATCCATTACTTCATCTGTGAAGCATAGTGGGTGTGCGGCGCCTCTGTATTGGGCGATATCACGACAAAGTTCAAAAGAGCTTTGTCTACTGTGTTCGGCCCGGCCGGACTTATTGTGTCCAGCGCGACGGTTGTCGTCACGTATCATGGGGCGCCCACGCGATCCATAGATCGATCTTGATTGTCTTGCCTTATCCTCCAATATATCTCGCAAGTGTAGAGCGTTCCCCTGTGGCCGTGTGCTTTTCGAGCGATGCCGGGGTACGGTTCTAGTGGAGGGCCTAGAGGCCTCTCTGTCACGGCCACGGGGTGGTCGGTCAGCCGTATTGTCTGCTGGTGATGCAGGTTCATATGCCTCCTCCTCTAATCGGGGGAGCAGCTTGCGTTTAGGGTAGCTTTTGGAGGGGCGTTCGAGCTCATGCTCTTCGGCCGTAAGGACTTCAGTCCATCTGTCGGCTAGCAGATCTTGGTCAGCTCTAAGCTGCTGCTGCTTTTTCTTGAGGCTGTTTGCCGTGGCCATAAGCCTGCGTTTAAAAGGCTCTTGTTCAACGGGATCCTCAGGTACGACTAATTCGTGTCGTCGAGGCTTGCCTCGTCTCCGGAGGGAGGCATGTAATCCTCTACCTCTTCGTCTGCTGCTCTCTCATGAGGGTTGGCGTCTCCGTCCTTCTGTGCTAAATCTTGCTGGAGGGGGTTGTCTTCGACACTGTCTGGGGTGTTATTATCTCCGGTGCCGGAATCTCCATTCTTGCTGTGGTAGGATTTAGAGCGGCGCCGCTGACGCCGGCGCTTGGTATGTTTCTTGGAGGGGTCATCCTCCGCTGTTCCTTCGCCATTCCCATCCTTTGGGATATCCACCATGTATATGCCATATGATGAGGTGGCTTTCCAGTGCCCAGTAGGCGCTGGTTTTTGGTCGTCTCCGACATCGTCGTCCATACCATCCATGTCTTTGTAGTCAAAGTCTAGCATGTCGGTTAGATCGCCGTCCGCATCCCAACCATCCTGACCGCAGTCCAGCCAGGGCTCTCCTGATAATGAGAGATACTTTAGCGAACTCAAGATGTCGCCGAAAGGTGAGTGTTGAAAGATGTCCGCAGCGGTGAATTCCATGATCAGCACCCAATCTGATTCGATTGGAGGGGGCGCGGGAGGTTCGGAGTCCGGCGAGGAGTCCGGCACCTCGGAGTCACGAGCTTCAGGAGGGACAAGGTCAGTGTTCGGCCCCATCACCGTAGAGGTTGCGGCCCCCGAGGCGGTGTCTAGCCACCCATCCTCGATCTGCGCAGCCGGCTCCGAATTGAAGATCGGAGCGGACTCGTGTGCGGCCTCCAGGGCACTGTCCGGCTGCAGAGCTGAATCATGCCCATCGTGACAGTGCGGCGCGCTCGGTTGTGGCTCGAATCCATCGAAGACCAAGTCTTCACGGATGTCAGCCGTGAAGTTCAAACTTCCAAATCTGACCTGACGGCCAGGGGCGTAGCTTTCGATCTGCTCCAGATGACCAAGCGAATTGGCCCGAAGTGCAAAGCCGCCGAATACGAAGATCTGTCCGGGGAGAAAGGTCTCACTCTGGACTGCGTCGTTGTTGATGATCAAAGAAGCCATCGAGCCTATCGGTGACGACACAGAGGAACTCTCAATGAAAGCACCAATGTCAGTGTCAAAACCGGCGGATCTCGGGTAGGGGGTCCCGAACTGTGCGTCTAGGCGGATGGTAACAGGAGACAAGGGACACGATGTTTTACCCAGGTTCGGGCCCTCTTTATGGAGGTAAAACCCTACGTCTGCTTGATTGATATTGATGATGTGGGTATTACAAGAGTAGATCTACCACGAGATCAAGGAGGCTAAAGCCTAGAAGCTAGCCTATGGTATGATTGTTGTTCGTCCTATGGACTAAAGCCATCCGGTTTATATAGACACCGAAGAGGGCTAGGATTACACATAGTCGGTTACAATGGTAGGAGATCTACATATCTGTATCGCCAAGCTTGCCTTCCACGCCAAGGAAAGTCCCATCCGGACACAGGACGAAGTCTTCAATCTTGTATCTTCATAGTCTTGGAGTCCGGCCGATGATGATAGTTCGGCTATCCGGACACCCCCTAGTCCGGGACTCCCTCAGCGGTATTGTAACTATTGGTCTCCGTGCACCAAGGACAAAAGGGGAATTTCGCATGCTAAAGACTAAGGTGGCGGAAATTTTAGAAGGAGGCGAGAGATTTTGCCGCCCGAGGGATCGTTCGTATCCAGTTTCAACAAATTTTGGACCATGCTAGCGGGAAGGTCATGCTAGACTACACGGGGCACGCGTCAGCAGTTAATAACTGGTGTGAAGTCCACCCCAGAAAAAAAGACAATAACTCGGGATGATGCGCCAATAACTTGGACGTTCACACGGGCGCGCCCAATCGTACGGGTGTAGTGGCGCATTCATAAAAAAGGGATCAAATGCTCAGCCTATGTATTTCTCGTGAAAATAGATAATTTAGTGCCATTGTTTATTTACTTTAAACATAATGCATTGACATGTTAGTATAGAGGCGCACAAAAAGAAATGGATATTGTAGTCCGCTACTTAAAAGTGTTACCTCATATGATTACATAGCCTCCATTTCATAAATTGCGTACCCGTTGAATTCGTATATGAATATTACATATATTACTTCATAATAGAACCTTAAATCATCTAAGACTAATGAATTTGAATGCAAGAGTAACAATGGTGCATGTACATGATAGCTACATTGGTTGTTTGAAGAAATATCACTGTAACTTTAGCATGCACAACTGAAAATGTTTATTTAAATAGAAAAAAATGTGATATGTGAGTGTTCAATCTTTATAGCGTTGAATCGATATTGTACCTTTGCCACGATACGAAGTAGATATTGATTTATGTTCAAGCGACGCACGTCCACGATCGCTAGATAGTGATACGTGAATGAATTGTGCAATCTCCCTCACACACATACATATCTCATTTCCATGTGGGCATCGGAATCACACACGCGCACTTCGTGTATTTCTCTCCCTCCCTCAAGGTTAGAATTCGTCTTTCTACCCCATCCTACAAGTTTCTCACACAGAAACACACACGCTTTCTCTGTATAACACGCCCACCCCTTTAATTCCGCCCACCCACAACCACTAATATCTCAAAGTATAATAATGTCTCTCACACATATGCCTAAGGTTAACTCGAGTTCCAGAACCATATGAATACATACAATGGGATTCCAGCAGAGCACCTCTTGTTTTGAGATTTCTCTCTCTCTCTCTCTCTCACACACACACACACACACACACACACACACGTGCGCGCGCGCGCAGGTGCACGCACACACATTATTTCTCGCTTCATTTTTTCCGGCACTTGCATGCACGCCGTTTGTTTATCTTCGTGATGCTTTAAGCATGCCTCGCACAAATGCTATCTACCTATCCCTTAATATAGCTAGATATGTGTCACACAAACTCCTTCTCCCTACTAGCAAGATGCCCATGCGTTGCACGGAACATCAAGATGCATTTGTGTGAGTAGTTTATCTTGTGGGAGAAAAGGATGAACAAGGGAATGCCTTATTTGCAAATGCGGAGAGGGGTGTGGGTATCTTTTTGAAAAATTGCCATAATTTCCTTCCTATCCGTCAGATATAAATTGGATGGCCTATATTGCAGGATGGCAGGAACACCATTATCACCAACTCTGTTTTTATAAGAGTAGAGATATGTAAGTGTCACCCCCCCCACACACACCCACACACACACACCCCAACACCGAAGGAGTAGGGTGACACCTCGATCTTGATACTAATCTATCGACTGGATTCTCTCTCAAACACACACACACACACAGAGACACACACACACACACTGCCTGACACCGAAGGAGTAGGGTGGCACCTCGATCTTGACAGTAATCTATCTACTCCTCTTTCAAACAATCACACATACACACACACTCGCTAGTTGTGCCTCTGTGCCTACCGCGCACACTCTCGATATGTCTTTCTCTCCCTCCCCCTCCCCCCCAACAATGACAGCAGAAGGGTGACAACTCGATCTGATCGTAATCTGTCAATTGGTTTCTCTCTCAAACATTGTGTCTCTGTGCCTTGCTCAGTAGCCCCCTCGATATGTAGACTTTTTGTGCGTGCACAGCTGTAGTGACGATGACGCTGAACCCAGTGTGCCTTGTTTTTACCGGCCTCATGTGATAGTTTTCACCCTGTTTTCTGTTAATTAGGAAGGAAACCTTTTCTTTGTTACTACTAGTGAATCTGAAATCATTCGGGGCAGACATAAAATATATCACTTCAACCAATTATCGCGGTAACTATTTTAAAAGAGACTAGTTAGATGCCCGTGCGTTGCACGGAACATCAAGATGCATTTGTATGAGTAGTTTATCTTGTGAGAGAAAAGGATGAACGAGGGAAGGCCTTATTTGCGAATGTGGAGAGGGGTGTGGGTATATTTTTGTAAAATTGCCATAGTTTCCTTCCTATATGTTACATATAAATCTGACGGCCGATATTGCAGGATGGCACACACACCATCATCACCAACTCTGTTTTCTACTCCATCCATTCCTAAATATTTGTCTTTTTAGAGATTTCAACAAGTGACTAATACGGAGCAAAATGAGTGAATCTACACTCTAAAATATGTCTACATACACATCCGTATGTGGTAGTTCATTTGAAATCTGAAAAAAGACAAATTCTTCCTCCGTCCCAAAATAAGTGTCTTGAGCTTAGTGCAAATTTGTACAAGAGCTAGTACAAAGTTGAGACACTTATTTTGGAACGGAGGGAATATTTAGGAACGGATGGAGTATAAGAGTAGACATGGAGATATATCTCCAGCATGGTCTACAACAAAAATGTGCTGGACTGGTTAGCGCCGGATGCTCGCAACACGATGACATGAGTTCAAATTCTGTCTTTAACTTTAGATTTTTATATTATATAGTACTTATTTAATTTATACTTCTTTCGCTACTGTACTGACAGTGGAACCCACAGAGTACTTAGAATACAAGATTAAGGATGGACTTGTTTCTTTTTAACTTTCCGTACGAAGCTATAGCCACCCTGCAAGTCACGTGTACATTGTACATGCAATTAACTTTTTATAGAGGGACAATCATACACACAATTAACTCAAATGGATTGGATGTCACTCTATTATTTCCAGCATAAGAGCATCTCCAACGGCAGCCGGCAAATTTCCTCCCGCTTCCCTCCGCGGAGGACGACATCAAACGCTAGCGGCATACATTTTCACAACTCTAACCAACCAGATGAAATTTGTGTAAACACGGACTAATTTCATATAAGCATGAAGGATTTTGTATAAAAAGCCGGATCGTCATATAAACATGATGGATTTCATTACATTTACATGAACTAAGCGGTGCCAATCCGGCTCTCTTGGTATAATTAATACTCCCTCCGTCCGGAAATACTTGTCCCAGAAATGGATGTATCTAGACTTATTTTAGTTATAGATACATACAATTTGTCCATTCTTAGATCAAATATTTCCCGCCAGCTGGAGAGGGAGTACATAATCTAAATGGCTGCCCGCGGATCCCTTTGTCTTCCTCATGTCCGTCAGACACTTGCGGGGTCGACGAAGGTCCTCGAAAGAGACGAAGCAGCAAAGAAACCACCTAAATGCGCAGTCTTCGCCTCGGCGGTGGCCTTCATGGGACCCAAGTGGCGGCAGCCTCCCATGTTCTACTTCTCCTCGATGATGGCGGCGGACACGGAGAAGCTGGCCACCGACTCATCGCTCTCCATGCACCCGGCTTCTGTCATTGGCTGCATGGCGCTGCCGCAGGCACGGGAGGCGCGGCTGCAGGCACGGGAAGCACGGCCACAGACACGGGAGGCGCGGCCACCACAGACACTGGTGGCGCGGTACGACGCGGCAGCGACGACGCCTGTGCCGGCGTGCTCACCGCTGTGCCGGCATGGCGCAACTCGCTACTCCTCATCGTGTTGAACTGGAGCGGCGAGTTTCTGAACCATGCCGCCTGCTTGGGGCGGTAACTGGCTCCGTCGGGCCAAGCGAGGTTGGTGAAGCACCGAGCGGCCTCGCCCGTATCCAGAGGGCTCAGCGGGCCACCCGGTCAGGTAATATGCCGGAGAACGGCTCCTCGGAAGCCATCGGAATAATGGAGAAAATGGTGAAGGAGGATATGGGGGAGTGGCGGAGGGGTGCCATTCTTGCCCACTGTCTGTCTGGCCTCATGTAAATAGAGGGCGGACGGTAGGAGCTTGGCCGGCGTCAGGCCTCGTTTAAACTGGGAGGATGGGAGGAGCTCGGCCGGTGTTGCGTTTAATTCCGGTCCGCTCATGAACGGACGTGTGGCCGGAGTAGGTCTCTCGGTTTGCATGCGGGTTTAACGGAGGGGTTTGATGGAGGCGAGGAGGCGTGTTCAGCAGGGTGTGCAGCAGGTGGTGCAGTACTATTTGATTTGATAGCAGGCGGCGTAGTTCCCGATACGGCTTTAATGCAGACTAGGGAAGGAGTAGCGGTTCACGGAATGTTGAACGGCCAATGCATCCTCCTTCAATTAATGCATGAGGGAAGTAATGGAAGGAGGTCCAGGAAAAGAGGCTGCACGATGTGAATGAAACGCAGTTTGCCCTCATATGAAGGTGTCCCTCCATTCCAATGCATCTACCACATCGTACGCACCTAAGCATTTGACTAAGGAACTACACTAAGTGCAAAAGAGCTCACTCCAGACCCATGGAAGTGATGCGCACGAGTGGCCACCGGCTGTGTGATGTCTACTACACAACCTTCTTCTCATAGACGTTGTTGGGCCTTCAAGTGCAGAGGTTTGTAGGACAGTAGCAAATTTCCCTCAAGTGGATGACCTAAGGTTTATCAACCCATGGAGGCGTAGGATGAAGATGGTCTCTCTCAAACAACCCTGCAACCAAATAACAAAGAATCTCTTGTGTCCCCAACACACCCAATACAATGGTAAATTGTATAAGTGCACTAGTTCGGCGAAGAGATGATGATACAAGTGCAATATGGATGGTAGATAAAGGTATTTGTAATCTGAAATTATAAAAACAGCAAGGTAACTAATGATAAAAGTGAGCGTAAACGGTATTGCAATGGTAGGAAACAAGGCCTAAGGTTCATACTTTCACTAGTGCAAGTTCTCTCAACAATAATAACATAACTGGATCATATAACTATCCCTCAACATGCAACAAAGAGTCACTCCAAAGACACTAATAGCGGAGAACAAACGAAGAGATTATGGTAGGGTACCAAACCACCTCAAAGTTATCCTTTTTGATCTATCTATTCAAGAGTCCGTAGTAAAATAACATGAAGCTATTCTTTCCGTTTGATCTATCATAGAATTCATACTAGAATAACACCTTAAGACACAAATCAACCAAAACCCTAATGTCACCTAGATACTCCATTGTCACCTCAAGTATCCGTGGGCATGATTATACGATATGCATCACACAATCTCATATTCATCTATTCAACCAACACAAAGTACTTCAAAGGGTGCCCCAAAGTTTCTACCGGAGAGTCAAGACAAAAACGTGTGCTAACCCCTATGCATAGATTCCCAAGGTCACAGAACCCGCAAGTTGATCACCAAAACATACATCAAGTTGATCACGTGAATATCCCATTGTCACCACAGATAAGCACGGAAAGACATACATCAAGTGTTCTCAAATCCTTAAAGACTCAATCCGATAAGATAACTTCAAAGGGAAAACTCAATCCGTTACAAGAGAGTAGAGGGGGAGAAACATCATAAGATCCAAGTATAATAGCAAAGTTCGCGATACATCAAGATCGTATCACCTCAAGAACATGAGAGAGAGAGAGAGAGAGAGATCAAACACATAGCTTCTGGTACATACCCTCAGCCCCGAGGGTGAACTACTCCCTCCTCGTCATGGAGATCGCCGGGATGATGAAGATGGCCACCGGTGAGGGATCCCCCCTCCGGCAGGGTGCCGGAACAGGGTCCCGATTTGTTTTTGGTGGCTACAGAGGCTTGCGGCAGTGGAACTCCCGATCTATTGTTCTCCCCGATGTTTTTAGGGTATATGGAGATATATAGGCGAAAGAAGTCGGTCACGGGAGCCACGAGGGGTCCACGAGGGTGGAGGGCACTCCCAGAGGGGGTGGGCGCACCTCCCTACCTCGTGGCTTCCTTGTTTCTTCCCTTACGTGCACTCCAAGTCCCCTGGATTGCGTCCGTTCCAAAAATAATTTTCCCGAAGGTTTCATTCCGTTTGGACTCCGTTTGATATTCCTTTTCTTCGAAACACTGAAATAGGCAAGAAAACAGCAATATGGGATGGGCCTCCGGTTAGTAGGTTAGTCCCAAAAAATGATATAAAAGTGTAGAGTAAAGCCCATAAACATCCAAAACAGGTAATATAATAGCATGGAACAATCAAAAATTATATATATGTTGGAGACGTATCAAGCATCCCCAAGCTTAATTCCTGCTCGTCCTCGAGTAGGTAAATGATAAAAACAGAATTTTTGATGTGGAATGCTACCTAGCATATTTCTCAATGTAATTTTCTTTATTATGGCATGAATGTTCACATCCAAATGATTCAAAATAATAGTTCATATTGACATAAAGAATAATAATACTTCAAGCATACTAATAAAGCAATCATGTCTTCTCAAAATAACATGGTTAAAGAAAGTTCATCCCTACAAAATCATATAGTTTGGTCATGTTTCATTTTCGTTACACAAGAATGCTCTCATCATGCACAACCCCGATGACGAGCCAAGCAATTGTTTCATACCTTAGTAATCACAAACTTTTTTCAACCTTCACGCAATACATGAGCGTGAGCCATGGATATAGCACTATGGGTGGAATAGAATATAATGATAGGGGTTATGTGGAGAAGACAAAAAGGAGAAAGTCTCACATCTACGAGGCTATTCAACGGGCTATGGAGATGCCCATCAATTGATGTCAATGCGAGGAGTAGCGATTGCCATGCAACGGATGCACTAGAGCTATAAATGTATGAAAGCTCAACAAAAGAAACTAAGTGGGTGTGCATCCAACTTGCTTGCTCATGAAGACCTAGGGCATTTTGAGGAAGCCCATCGTTGGAATATACAAGCCAAGTTCTATAATGAAAAATTCCCACTAGTATATGAAAGAGACAACAAATGAGACTCTTTATATGAAGAATATGGTGCTACTTTGAAGCACAAGTGTGGAAAAGGATAGTAACATTATCCCCTTTATTTTTTTATTTTTTGGGCCTTTCTTTTATTTTTGTTTGGCCTTTTTTCTTTTTTCGGCCTTTATTTTTTTTCTTTTTGGCCTTTCTTTTTTTTATAAGGGACAATGCTCTAATAATGATGATCATCACACTTCTATTTATTTAAAACTCATGAATTACAACTCGATACTAGAACAAGATATGACTCTATATGAATGCCTTCGGCGGTGTACTGGGATGGGCAATGAATCAAGAGTGACATGTATGAAAAATTATGCATGATGTCTTTGCCACAAATATGATGTCAACTACATGATCATGCAAGGCAATATGACAATAATGATGCGTGTCATGATGAACAGAACGGTGGAAAGTTGCATGGAAATATATCTCGGAATGGCTAAGGAAATGCCATAATAGGTAGGTATGGTGGCTATTTTGAGGAAGATATAAGGAGGTATATGTGTGATAGAGCGTATCATATCACGGGGTTTGGATGCACCGGCGAAGTTTGCACTAACTCTCAAGGTGAGGAAGGGCAATGCACGGGACCGAAGAGGCTAGCAATGATGGAAGGTGAGAGTGCATATAATCCATGGACTCAACATTAGCCATAAAGAACTCACATACTTATTGCAAAAATCTACAAGTCATCAAAAACCAAGCACTACGCGCATGCTCCTAGGGGAATAGATTGGTAGGAAAAGACCATCGCTCGTCCCCGACTGCCACTCGTAAGGTGGAGAATCAAAGAACACCTCATGCTTCAAATTTGTCACACAACAGTTACCATACGTGCATGCTACGGGACTTGCAAACCTCAACACAAGTATTTCTTAAATTCACAATTACATCAACTAGCATGACTCTAATATTACCACCTTCATATTTCAAAACAATTATTAAGCATCAAGTTGATCATAGTATTCAATTCACTTCCTATGATAGTTTTTATTATACCCAACTTGGATGCCCAACATTCTAGGACCAATTTTATAACCATAGAAAATACCATGCTGTTCTAAGAAACTCTAAAAATAATACAAGTGAAGCATGAGAGATTAACAATTTCTACAAAATTAAGCTACCACCGTGCTTTAGAAGATATAAGTGAAGCACTGGAGCAAAAATTATCTAGCTCAAAAGATATAAGTGAAGCACATAGAGTATTCTAATAAATTTCAAATCAAGTATTTCTATACCAATAGGTGTGTACAGCAAGGATGATTGTGGTAAACTAAAAATAAAAGACTAATATCATACACGACGCTCAAAGCAAAACACATATCATGTGGCGAATAAAAATATAGCTCCAAGTAAAGTTACCGATAGACGAAGACGAAAGAGGGGATGCCTTCCGGGGAATCCCCAAGATTAGGCTCTTGGTTATCATTGAATATCTTGGGGTGCCATGGGCATCCCCAATCTTAGGCTTTTTCCACCCTTTATTCCGTAGTCCATCAAATCTTTACCCAAAACTTGAAAACTTCACAACACAAAACTCAATAGGAAATCTCATAAGCTCCGTTAGTATAAGAAAATAAATCACCACTTTTGTTACTGTTGTGAACTCATTCTAAATTTATATTGGTGTAATATCTACTGTATTCCAACTTCTCTATGGTTCATATCCTCCGATACTACTCATAGATTCATCACAATAAGCAAACAACACATAGAAAATAGAATCTGTCAAAAACAGAACAGTCTGTAGTAATCTGTATCATACGAATACTTCTGGAACTCCAAAAATTCTAAAATAAATTGGTGGACCTGAGGAATTTGTCTATTAATCATCTGCAAAATGAATCAACCTAAAAGCACTCTCCAGTAAAAAAATGGCAGCTAATCTCGTGAGCGCAAAATTTCTGTTTTTTACAGCAAGATCATATAGACTTCACCCAAGTCTTCCCAAAGGCTCTACTTGGCACAAACTCTAATTAAAACATAAAACCACATCTAGGCAGAGTCTAGATGAATTATTTATTACTAAACAGGAGCAAAAGCAAAGGACAATATAAAATTGGGTTGCCTCCCAACAAGCGCTATCGTTTAACGCCTCTAGCTAGGCATGATGATTTCAATGATGCTCACATAAAAGATAAGAATTGAAACATAAAGAGAGCATCATGAATAATATGACTAGCACATTTAAGTCTAACCCACTTCCTATGCCTAGGGATTTTGTGAGCAAACAACTTATGGGAATAACAATCAACTAGCATAGGAAGGCAAAACTGGCATAAGTTCAAAAATTTAAGCACATAGAGAGGAAACTTGATATTATTGCAATTCCTACAAGCATTTCAGTAGCATCATGAATGAATTAAACAATATAACCAGCACATAAAGCATTCTTTTCATGATCTACAAGCATAGAATTTTTATTACTCTCCACATAAGCAAATTTCTTCTCATGAATAGTAGTGGGAGCAAACTCAACAAAATAACTATCATGTGAGGCATAATCCAATTGAAAACTAAAATCATGATGACAAGTTTCATGGTCATCATTATTATTAATAGAATACAAGTCATCACAATAATCATCATAGATAGCAACTTTGTTCTCATAATCAATTGGAACCTCTTCCGAAATAGTGGATTCATCACTAAATAAAGTCATGACCTCTCCAAATCCACTTTCATAAATATAATCATCATAAATAGGAGGCATGCTTTCATCATAATAAATATTCTCATCAAAACTTGGGGGACTAAACATATCATCTTCATCAAACATAGCATCCCCAAGCTTGTGGCTTTGCATATCATTAGCATCATGGGTATTCAAATAATTCATACTAATAACATTGCAATCATGCTCATCATTCAAAGATTTAGTGATAAACATTTTATAGACTTCTTCTTCTAGCACTTGAGCACAATTTTCCTTACCAACATTCTCACGAAAGATATTAAAAAGATGAAGTGTATGAGACAAACTCAATTACATTTTTTTGTAGTTTTCTTTTATAGAATAAACTAGTGATAAAACAAGAAAAAAAAAGATTCAATTGCAAGATCTAAAGATATACCTTCAAGCACTCACCTCCCCGGCAAAGGCGCCAGAAAAGAGCTTGATGTCTACTACACAACCTTCTTCTTGTAGACGTTGTTGGGCCTCCAAGTGCAGTGGTTTGTAGGACAGTAGCAAATTTCCCTCAAGTGGATGACCTAAGGTTTATCAGTCCGTGGGAGGCGTAGGATGAAGATGGTCTCTCTCAAACAACCCTACAACCAAATAACAAAGAGTCTCTTGTGTCCCCAGCACACCCAATACAATGGTAAATTGTATAAGTGCACTAGTTCGGTGAAGAGATGATGATACAAGTGCAATATGGATGGTAGATAAAGGTATTTGTAATATGAAATTATAAAAACAGACAGGTAACTAATGATAAAAGTGAGCGTAAACGGTATTGCAATGGTAGGAAACAAGGCCTAAGGTTCATACTTTCACTATGCAAGTTCTCTCAACAATAATAACATAAATGGATCATATAACTCTCCCTCAACATGCAACAAAGAGTCACTCCAAAGCCACTAATAGCGGAGAACAAACGAAGAGATTATGGTAGGGTACGAAACCACCTCAAAGTTATCCTTTTTTATCTATCTATTCAAGAGTCTGTAGTAAAATAACATGAAGCTATTCTTTCTGTTTGATCTATCATAGAGTTCATACTAGAATAACACCTTAAGACACAAATCAACCAAAACCCTAATGTCACCTAGATACTCCATTGTCACCTCAAGTATTCGTGGGCATGATTATATGATATGCATCACACAATCTCAGATTCATCTATTCAACCAACACAAAGTACTTCAAATAGTGCCCCAAAGTTTCTACCGGAGAGTCAAGACAAAAACGTGTGCCAACCCCTATGCATAGATTCCCAAGGTCATGGAATCCGCAAGTTGATCACCAAAACATACATCAAGTTGATCACGTGAATATCCCATTGTCACCACAGATAAGCACGGCAAGACATACATCAAGTGTTCTCAAATCCTTAAAGACTCAATCCGATAAGATAACTTCAAAGGGAAAACTCAATCCATTACAAGAGAGTAGAGGGGGAGAAACATCATAAGATCCAACTATAATAGCAAAGCTCGCGATACATCAAGATCGTATCACCTCAACAACACGAGAGAGGGAGGGAGAGAGAGAGAGAGAGAGAGAGAGAGAGAGAGATCAAACACATAGCTACTAATACATACCCTCAGCCCCGAGGGTGAACTACTCCCTCCTCGTCATGAAGATCGCCGGGATAATGAAGATGGCCACCGGTGAGGGATCCCCCCTCCGGCAGGGTGCAGGAACAGGGTCCCGATTGGTTTTTGGTGGCTACAGAGGCTTGCGGTGGCGGAACTCCCGATCTATTGTTCTCCCTGATGTTTTTAGGGTATATGGAGATATATAGGTGAAAGAAGTCGGTCAGGGGAGCCACGAGGGGCCCACGAGGCTGGCGGGTGCGCCCAGAGGGGGTGGGCGTGCCCCCTGCCTCGTGGCTTCCTTGTTGCTTCCCTTACGTGCACTCCAAGTCCCCTGGATTGCGTCCGTTCCAAAAATAACTTTCCCAAAGGTTTCATTCCGTTTGGACTCTGTTTGATATTCCTTTTCTTCGAAACACTGAAATAGGCAAGAAAACAACAATATGGGTTGGGCCTCCGATTAGTAGGTTAGTCCCAAAAAATGATATAAAAGTGTAGAGTAAACCCCATAAACATCCAAAACAGGTAATATAATAGCATGGAACAATCAAAAATTATAGATACGTTGGAGACGTATCACTGTGCCAGATGGTCCACGACGCCGGCCTGCGGCATGGCACCGAGGATCGTCTCCGGACGGTGTTGGAGACCGGCTGGTGGATGGCCACCATCGACGCCAACTACGACTCTCAGTTGGACCAGATGATTTTTGCCACCACCAACAAGTTCACCGTCGTCAAGAAACTCGCGAACGACATCGCCGTACTCCTCCAGCCCGTGCGCCCGAGCTCCTCATTGCCTGCCACCCTGATCGACCTCCATGGCCGGAACCTCTTTCAAGCACTGGTGGCCCTGTGACTGCCTACCGACGCCACGAAGAATGTCCACCTAGAGGTCGCGCTCGCCGCGAGGCGCCTCGCCCTGCAAGAATTCGTCGACCTACACATCCACGTGTATGAGCAAATCGTGTACATAGGTATCTACAAGGCCAGTGAGGACGCTATGACGTTGGCCTTCCTCAACCGACTGGAAGCCTTGGATGCCTTTGCTGAGAAGCACCTCGACCTCGCCACAAAAGCCGCCGCTCCTTAGCCGTCGGTCGGTGGCCCGGCGCACTAAGTTGAGGAGGAGGAGGAGTACGTACGTTGATGGATGCATCTTTCTTCTTGCCTTCTGTAACCACCACTGCGATTGCATCATCGTGGCCTTAATTCTTATTGTGTTGTTGCATTCTCGTTCCAGTCAACACCGACATGTGCGATCCATTTGCTTAATTATATGCATCACTGTAACTAGTACTCCATCCATCAATTTATAAGTTGTGCTTACCGTTGGTGATGGTGGTGTGTCTTCCATCCGTCGTTTTTGACCATTAGATCTGCATCTAATGGTTGTGATGTAAGTTGTGGCATTTTTGCAACAATAGCCCACTTCTCTGCTCCAATTTGCAGAAATCCCCTTATTATCTTGAAAGCAACCACATCCCTCCCTCACCTCATCAAAACGGCCTAAGAAATATATTTGGAGTGAAAAGTACTCCCTCCGTTCCTAAATATTTGTCTTTCTAGATATTTCAATAAGTGACTACATACGAAGCAAAATGAGTGAATCTACACTTCAAAACATGTCTATATAATCCGTATGTGATAGTCCATTTGAAATATCTAAAAAGACAATATTTAGGAACGGAGGGAGTAATATATTAGGAGTATATCAAAACAAGAGTGATTTCTTTCAAGTTTGTGAACAAGTACTACTATTATACTACTTTGGATCCGTCGCAACGCACGGGCACATTGCTAGTAAAAGGAAAAGGCATAACGCGTTCGAGTCGCAACCCCACACGCCCGGGAATCGGGAGTACTCCACGGCCCGTCCGGCAAGACACATAGCTTAGGGAAGGCGTGTTGCCTAGCATTTTCACTTTCATCTAGGACCGCCATTGAGCAAACCGACTGTTGGCAAACCGCACCCCGCCCGCCGTCGGGTTGGAAAACAGAAATGAGGGGAAAATCTAGCTGTAGCACAGAAGCCAAGAAATTTGGTGTCAAATGGGGCTCGTTCATAGAGTAGGAGCACTTCGTACTAGTACTAGACCTACTAGTACCAAGTTTGTACTCCACTATACAACTAGTAGGTACGTGCACGGCACAGCATCGTAGGAACAAAAACGGGAAGATCTTGTTTTGGGTGATTTATCTTTTTTTCAGTAACGTAGTATGAATAATATGATGTGGGGGGCACCCATGAAGCTTATGTGGCTTGGTTGCATGGCTACGAAAGGTTAGAGAAAAATAAATAGATAATGTGTTTAGAGTGCACTCCACTAAATAGATATACTTTGGATCCATTGCAACGGGCCGGCACATCTATATCTATACCCCCTATATAGTGTGTGGAAAACTTTGAAAGTTGGTCGTTGAATGAAGCCAATCTGATGGTACAAAGATGGCAAATCCGAGCACTACTGGCCATTGGATATCATATACATTCACCAGATTCTGCCACATGTAGAATCTAGAAGACTCCATGGTTGAACTTATTAATTCATGAATAAACTTTGCCACAACTAAGCTTAGGCAAAGTGTGGGGTTGTTTGGTTTGTGACTAAGATTGCCAAAGATTGCCACACGTAAGGTTAGGCAAGTTTGACTAACTTAGGTGAGTGTTTGGTTCAAGCCACACCTTAGGCAAGCCTGACATACACACAAAAAATGTGGCAAGATTCCCTTAGGCTTGCTGAGTGAGTCCTGGATTAGGGGGTCCTCGGACAACCAAACTATATACTTTGGCCGGACTGTTGGACTATGAAGATACAAGACTAAAGACTTCGTCCCGTGTCCGGGTGGGACTCTCCTTTGCGTGGAAGGCAAGCTTGGAGATTCGGATGTGTAGATCTCCTTCTCTGTAACCGACTCTGTGTAACCCTAGCCCCCTCCGGTGTCTGTATAAACCGGAGGGTTTAGTCCGTAGGACAAGAACAATCATAATCATAGGCTAGCTTCTAGGGTTTAGCCTCTACGATATCATGGTAGATCAACTCTTGTAATACTCATATCATCAAGATCAATCAAGCAGGAAGTATGGTATTACCTCCATAGAGAGGGCCCGAACCTGGGTAAACATCGTGTCCCCCGCCTCCTGTTACCATTAGCCTTAGACGCACAGTTCAGGACCCCCTACCCGAGATCCGCCAGTTTTGACACCGACACTTGCCAACTTGTGGCTCTCATTTTGAAGAACTAAGGGGCTGTTTGGTTCTAGGCCTAGCATTGCCACACTTTGCCACATATTTTTTCCAAGCTCGCCTAAGGTTAGTTCATCAAAATGAAAGCCACAAGTTGGCAAGCCTAAGGGAATCTTACCACATTTTTTGTGTGTATGCCATGTGGGGTCCAAGTGTGGCTTGCCTAAGGCGTGGCTTGAACCAAACACTCACCTAAGTTAGTCAAACTTGCCTAGTTTTAGGTGTGGCAACATTTGGCAAAGTTAGTCAAACCCCTAACCTTAGGCAAGTTTGGCAACATTGTATGATAGTGTGGCATTGCTAGGCCTAAAACCAAACAACCCCTGTGTCTGCCACAAAAAATGTGGCTAACAAAATGGCCACAACAAGTGTGGCAAGATTTGGCAAGAAGTTGAGTCTATGACATGTGGACCATGTAGCTAGAAAAGTGTGGCAAGCCACAAGTGTAGCAATGAACCAAAAACATGCCTAAGATATTTAAGGTCCGCAAGAGTTACATTTCCCTCTCGGGGCCCACGGGACCGAACTTCAGTGGCTTAGTGCCTGGCCTATGAGTCAATGACATGCGGACCTTAAATGCGGCTGGCCCACATGTCATTATCATGGTGGTGGCGTGGTTCCCGACTCACTCGTTCGAGATGAACCAGTCGGTGGTAGAGTGGCCGTGGCGAGGGTGCCACAGCTGGGCGTTAGGGCGTTACGAGGCGTAGATGGCCACACCGGCGGGTACCACCTGTAGTACAGAAGTACTCCAGCTGAGGATTGATGCCCAGGACGAAATGTGTCACAGCCGCTGGATGAAAATTCGATGGTGCGGGAGTACGGATCGGAGAACAGCAGCGGAGCAGGCAAACCGCGTCCAATCAGGTGTGGTTGTGGTAGAAAGTTGATGGTCGCCGCAATTCAGCTGGCCCGCATGTCATGCACACAAAGGCAGAGGAGCGGTGTGGCCGAGAGGGGTGAGGCGCACGTCGGGGGGATGAGGATCCCCTGACGTGAACAATCCTACCACTCTATCATTGACATGTGGGACCCCCAAGCATGGGTCCCACCTGTCAGCGAAGGAAAGGCAGGGTAAGGCAGTGATAGCCACGTGAGAGGATCCATGTCCACGTCGGGGGACTTCGTGCCGTGGGTTGGAGTGGCGTCGTGGGAATCGCGTGTGGGTGTGGCAGTGGTAGAAACAAGAAACGTGATGGTTGTCGTGGTTCAACTTCCATGGACAAGCTGTCATGTCTGCTGACACATGTATATCAAAACTAGGGTGTTTATATTTCAATCTTCAAGCACGTGAACAAGTATTATTCTACTACTTTGGATCCATTGCAACGCATGGGCCAGCACATTGGTAGTAGTAGTGTCTATCTCTATCTCTAGAGGCCTTCCCTTGTTCATCCTTTTCTCTCACAAGATAAACTACTCATACTAGTAAGGTACATGTGCATTGCACGCATGAGATTCTGGTGGTTTGCGCATTATGCTTCTACATGTGGAGTCTTCTAGATTCTACATGTGGCAAAATCTGGTGGAACGTAGATCATATCCAATGGCCAGTAGTGCTCAGATTTGCCATCTTTGTACCGTCGGATTGGCTTCATCTAATGACCAACTTTCAACCTTATTCACACACTATATAGGGGTATAGACAAATGCATCTTGATGTTTCATGGAACGCACGAGGATGTTTCCTTGGGGGTCTCTCCAGCGCGGCGTGGCTGTTGTCGAGGTTCTAAGTCTAACAGTAGTGTAGGGGGGTAATAAGGGAGAGGCAAGATCCTAGCAATGGAGTAGTTGTACACGCAAGAGTTTTACGAGTTCAGGCCCTTCTCGGAAGAAGTAACAGCCCTACGTCTCGGAGCCCGGAGGCGGTCGACTGTATTATATGCGTATGAGTTACAGGGGTGCGAACCCTTTACACTGAGGACGAGGGTGGCTTATATAGAGTCTGCCAGACCCCTCCGGCCCTCAGTTATGCAGGGTTTAAAGTACATTAAGACAGGGGGTTACTGGTAACGCCCACATAAAGTGCTATGAAGACCATAAAGGCTACTTAATGACAGACTGTTGCATGCAGGCTGACTTTAGATCTCCTGGCTGTCGAGTGGTTAGCTTCATGGTCGGGTGGTTATCTTCATGGTCGAGTGTCCTCGAGCTTGTCGAGTGGATCACCTCTAGGTCGACTGACAGGTAGTTTCTTCTAGAGATGTCCTTGGGTAGGGTAGCTGGGACAGGTCCGTGACCCTACCCTAGGTACATAGCTTCATCATTAGCCCCCGAATGGATCGAGGTTTGAGTGGGGAAGGAGTTGAGAGTCCTTCCGACCCAGTTTTCATGCTAAGAGTATGTCTTGTCTTGGATCAATGAACTTTAGGTGACAGCACAAGCTTCTTTTCCAGTCGCCTTGATCCATTCTTGGTGTTTGTCAAGTGAAGTTTTCGCTTGAAGAGCTCCGAGTGACAAGTGGAGGAGATCTTCTGCCGGATGAGCAGTTCTGCAACGGCGGATTTTGTGGGATTCGAATTTTGAGAAGCGCACGGGACGAAGCGTAGCCGCAGCAATAGGACGGGATAAGGTAGGGACGCCTCAATCCCCGCGCCACCTTTTTCGCAACATATCGCATGCGTGACTGTTGCGGGATTTGACAGGATCGTATGGGCCTACATGTCAGCCACTCGGAAGCAGCCTTATATAAAGCGCTGGACGGAGGTTTTTCTACAGTGCACCCTTATTCTCCCTTCTTCTCCAGATTTCTCCGCCGTGTTCGCTACTGCCTCAGCGCCGCTGCCCCGTGCGTGTTTCATCGGCGACGATGGTGAAGGAGAAGACGGCGGCCCTGGAGCGGGCGAAGAAAGCGACGGCCAAGGCAAAGGGGAGGGGAACCAGTCGGAGTGGCTCCTCATCGAGGACCGGCCTGCCGCTGGGCTGGACCCAGGGCGACTGGATCCGCTCAAAAATCAGTCAGGCGGATCTCGACGACCTGGCTGATGGAGGGCTGATCCCCCATGGATCGGCACGGCTCCTGGGGAGGGAGTCGGAGCCGCAGCCCCAGGAGGGTGAGTGTGTTCTTCTGGCCACCCACGTCGATTGTGGGTTTTCTTTGCCGCCCCACCCTTTCTTCCGAGGGTTTTTGAATTTCTTTGGGGCACAACTCCACCACTTCACACCCAACTCCATAGTGTACCTCGCCGCCTATGTGTCTTTGTGTGAATGCTTCTTGGGTTGCCGGCCTCACTGGGGCCTCTTTAAGCATATCTTCACTGGTCGCTCCGGGACGGTGAAGAAGGCAAATCCGAGTGACGAGAGGACGCACGTGATACAGATGTGCGGGGGTCTCGGGATTCAGTTGAGGGGGAAAAGTTCTTTTCCGACCATGGTTCTGCCCGACTTCGTCCGTGGGTGGCAGTTGACTTGGTTTTACTGCAAGGACCAGCCGACGCCAGGGTAGTCAACTGGGCTCCCTCCCTTTTCCATGGAACGAGTAAGGAAACCCTGCTCTTTGAAGGTGATCCCGGAGGAGAGGGCGCAGGTGAGGATGCTGGTCGAGCGTGTCGTGCAGCTCATCCGTGACGGGGTGACTGGTATGGACCTCCTGGAGGTCTTCCTCCGGCGGCGCATCCAGCCGCTCCAAGCTCGAGATCATCCTATGTGGATGTATTCTGGTACTCAGGACACCTCTCGGATCCATCCGGAGGAGATCGACGACACCACGTTGGAGCTGTGGATGGCGAGCATCACAGGAAACAAGGACAACCCCCGAGGAGCCAGGAGGGTCGTTCCACTCGACCAATCATATGAAGTTGACAAGGTCCAACTCTGCATTTCCCACTGTGATTCTGTTTTTCCCATACTGTCTGCTTGAAATCAACCGACTGACTTTCATCTTGTTTGCTGTCTTCTAGGTTACGACTGAGACATACACGATGCCCAACGGGGCGCAGGAACAAACCGAGGAGGGACAGACGAGTGGAGGCGAAAGTGAGCAGGAGGAGTGGCAATCTGATGGCGAGGGAGGAGAGGACGATGATGGTTCCAGCGAGGAGAAGGAGATGGAAATCGTCCCTCCTCACACGGAGAGGCGATCCAAGCTTGCCAATGACCCCGCGAGGGAGCGTGGTAAAGTGGTTGCGCCCGTTGTGCCGTCGACGAAGCGCCCCTGGACGGCTTCCCCGGTGCCGACTGAAAAAGCACCGAAGCAACCGCGAGCGGAGCCATCCAAGCCACCGAAGGCCTTGCCCAAGATGAGAATGGCCATCCCCACTATCTCCGGGTAAAGCGGGATTTGTGTTTTTTTGTTCAGCGCGAATGATCTTCCGGTCGACTGTCTGACTAACTGACTGATTTCTGAAATCCGCAGTGCTGCTACCTCTGAGACCTCCACCAAAGACGACGCCCAAGAAGTTGAAGACACTGTTACCTCCAACCCTGGTACGTTCTCTTGTAATTCTCCTTTCGGTCGATTGGATCTTTGTTTCCGACTCTGGATTTGTCTTGCAGCTCCTCATCAGGTCATTGATCTCCCTGATGACGATGACGAGGCGCCGTTGCACGCGAGGAAGAATAGAAAGGCTCCAGCTGGCAAGGCCACTCGGACCGCGTCGGCGCCTGAGGTGCTGGTTCACGAAGGTGGTGACATCGCTCGGCATTCAGTGACCTTCGCTGTGCCACTGACAAGTGCTCGTCCTTCGTCGTCGACTGCTGAACAGCCCTCCCTTTTCGCCACACATCACGTCTCGGAGGACCAGGCGGGCGCTACTAAGGAGGCTATATGCCAGGCGGGGATTATGATGGAGCAGGTGAAGGCGATCCGGGAAGCCAGCCAAGCGGCGTATGATGCAAGTTCAGCTCTTCACAACAATGTCCAGGTTAGTTGGTAGCCGCCTGTTTCTGTTAGGATATGTTATCTGATGACTTTCTTTCCGAAAATCTTTATGTCTGTACACCCACTGGGTGTCTCGATTGAATTTGCAAACTGGTGGGGGCACGCTGAGTGCACCCACTGGGTGTAGTCCCCGAGACTATGGTGGACTGCTGGCAGTCGACTTTAGTCTTTGTAGTTGATATTTCTTCACTCGGTTTGGTCGGACCATGTCGAGTGGAACGTTAGAACCGGTGGGGGCACGCTGAGTGCACCCACTGGGTGTAGTCCCCGAGACTATGGTGGACTGCTGGCAGTCGACTATAGTCTGAAAAACCTTTTTTTTGGATCGACTAATCGGATCAAGTCGGTAGAACTTAGTGGGGGCACGCTGAGTGCACCCACTGGGTGTAGTCCCCGAGGCTGCTGTTGTATATTTTGATTCAACTGTAGTCTTAGGAACGTTACTATTTTTTCTTAGTCACTTGGAAGCAACCTTTCTTTGATATCTGTCGACTGATTCTTTGCAGAAATCTTGCGAGCTCGTGGCCCGTTATACTGAGTTGGAAAGGAAGTCTATCCAGCTCGACCTTGACTTGAAACTCGTTCAGGAGAACTTCCAAAAGGCAAAGGACGAGGCAACAGGTACGATTAGTGAGAACTTGACGATTGTTTTTATCTTTCTGCCCATTACTGATTCTGACCTCCTTGCCATTTTGCAGAGAAAACAAAGGTGGCTCTGATCAAGAAGGACCAGGAACTTGCTGAGGCGCAGAAAGCTGCATTGGATAAAACGAAGCTTGCGGAAGAAAAGCTGGCTTCAGTCGGCAAACTCGAAGAAGAAAACGTCAACCTGAAAGCTGCTCTTGACACGACCAACAAGGAAGTCAGCCATCTGAAGAACGACAAGATTGCTCTGAGTGGCAAGGCAAGTGAACTGGTGGGGAAGAAGAATGGTCTGGAAGCTTATCTGGGAGGGCTCGCCAAGAAGTTGTTCCTCATGCTTGAAGGTAACCTTCTTCACTCGACTGACTTGTCACCGTTGATTCGTCGCGGAACTGCTGGTTATGTTTGATTTGCGTTTACAGAATTCTATCAAAACTTTGAGGAAGAGACCAGTCGAGTGGAGACAGGCTTGGATCCCATCAACTCTCCAATGAATGATGAAGCTGCCATGAATGTGCTTCGACTGGAGTCTCGCGTCGTTGGTGTGGTGGACTATCTGGCCCGACTGAAGGCAGCAATGTCGCGAATCGACACGACACTCTGGCCTGGGGAGACGCTTCAGAATGACCTCGAGTCTTTGATGACTCGACTGAATGAAGTCCCAGGCCGAGTGCAAGAGTGGAAGAAGTCTTCTGCCAGGTGCGGTGCTGATGTAGCTCTGTCCTTAGTCCGTGTTCACTGCAAAGATGCACGAGAGGAAAAGCTGGCGTCCCTCAAGGTGGCCAATACCAAGAAGCATGACTTCCGATCCTTCATGGAGACATTCATTGCTGCTGCCACTCGGATTGCTGATGGAATCGACCTGGATGAGTTCGTCGCGCCTTCCAGTCCTCTGCCGGAGGAGTAAAAAACTTCTATGCTCGATGCCTTAAATTTGCCTCAGAATGCTGAGTGGTTTTTGTAACCGATAAACTTTAACAGGCTTGATGCCTGAGCACTTCTGAATCCGTAGGATGCTATCTGAACTTGGGTTTGCGATTGAATATGTTTGCTTTTATCTTCCAACGAACATTGTTGTTCGCTCGGAATATATTTTGTGCTTGGGACGTGCTCTTGCAGGTTGGAGAACAGATTGAAGTCGACTTGCGTCCTTGCGATCCAGGATGAAGTGCACATTGTATTTGTGCCGTAGCTCGAAGGAAAAGGTAGCGGTTGACCTGCACCTCGTCGTCCTTGCAGAGCACTCATGGTATTTATGCTGGAGCCTGGAGCAGAAGATAACAGTCGACTTGCACCTCGTCGTCCTTGCAGGACAAAATGATTTTCGTACTTAGGCGAGTGCTGGACTGCAGCTAAGCCTCCGAGTGTGAGGCAACCTCACCACTCGGTAGGATTTTGAACACTTAGGCGAGCACTGGGCTGCAGCTAAGCCCCCGAGTGAGAAGCAGATTCACCACTCGGTAGGATTTTGAACACTTAGGCGAGCACTGGGCTGCAGCTAAGCCCCCTAGCGAGAAGCAGATTCACCACTCGGTAGGATTTTAGACACTTAGGCGAGCACTGGGCTGCAGCTAAGCCCCCGAGTGAGAAGCAGATTCACCACTCGGTAGGATTTTAAACACTTAGGCGAGCACTGGGCTGCAGCTAAGCCCCCGAGTGAGAAGCAAATTCATCACTCGGTAGGATTTTAGACACTTAGGCGAGCACTAGGCTGTAGCTAAGCCCCCGAGTGAGAAGCAGATTCAGCACTCGGTAGGATTTTAGACACTTAGGCGAGCACTGGGCTACAGCTAAGCCCCCGAGTGAGAAGCAGATTTACCACTCGGTAGGATTTTAAACACTTAGGCGAGCACTGGGCTGCAGCTAAGCCCTCGAGTGAGAAGCAGATTCACCACTCGGTAGGATTTTAAACACTTAGGCGAGCACTGGGCTGCAGCTAAGCCCCCGAGTGAGAAGCAGATTCACCACTCGGTAGGATTTTAGACACTTAGGCGAGCACTGGGCTGCAGCTAAGCCTCCGAGTGAGAGGCAGATTCAACACTCGGTAGGATTTTTATTGTTTCTCATTGTATTTGTGCCGTAGCTCGAAGGAGAAGGTAGCAGTCGACCTACACCTTGTCGTCCTTGCGGAACAGAACAGATTTCACACTTAGGCGAGTACTGGACTGCACCTAAGCCTCCGAGTGGGAGGTTTGCTCTCCACTCGGTAGGATTTTCAAAACACTTAGGCGAGTACTGGACTGCAGCTAAGCCCCCGAGTAGGAGGTTCGCTCTCCACTCGGTAGGATTTCAGACACTTAGGCGAGTACTGGACTGCAGCTAAGCCCCCGAGTGGGAGGTTCGCTCTCCACTCGGTAGGATTTCAAACACTTAGGCGAGTATTGGACTACAGCTAAGCCCCCGAGTGGGAGGTTTGCTCTCCACTCGGTAGGATTTCAAACACTTAGGAGAAACGGATTCGCAGCTAAGCCCCTGAGTGGGAGGTTTGCTCTCCACTCGGTAGGATTTCAAACACTTACGCGAAACGGATTCGCAGCTAAGTCTCCGAGTGAGAGGCTTGTCCGTCACTCGGCAGGATTTCAAACACTTAGGCGAAATGGATTCGCAGCTAAGTGTCCGAGTGAGAGGCTTGTCCGTCACTCAGCAGGATTTCAAACACTTAGGCGAAACGGATTCGCAGCTAAGTCTCCGAGTGAGAGGCTTGTCCGTCACTCGGCAGGATTTTTTTTACAAACTTAGGAGAAACGGATTCGCAGCTAAGCCACCCACTGGGGGATTTCTTACATAAGCAAAAGCAGCAACAATTAATGGGAAAATTATAACACTTTTGTCTTTAATAGATAAACTACAGGAGTACTTTTATTACAACTCATCCGAGTGAGTACTTAAGTGTAAAAGGGGCGGAGCAGATCCGCATTCCAAGCTCGTGGCTCGTCAATCTGGCGATCGACTTTGTAAAGACGGTATGCTCCATTGTGGAGAACTTTGGTGACGATGAAGGGGCCTTCCCAAGTAGGGGCGAGTTTGTGTGGCTTCTGTTGGTCCACTAGGAGGACCAAGTCTCCTTCTTGGAAGGCTCGGCTCTTCACATTTCTGGCGTAGAATCGACGCAAGTCTTGCTGATAGATGGTCGATCGGATCATGGCCATCTCTCTTTCTTCTTCCAAAAGGTCGACTGCGTCCTGCCGAGCTTGTTCTGCTTCGACTTCAGAGTAGAGCTTGACTCGTGGTGCATTGTGAAGCAGATCACTCGGCAGAACCGCTTCAGCTCCATAGACCAGAAAGAATGGAGTTCTCCCAGTCGACCGATTTGGGGTAGTCCTCAATCCCCAAAGAACTGATGGAAGTTCGTCGACCCACGCGCCTGCTGCGTGCTTGAGGTCACACATCAACCGGGGTTTCAGTCCTTTGAGAATTAGACCGTTTGCTCTTTCTGCTTGTCCATTCGACTGGGGGTGGGCGACCGAAGCATAGTCGACTTGTGTGCCTTGAGAAGCGCAGAAGGCTTTGAATTGGTCGGAATCGAAGTTTGACCCATTATCGGTGATGATGCTATGCGGAACTCCATATCTGAATATCAATTCTCTGATGAAGCTGATGGCATTGCCGGCATCAAGATTTTTAATAGGCTTGGCTTCGATCCACTTGGTGAACTTGTCGACAGCCACCAGTACATGGGTGAAGCCGCTCATGCCAGTTCTTAGAGGTCCAACCATATCTAACCCCCAAACAGCGAAAGGCCAGACGATCGAAATGGTCTTCAAGGCTGAGGCGGGCTTGTGTGACATATTGGAGTAGAACTAACATCCTTCGCACTTGTCGACTATCTCTTTCGCCATTTCATTTGCTCTGGGCCAGTAAAAACATGCTCGGTATGCTTTAGCCATGATAGTCCGAGAGGACGCATGATGGCCGTAGGTCCCCGAGTGGATGTCGTTGAGAATCATTCGACCTTCTTCTGGCGTTATGCATTTTTGGCTGGCTCCACTCGCGCTTTCTCTGTACAACTGTCCCTTCATGACAGTAAAGGCCTTGGATCGATGGACGATCTGCCGAGCCTCTTCTTCATTCTCTGGGAGCTCTTTCCTTAGGATATACGCGATGTAAGGCACTGTCCAGTCGGGAGTGATAACCAGAACTTCCATGATTAGGTCGACCACGGCTGGGACCTCAACTTCAGTCGGATCCGTGGCACTTTTTGGCCGCGGGGCTTCCTCGGTGAAAGGATCTTCTTGAACTGATGGTGTATGGATATGCTCCAAAAACACATCACTAGGAATGGTTTCTCTCTTGGAACCTATCTTCGCCAGATCATCAGGTGCTTGAATTTTCAGTTGGGGTATGTGATGGAGCTCTAACCCCTCAAATTTCTTCTCCAGCTTTCTTACTGCGTTGCAGTAACTAGTCATGGCTGGGCTTCTGACGTCCCACTCCTTCATCACTTGGTTAACCACCAAATCCGAGTCGCCGCATACCATGAGGCGATGGACCCCAAGTGAAATGGCCATACGTAACCCATACAGAAGTGCTTCGTATTCTGCTTCGTTGTTGGAGGAATCAAAGTGAATCTGGAGTACATATCTGAGCTTATCTCCTCGCACGCAACGTCTTGTAGCTCCCAGTGGGTGCACTCAGCGTTCCCCCACCGGTTCTAACATTCCGCTCGACATGGTCCGACCAGACCAAGTGAAGAAATATCAACTACAAAGACTAAAGTCGACTGCCAGCAGTCCACCATAGTCTCGGGGACTACACCCAGTGGGTGCACTCAGCGTGCCCCCACCAGTTTGCAAATTCAATTGACACACCCAGTGGGTGTACAGACATAAATATTTTCGGAAAGAAAGTCTTCAGATAACATATCCTAACAGAACAGGTAGTTACCAACTAACCTGGACATTGCTTTGAAGAGCTGAACTTGCATCATACGCCGCTTGGCTAGCGTCCCGGATCGCCTTCACCTGATCCATCATAATCCCCGCCTGGCGTATAGCCTCCTTAGCAGCGCCCGCCTAGTCCTCCGGGACGTGATGTGTGGTGAAGAGGGAGGGCGGTTTAGCAGTCGACGACGAAGGACGAACACTCGTCAGCGGCACAGTGAAGGTCACAGAATGTCGAGCAATGTCGCCACTTTCGTGAACCAGCACCTCAGGTGCTGACGCAGTCCGAGTGGCCTTGCTAGCTGGAGCCTTTCTATTCTTCCTCGCGCTCAACGGCACCACGTCATCGTCATCAGGGAGATCAATGACATGATGAGGAGCTGCAAGACAAATCCAGAGTTGGACACGAAGATCCAATCGACCGAAAGGAGAACTACAAGAGAACATACCAGGGTTGGAGGTAATAGTGTCTTCAACTTCTTGGGCGTCGTCCTTGGCAGAGGTCTCAGAGGTAGCAGCACTGCGGATTTCAAAAACCAGTCGGTTAATCAGTCAGTCAACCGGAAGATCATTTGAGCTGAACAAGAAAACACAAATCCCGCTTTACCCGGAGATAGTGGGGATGGCCATTCTCATCTTGGGCAAGGCCTTCGGTGGCTTGGATGACTCCGCCCGCGGTTGCTTTGGTGCTTTTTCAGTCGGCACCGGGGAAGCCGTCCGGGGGCGCTTCATCGACGGCGCAACGGGTGCAACCGCTTTGCTGCGTTCCCTCGCGGGGTCGTGGGTGAGCTTAGATCGCCTCTCGGTGCGAGGAGGGTCGATTTCCATCTCCTCCTCCTTGCTGGAACCATCATCGTCCTCTCCTTCCTCACCATCAGATTGCCACTCCTCCTTCTCACTTTCGCCTCCACTCGCCTCTCCCTCCTCGGCTTGCTCCTGCGCCCCGTTGGGCATCGAGTACGTCTCAGTCATAACCTAGAAGACACAAACAAGACGAAAGTCAGTCGGTTGATTTCAAGCAGACAGAATGGAAAAAACAGAATCATAGTCAGAAATGCAGAGTTGGACCTTGTCCACTTCATACGATTGGTCGAGTGGAGCGACCCTCCTGGCTCCTCGGGGGTTGTCCTTGTTTCCTATGATGCTCGTCATCCACAGCTCCAGCGTGGCGTCGTCGATCTCCTCCGGGTGGATCTGAGAGGTCTCCTCGGTACCAGAATACATCCACATAGGATGGTCTCGAGCTTGGAGCGGCTGGATGCGCCGCCAGAGGAAGACCCCCAGGAGGTCCATACCAGTCACCCCGTCACGGATGAGCTACACGACACGCCCAACCAGCATCCTCACCTGCGCCTTCTCCTCCGGGACCACCTTCAAAGAGGAGGGTTTCCTCACTCGTTCCATGGAAAAGGGACAGAGCCCAGTCGACTGCCCTGGCGTCAGCTGGTTCTTGCAGTAAAACCAAGTCGACTGCCACCCACGGACGGAGTCGGGCAGAACCATGGTCGGAAAAAAACTTTTCCCTCTCAACTGAATCCCAAGACCCCCGCACATCTGGATCACGTGCGTCCTCTCGTCACTCGAATTTGCTTTCTTCACCGTCTGGGAACGACAGGTGAAGATATGCTTAAAGAGACCCCAGTGAGGCTGGCAACCCAAGAAGCACTCGCACAAAGACACATAGGCGGCGAGGTACACTATGGAGTTGGGTGGGAAGTGGTGGAGTTGTGCCCCAAAGAAATTTAAAAACCCTCGGAAGAAAGGGTGGGGCGGCAAAGAAAACCCACAGTCGACGTGGGTGGCCAGAAGAACGCACTCACCCTCCTGGGGCTGCGGCTCCAACTCCCTCCCCAGGAGCCGTGCCGATCCATGGGGGATCAGCCCTCCGTCAGCCAGGTCGTCGAGATCCGCCTGACTGATTTTTGAGCGGATCCAGTCGCCCTGGGTCCAGCCCAGCGGCAGGCCGGTCCTCGATGAGGAGCCACTCCGACTGGTTCCCCTCCCCTTTGCCTTGGCCGTCGCTTTCTTCGCCCGCTCCAGGGCCGCCGTCTTCTCCTTCACCATCGTCGCCGATGAAACACGCACGGGGCAGCGGCGCTGAGGCAGTAGCGAACGCGGCGGAGAAATCTGGAGAAGAAGGGAGAATAAGGGTGCACTGTAGAAAAACCTCCGTCTGACGCTTTATATAAGGCTGCTTCCGAGTGGCTGACATGTAGGCCCATACGATCCTGTCAAATCCCGCAACAGTCGCGCATGCGATATGTTGCGAAAAAGGTGGCGCGGGGATCGAGGCGTCCCTACCTTATCCCGTCCTATTGCTGCGGCTACGCTTCGTCCCGCGCGCTTCTCAAAATTCGAATCCCACAAAATCCGCCGTTCGCAGAACTGCTCATCCGGCAGAAGATCTCCTCCACTTGTCACTCGGAGCTCTTCAAGCGAAAACTTCACTCGACAAACACCAAGAATGGATCAAGGCGACTGGAAAAGAAGCTTGTGCCGTCACCTAAAGTTCATTGATCCAAGACAAGACGTACTCTTAGCATGAAAACTGGGTCGGAAGGACTCTCAACTCCTTCCCCACTCAAACCTCGATCCATTCGGGGGCTAATGATGAAGCTATGTACCTAGGGTAGGGTCACGGACCTGTCCCAGCTACCCTACCCAAGGACATCTCTAGAAGAAACTACCTGTCAGTCGACCTAGAGGTGATCCACTCGACAAGCTCGAGGACACTCGACCATGAAGCTATCCACTCGACCATGAAGCTAACCACTCGACAGCCAGAAGATCTAAAGTCAGTCTGCATGCAACGGTCTGTCATTAAGTAGCCTTTATGGTCTTCATAGCACTTTATGTGGGCGTTACCAGTAACCCCCTGTCTTAATGTACTTTAAACCCTGCATAACTGAGGGCCGGAGGGGTGTGGCGGACTCTATATAAGCCACCCCCCTCCTCAGTGTAAAGGGTTCGCACCCCTGTAACTCATACGCATATAATCCAATCGACCGCCTCCGTGCTCCGAGACGTAGGGCTGTTACTTCTAACGAGAAGGGCCTGAACTCGTAAAACTCTTGCGTGTACAACTACTCCATTGCTAGGATCTTGCCTCTCCCTTAGTACCCCCTACATCTGTCAGACTTAGAACCACAACAGCCGTAGTTGCAAGTTGACGCCCCTTGAGATGCCGACGTTGAGGGGCACTCGGATTTCCTCTGGTGAGCAGGTAAGATGAGTTTGATCACATAGTAGATGCATTCTAAAGACTACTTTCATGTCCATTTCCTAATTCTCCCCCTGCCCACTGTTTCATAGGTTAGGCTTGGTGCGAGTGGAGATTGGCTTGCATATGTACGGGAGGGTACCAACATCAATTTGCACAACATTTACAACGGTGACAATGTTCCCGTAGAACCTTTGTCCAACATTGGGATCAGCCATGCAACGGGCCACCGCATGAATTGGTACGATGGAACCACGGTGAGATTGAATAAGATAGCATGAACCTTGCACATGGCGGTCAAAGGTGGACCATGTTGTCTGCGGCCGATTTGTTGCCGTACGAGTACAAAGACGTTGTGCTCCTTTCTAACTGCATTTTCGCGGTGACAAGCCAGGGGACATGTTTTGTATGGGACACATCCTTCGATATACTCCCTCTCTCCCAGTTTATTTGTTTTGAATCTTTTCATTTTATAAGTTTCAAATTCAAATTTAGAGCTCCCCATAACATGTTGGGATTACAATGTCCATTAAATTGTTGTGCGCATGTATAGTAAAGAAATAAATCTCGAGTTTGGCATGAGTTCATGCAGCGGTAGCACCACAAGGCCTGGCGCAGGAGTTACATTTCCCTCTCAGGGCCCACGAGACTGAGCTTCAGCGCCTTACTACACCTGCCTTTGAGTCAATAACATGTGGACCCGATAGGTGACTGGTCCACATGTAATGCTCCCGAAGGTAGAGGGGCAGTGGGGCCGAGAGGGGTGAGCCGCAGGTCGGGGGACGTGTGGTGTCATGGGTACGAGCGGCATCGTGGGAATCGCGTGTGGTTGTGGTAGAAACTTGATGGTCGCCGCATTTAAGGTGGCCCACATGCCATGCACACAAAGGGAGAGGGGCGGTGCGGCCGAGAGGGGTGAGGCGCACGTTGGGGGACGTGGTGCCGTGGGTTGGAGCGGCGTCGTGGGAATCGCGAGTGGCAGTAGATGAAATGTGATGGTCGCCGTAGTTGAACTTCCATGGACAAGTTGTCATGTCTACGGACACATGCATTGCATACCGATCACTGGAAGGAGTAGTAGAGAAAGCTAGGCAGATAAATAGTTCCTTATAGTCAAGCGGACCCACGCTACTACTTGTCCCAAAGACATGAACACCATCGAAATAGTCCATCTATATCAATATACACCGAGAGGGGATAATTTTTTTTACAAGAGAGGAAATAGTTCATCCATCCATAATGCCTTGCTGCTGGTGCAGCCTTTTCTTCTTCTTCTTCTTCTTCTTCTTCTTCTTCTTCTTCTTCTTCTTCTTCTTCTTCTTCTTCTTCTTCTTCTTCTTCTTCTTCTTCTTCTTCTTCTTCTTCTTCTTCTTCTTCTTCTTCTCATTTTCTGTGGGAGACGGCTTCGCAACAAGCTCTTTGGACCTTGCAGCTATCTCGAAACTCACACGGGCATCGAGGGCAGCATATTTTGTCCGCTCATACGTCAAGGGATAATTCTCCCATCCAGATGACCTTAATGCTACTGTCTCGTCACCCTTCTGAAGATTTGTACCGAGCACAAAATTTGCTACGTCGAATAGGGATGGTGTCTGTTTATCACAATCTTCTACAGGAATTTTGATTATGGTCTGTAGATCAGCGATGCTTTTCAAATCAAGGTTGTACGGCTCCAGCTTCTGTTTGTCCCCTTCGATGGCTGCCCCACAAAAGTATATGTCCTCCCGAGACAAGAAATTGGGAAGCTCACCTGGTATGGAGGGCGCGTGTATGATGTGGTACACCAAAACATCATCTTCGAGGCACAGCTGAAGGACGGCGACGCGTTGGATCTTCCCAGTGGCACGCTCCATGTACTCTGCATCGATGAAAGTGCGTTATATCGACTAGAGGGGGGTGAATAGGCGATTTTTATGAATTCTTCACTAAGGAATTTGCTGGTGAGGAAATTCCTAAATGAAGAACTACTTGCAGCAGAATAAGTACTTAGAAAGGAACATAACAGAACACAGGCATAGTCATCATGATGAAATGAAGACAAGCACAGAGTACAGAAAGCGTAAACACGGGATAACACAAGGAAGAAGACGAACAGACTGAAGAAATAGAGCTGAGGAAATTGAGAAAGTCTTCAGTAAAAGTCTTCAAACAGATAGAACAAGCACAGAACAACATACATGAAGAATTTAAAGAGTTGAGGAAATAGAACTAGTAAGATTGGTGAAGACAATGATTTGGTAGACCAGTTCCAACTGCTGTCTCAGTTGTACATCCGGTTGGAGCGGCTGAGTATTTAAACTCGAGGACACCCAGTCCCGGACACACAGTCCTCACCGTATTCTCCTTGAGCTAAAGTCACACAGACCTCGCCCAATCACTCGTGGTAAGTCTTCAGGTGACTTCCGAACCTTCACAAACTCGGTCACTCGGCGATCCACAATTCCTCTTGGATCCTCTAGACCTTGACGCCTAACCGTCTGGAAGAAGCACAGTCTTCAAAGGAAACAAGCGTCGGATCCATGCAGGATCAATCTCTTCAGTGATGCTCAATCACTTGGGGTTTTGTAGGTTTGGGTTTGGGATTTCCTCACTTGATGATTTTCACACAAAGTCCTCGGAGGATGGGTTGCTCTCAAATGACAAGTGTCAGTTTCTCTCGGAGCAGCCAACCAGCTAGTGGTTGTAGGGGGCATCTATTTATAGCCTAGGGAGCAGCCCGACATGATAAGACATAAATGCCCTTGTCTGATATGACTGTTAGGTGGGTAGATATTTTGGGACAGCTGGCGCGTAGCACAGCAACGGTCGGAATGTTTGAGGTTCGAATTCCTTAGGGCTATCATGTTCCTCACTTGGTAGGCAATCCGCACTGGCGAATTCCTACCTCTTCAGTTAGAACAACTTCCTCAAAGACCAGAAGAACTTCGTCTCTGTCACTAAAGAATATGGCCGAACTGTGCGAGATTTCCAATGGCTTCACTCGAAGGGATTGGTAGGTGTAGGATTTGAGTTGAGCATCACATGGAAATTTTTCCTTAGTATTTCCTCGACCCCCTTTAACAGTACGGTGTTTCCTATGACTCAAGAAAGAGAAAATGAAACTATGAAAACAAAAGTCTTCGCACTTCATGTTCCTCGAATGAATACCAAGTCTTCAAGGTCACACCAATTTCTTCACTTTCAAAGTCTTCAGAAAGTCTTCGGAATTACAAAGTCTTCAGTCGAAGAACTTCATTTTTAGGGGTCGAATTTCTCTGTAAATATCAAACTCCCCATAGACTTATAGACCTGTCCACACTCACAAACGCATCAGTCCCTTAACCTATAAGTCTTCAATACACCAAAATCACTAAGGGGCACTAGATGCACTTACAATCCCCCCCTTTTTGGTGATTGATGACAATATAGGTTAAGTTTTCAACGGGGATAATAATGTGAAGTGTAAAAAACTGATATTGAGGAATTTGATTGCAAGATATAGAAGAACTCCCCCTGAAGATGTGCATCGTGAGGAATTTTCTTTTGAAGCAATGCACACTTGAAGAGTATAATCATGGAGATCTCCCCCTATATCTTGTAATTCATACACGCATTTGACATATATTATGAGGAATTTGAAATGCATGATGAAATATAGTGACTGATGTGATTCAGCATGCGTGCATTAATATTAATGAGGAATAAGCATGCAGAAAAAACACAGCAAAAGTATCAAGCCACCATAGAGTTTAAGATTACAACTCGATCCAGCAAAGTCGTCAAAAGAACGAGAGTTGTAACTTAGCAAAAAAACGCCCATATAAATAGACCCGCTTGAAGACTAACTCAAATTTCTCCCCCTTTGTCATCGAATGACCAAAAGGGTTGAAACTGAGGACTAACGCCCCTGAAGAATATCATGATGATGGAGGAGCGCCAGCGTTGTCAGGGTCTTGAGTCGTTGAAGGGCCTGCTGCAGTGTCGTCCAAATCTTCATGCTCGTCCGTGGCGCGTGATGAAGAATAGGAGCTGGCCACCAAGGAAGGAACCTTGACCTTCTTGAATTTCTTCAGAGGAGGTGTAGACCATTCAAAGTCTTCCTTGAAGCCCATTTGCTTCAGATCGTCTTCGCCATATAGATGAGACAGAATTGCCCAGGTGTGATCAAACACTTCATGGAGGTAGTAGTGGTTTTTCTTCACTGCATTATGTGTGGAAGTCATGTTGTGAAGAATAGAGCCAAACTGACGCTTAACCCATTTGTGATTCCGATCAACCTTCTGGTGAAGACTTATGAGCAATTCACGGTCAGTCATCACAAGTGGAGCAGTATCTTGAGGACTTGACTTTGGAGCATTGGCAGTAGAATCATGTGTGGCAAAGTCATCATTGGTGGAATAAGATGTAGCTTTGCGGAACTGACCATCCAATGGACGAATGCCTTCATCGATCATAGCTGGTGACTTGCCCTTCTCATCAGATGAGGAAATTGTCCGCTTGAGGACTTCAATTAGGGGCAAGTAGCTGCCATGGTTAAGTGTATCAGCCTTGTAGTTGAGTGAAGACCTTGATCTGAGGAATCTCATGATCCATGGTGCATAAGGCTTCAACTCAAACGGTGAAAGTGCAACATTTGCAAGAGTCCTCATGAAGAAATCATGGTAATTGATAGGAATACCATGCATGATGTTGAAGAGCATATTCTTCATCATCCCCACAATTTCTTCATCTGAAGAATCATGTCCTTTGATTGGGTTGATAGTCTTTGTCAGAATGCGGCATATGGTTCTAGGCACATAGAGAAAATTCTTCACGAGGAATTTGGTCATGTGAGCTTGTCCAGGCTTCAGCGGCTTCATGAGCACTTGCATATAATGATAAGTAAGTTCAAGTTGATCATACAGACAGCGAGCGCCTTCTGGTGGAGGACTGATTGGCAAGGCACGAAGCAATTCAGAGGCTGGTGCCTTGTAATGAGTGTTTTCAGTCATCCAGTCCAACACCCATGAGTTGACGTCAGCAGCATTGCCTGTGATATGCAAAGTTGCGTAGAACTGAAGAATAAGCTCTTCATTCCAATCAACGATGCCAGTGCAGAAATTCAGCAAGCCTGCATCGTGAAGCATACTAAGAACCGGCGTGAAGCATGGCATAGATTCCATGTCCACGTGAGGAATGTGCTCATGATCGAAGACTGTGTCCTTGTCAAATAGAACTGAGGAATAGAAGTTGGCCTGGCTGGCTGTCCAAAAACGCTTCCTTCTAAGACGAGCATTGTCATAAGGGTTGAATTCAGTGAAGAATACGTGCTCGCCGAAGAAATCATCAGCCTTGAATTTTGGCTTCTTGGAGAAGGGATTCTTTGGCTTGGGCCAAGGAGTGTCTGTGATTTGTAATATCACCTCAGGAATCGCAATCTCGGGTTCCTCATGCTGAGGAATTTCAATTTCTTCTACATCTGCAACCTGAGTCATCTGTTCTTCATTTAGATTTTCATCAGCGCTAGTGGATGGAATTCCTCATGGACGGACGGGGTTGCATGATGTTCATCAGATTCCACTTGTACTTCTATAGCGACAGGGGACTGAGGAACAGCTTGGAGAGGAGTGAACAGTGGAGAATTGGGGTGCTGACTTTCCCAAAAGTCATCATTGAGCACAGGAGTGGTACATCCAATATCCACATCCTCATCATCAAGTTCTTCAACACCTACCTCTTCAGCAGTGAACTGAGGCACATGTGAGGAAATGACTGGGGTTGAAGGGATCTCATCCACTTCAATTTCTCCGTCCAACTGCTCTATCGAAGCAGCAGATGGAGTTTCTTCATCAGGTTCCTCGGGAATATCATATTCTTCACCATAAGGAACAAGGTCCTTCGATGCATTGATGAGACAGGAACGGCATCAATTGGATTGTCAATTGAACTGATCAGCGTCTTCATCTTCTTCGAAGCTGAAGAATTTGAAGTAGTTGATGCCTTCCTCTTTTTCATCGCTACACGTTCTGCAGCCTTTGTCTTCTTCGCATCTGATGCAGATGGAAGGATTGGAGTTGGTGTAGGTGCAGGAGGTGCATTTTCTTCAGGCACAACTGTTGCAGTTGCCCTGGCTTGTTCACTTTCTTCAGGCGCATCACTAGTGGATGCCCTGGCAATATCATCAGCGGCTGGAATGGAGTCATCATCCCTGGTATTATCACTTTCTTCAGCAGCCATACTGACATCAGCGGTGCTGGCATGTTCTTCAGTGGGCTGGGCAGATTCTTCAGCTTGAGGAATTTCAACCTGCACCGGAGCAGTGGCAGTTGAAGAGAAAGTCTTCGTCAGATTGATGAAACATACTTTTGCTCCCTTCCAATCAGCATGGTACCGATTGAAATCATCACTCAGTTGCTTGATTTCAGCTTGTACAGCAATGAGTTGTTCGGGGGTAAGAGTGAGGACATTGTCCTTGAGGTAGCGTTGTTTCTTGTATTGTGCTTTCTTCAGCCTTCGTCTTTCTTCATATTTCCACTTTTCTTCCTCAATGAAGTGAGTGAGGACATGACTTTGACCAGGAGTGAGGTTCAACTCCGGCAAAGGTGTAGCTGGGTCCTTGTGCCATAAGTCAATGAAATCGAGGATCATCTTGGGATCCAGAAGAAGTGGCACATTGCTGCCTTTGGCTCTAGCGGCCCTGGCTTGCCTGTCTTTGATGATTTCAGCAAGTTCATCATCATCCGCCTCATCATCATCAGAGGGCACTTGGAAAGCGACTTGCTTCTTGTGAGGACTTGGTCGAATACCTTGTCCAGCAGTGGCCTTTTTCTTCAGCAGTGAGGGACCAGATGAGGAAGGTCGAGCAGCTGAGGAACTTGCAGATGCTCCTGAGGCAATAGTGAAGCCTTGAGTCCTTTGGCACGTGGCAAGATGCACAGGTGCCGAAGATTTTGTAGGAGCAGTTGAAGACTTTGTTGGAGGAGGAGAAGTCTGAGGAATTGGCCGTGAGGGCTTTGAAGATGCTGGCCGTGAGGGCATTGCTGAGGAGCTTGGTCGTGAGGGCATTGAAGGAGAAGCATTGGATTTGTGGGCAGGCTTCTTTGGCATAGCCTTCTTGGGCTTACTACCAGATGCCTCAGCAGCATTAGCAGCAGCAGCAGAATCTTCATTGAATTTCCTCACTGCTTCTTTTGCTTGCTTGGCTAGTTTGGCCTGGTGCCTAGCCCATTCAGTAGCATAGTCCTCACCGCGCTTCAAGCTGGTGGGATCCGCCAGTTGGCCAGGCCTCAATGGAGGTCTTGAGCATGGAGGATTGAGCGCAAATTTTTTCATCTACTTGCGAGTAACATATTTGTACTCCCTCCATTCTCGTGCCCATCTCCTCTCAATTCGTTGTATGCGCACTTTGCACTGATTCTTGTCCTCCTTGCCAAACTTGGCCTCATCTGGAGTGCAATATCTAGCATATATATCCTCTGGGATTTCAAACGCTGTTTGACCTCAGGCCTTTTTCCTCCCCTCTGCGGCTTCTTGTCAGCCATTTTCTTCAGCTGAGGAATATGAACAACTGAGGTTTCTGAAGAGGTATGCAACTTTTCTTCGAGGAACGCTGCAAATGAGATAAGTTGATGAGAACCTAGTGATTCAGCAGTGGACATTTGTACCTATGAACAGAGTATAGTTGCGAGGATTTTGGAGAGGTCATATGCGTTCTCAGAAGATTTTCAAAAAGAAAAGGTTTGAGGAATTTGACCGATGAGTCTTGAAGAATTTCGCTAAGCGTTCTTTATCTCAGGTTCCAGAGTTGTACAGATTTGAAAATCCACACAACTGAGGAATCTTGAAGAAAATCATTGCTTAGAGAAACAAATCAAGAACAGATAACATGTGAGGTGTTTAGTGTGTGAAGATTTGAAGAATAAACACCTTTCAAGATTTTTAGGAAAACACATGCATCAAAGCGGGCAATAACAATAACTTTTAATTACTCGAAGTGAAGAACATGACGAACTGGGAAGTGTTTAAGTGAAGTTCGTCCGTTCAGATCTTCCACACCCTAACTCGGCAGAGGAAGACGGCTACGGCGGCGGCGGAGTGCAGAAATCCGCAACCGGCGCGAGTACGACGGCGATGAGGTCGAGGCAGTGAAGCTCTTCCTCACTGGCGATGATGAAGTAGCAGCGGCACTAGGGTTTGGGAAGCTCGAGCGGGAGAGAGAAGTCGAGCGGAGTAAAAGTGAAGTGAGGAGAAGACAGGGGTATTTATAGCGGCAGTGAAAAACTGTGCGCCCGAGGATTTCGGACGAACGTGTCCCTGGCTTTTCCCATTCACATGACATGTGTCACCCACGTACTGTGAGGTGGCGATCTTGTAGGATCATGGGTGAATAGATAAGTATTTGTCGTGAGAAGCGGAACGGTTTGAGCGCCAACATCGAAAATTTAGATAAGATAAGTTTTAAGTTACCCTTCGCAATTTCTTCAGCTGTCAAGGACACAGTGAAGATTTTGAACGAGTTTCAAATCATAACGCACATGAAGAATTTGTGAAAAGATTGGATTGAGTTTAGCATAGAGGGGGAAAGGGTCCGATCACATTCACTTAGCGGAAAAAGTCAACTTGAAGAATTAGCAATAAGTGAATGTTGTAGAGGACATAAACTCAACATACATACATACATACATACATATATATATATATATATATATATTCAACTGAAGAAAAATGTCGGAATTAGTGAAGACATTTCAAGTTGAAGAATTTGAAAAACTTGAGGAATTTCAAAAACGAAGAAAAACTCAAATTGAAGATTTTCAACTTTGGGTGGTGGCATAACCCACCGTATAAGAAATCTGATTTCAGACACCGCGTACAATTGTCGTAGGGCTCTGAGAATCAATTTCTTCATTAATTTATTCACACTTAGAGGGTTAGTCTTCATTGATTGAAGAAAAACGTTAATTCGTGTGTTGCGCATCTAAGTCATCAAGTCAGCATAAGTGTTAGGATGAGTGTCCTATTTCAGAGAACATTCGAAGATTCTAGGATATTTAGCTCACACTGCAACTTGCTAAATCTCTTCTCATCCAAGGGCTTAGTGAAAATATTGGCCAGCTGATCTTCACTTCTTGCATGGCAGATGGAGATATCGCCCTTCAACACATGATCGCGAAGAAAATGATGATGAATCTGGATGTGCTTTGTCTTCGAGTGCTGAACTGGGTTGCGAGAAATCTTGATTGCGCTCTCATTATCGCAGTAGAGAGGCACATTCTTCACCTTGATGCCATAGTCCTTGAGAGTTTGCTTCATCCATAATAATTGAGCACAGCATGATCCAGCAGCAATGTACTCAGCTTCTGCAGTGGAGAGAGATACGCAGTTATGTTTCTGCAAGGACCAACAGACCAAAGATCGTCCGAGGAAATGGCATGTGCCTGACATTAACTTGCGGTCCACGCGATCGCCAGCATAGTCAGAGTCTGAATATCCAACGAGATCAAATGAAGAGCCCTTGGGATACCATAATCCAAGTGTTGGTGTGCGAGCTAGATATCGAAGAATATGCTTCATAGCCTTATGGTGTGATTCCTTCGGTGTAGCTTGAAATCGGGCACACATGCAAACACTAAGTATAATATCTGGCCTAGATGCACATAGGTACAATAAAGAGCCAATCATGGAGCGGTATACCTTCTGATCGAAGTCTTGACTAGTTTCATAAGTGCATAGATGGCCATTTGTGGGCATTGGAATTTTAACCCCTTTGCAATCTTGCATGCCAAATTTCCTCAATACTTCTTTGAGGTATTTCTCCTGCGATATGAATATACCATTGCGTTGTTGACGAATTTGAATCCCTAAAAAGAATTTCAATTCTCCCATCATAGACATTTGATATTCTTCACTCATCATATAGGCAAATTCATCAATATAACGTTGGTTAGTACAGCCAAAGATAATATCATCAACGTATATTTGACACACAAACAATTCACCATCATAGGATTTAGTGAAAAGAGTTGGATCGAGTGAACCGGGTTTGAAGCCATTCTTCACGAAGAATTCCTTCAACATGTCATACCATGCCCGAGGGGCTTGCTTGAGGCCATACAGGGCCTTGTTGAGTCTGAAGACTTTGTTGGGATTCTTTGGATCTTCAAAACCTGGGGGCTGAGCAACATATACTTCTTCCTCAATCTTACCATTGAGGAATGCATCACATCCATTTGTTGTAAGATAATATCATGATGGTTAGCGTAAGAAAGTAATATGCGAATAGCCTCAAGTCTAGCAACAGGTGCAAAAGTTTCATCGAAATCAATTCCTTCAATCTGTGTGTAGCCTTGAGCTACAAGTCGTGCCTTATTCCTCACCACAAGGCCATTTTCATCTTGCTTGTTGCGGTAGATCCACTTTGTGCCAATGATGTTGTGCTTGCGAGGATCTGGACGTTTGACCAGTTCCCAGACATTGTTGAGCTCGAACTGATGTAATTCTTCTTGCATAGCCTGAATCCACTCAGGCTCCAAAAATGCTTCATCCACCTTAGTGGGCTCTACGATAGAGACAAAAGCAAAGTGCCCACAAAAGTTAGATAAATGTGAAGATTTTGAGCGAGTGAGAGGACCTAGTGCTTCAATGTCATCAATGATCTTCTCAATTTGCACTTCATTAGCTATGCGAGGATGAGCGGGTTGTCTTCGAGGAATTTGATCAGCATTCCCTTCAGGAGCATTTTCTTCAGCACCATTTTCTTCAGGTGCGCCAGCTCGGTAATCATCACGATCAGGAATGAATTCTTCAGCAGTTTCTTCGGTAGGAATGACATCCTCAGTAGCCTTGAACTTGATAGAATCTCCAGGTGCTGGTTCATCTATTACAGAAGGTAGGTGCTCTCTTTGCAAGCCATTAGTTTCATCGAACCGCACATCTACAGTTTCAACAACTTTGTGAAGAACGTTGTTGAAGACTCTGTAGGTGTGCGAGTCCTTTCCATAACCAAGCATAAAACCTTCATGTGCTTTTGGTGAGAATTTAGATGTGTGATGAGGATCTCTAATCCAACATTTAGCACCGAAGACTTTGAAATAACTCACATTTGGCTTTTTGTCAGTGAGGAGTTCATACGCAGTTTTCTTGAAGAATTTGTGAAGATATACCCTGTTGATGACGTGGCACGCAGTATCAATTGCCTCAATCCAGAAGCCACGAGGCGTCTTGTATTCATCAAGCATAGTGCGAGCCATTTCAGCGAGGGTTCTGTTCTTGCGCTCCACGACGCCATTCTGCTGAGGAGTATAAGGAGCGGATAACTCATGAGTAATACCAAGTTCATCGAGATAGCCATCAAGACCGGAATTCTTGAACTCGGTCCCATTGTCAGTTCTGATGTGCTTGATCTTCACACCAAAGTTGGTTGAATCCCTCAAGGAAAATCGTTTGAAGACTTACTGCACTTCATGTTTGTAAGTGACAATGTGTACCCATGTGTAACGAGAATAGTCATCAACAATAACAAAGCCATATAGAGATGCATCATTTGAAACAGCAGAATAATGATTAGGACCAAAGAGATCCATGTGAAGCAATTCAAATGGACGAGTGGTAGTCATGACAGTCTTCGCTGGATGCTTGGCCTTTGTCATCTTTCTAGCTTCACAAGCTCCGCATAAGTGATCCTTGAGGAATTTGACATTCTCAATGTCAATGACATGCTTCTTCTTCGCAAGCGTATGTAAATTCCTCATGCCAGCATGACCAAGTCGTCGATGCCATAGCCAGCCTTCTAAAGCTTTTGCAAGTAAGCACACGGCTGGTTGTGGTCTTGTAGAGAAATCAACAATATACAGATCTCCTCTCCTAAAGCCTTCGAAGACTTTGGAATGGTCAGCTTCCATGATCACAACACAACGATATCTTCCAAAAACAACAACCATATCGAGATCACAAAGCATTGAGACAGACATGAGGTTGTATCCTAAGGACTCGACAAGCATGACCTTGTCCATGTGTCGATCCTTTGAGATTGCAACCTTACCTAGGCCCAATACCTGACTTTTGCCTTTGTCAGCGAAGATGATATGCTTCAGATGTGGCGGTGATAAAGGAGCACCCATCAATAGATTCTTGTCACCCGTCATGTGATTTGTACATCCACTATCGAGAACCCACTCGTTTGCTTTGGGCTGATCATCCTTGGCACCCTTTGCCATGAAGCAATAGGTGGGAGCGTAGTCATCATTGCCTTCGTCAGCATTGTTGGTGTTGCCATTTTCTTCAGTGTTGAAGATAGACTTGCTGACAAATGCGGAAGCAAGAGCTAGACTTGCCACACCAGACTCAGACTCCTCGGATGCCTCCTCTTCCTCATGATCCTCAGATTCAGCCTCAGAATCCATTTCCTTGCCAATGAATGACCGAGCCTTCTTGGAGCTGCTCTTCTTGTGAGATGAAGACTTTGAAGATTTTGATGATGAAGACTTTGAAGTTTTCTTCTTATTCTTCGCATCATCAGAACTGTAATTCTTCTTTAATTCCTTGTCCCACTGAGGACAATCTTGAATGTAGTGACCAGGCTTCTTGCATTTGTGGCACAGCCTTTTCTTGTAGTCATTGGATGAGGAATCGTTGCTCCTTGCGGATTTTCCAAACCGACCACGTCTTGAGAACTTCTGAAATTTCTTCACGAGCAGTGCTAGTTCCTGACTCAGTTCTTCAGGATCACCAAGGCTGCTGGTAGAGTCTTCCTCCTTAGACTCAAAGACTGCCTTGGCCTTCAGAGCACGTGGTTTGTCGTAGCTCGAACCATAGAGATCTCTCTTCTCAGCAAGCTGGAACTCATGAGTGTTTAGCCTCTCGAGGATATCAGCGGGATCAAGTGACTTGTAATCACCACGCTCTTGAATCATCAGTGCCAGAGTGTCAAATGAAGAATCAAGCGATCTCAGCAATTTTTTCACCACCTCATGGTCGGTGATGTCAGTGGCGCCAAGCGCTTGAAGCTCAGTTGAGATATCAGTGAGGCGATCAAAGGTTTGCTGAACATTTTCATTGTCGACTCTTTTGAAGCGGTTGAAGAGATTGCGAAGAACGTCAACACGAGAGTCACGTTGAGTTGAGACCCCTTCATTTACTTTGGAGAGCCTATCCCAGATGAGTTTAGCAGTTTCCAAAGCACTCACTCTACCATACTGCCCTTTACTCAAATGTCCACATATGATATTCTTCGCTTGAGAATCAAGTTGCTTGAATCTCTTCACATCAACAGCATTCAGAGAAGGTGTGACTGAGGGAACACCATTTTCCACAACGTACCAGAGATCATTGTCAATTGCTTCAAGATGCATTCGCATCTTATTCTTCTAGTAGGGGTAGTCCGTGCCATCGAAGGTAGGACACCCAACAGAGACCTTGATCATACCTGCGGTCGACATAACTAAAACTCCAGGTGGTTAAACCAAAATCACACAGAACAAGGGAGTACCTTGCTCTGATACCAATTGAAAGTGCGTTATATCGACTAGAGGGGGGTGAATAGGCGATTTTTATGAATTCTTCACTGAGGAATTTGCTGGTGAGGAAATTCCTAAATGAAGAACTACTTGCAGCGGAATAAGTACTCAGAAAGGAACATAACAGAACACAGGCATAGTCATCATGATGAAATGAAGACAAGCACAGATTACAGAAAGCGTAAACACAGGATAACACAAGGAAGAAGACGAATAGACTGAAGAAATAGAGCTGAGGAAATTGATAAAGTCTTTAGTAAAAGTCTTCAAACAGATATGAACAGGCACACAACAACATACATGAAGAATTTAAAGAGTTGAGGAAATAGAACCAGTAAGCTTGGTGAAGATAATGATTTGGTAGACCAGTTCCAACTGCTGTCTCAGTTGTACATCTGGTTGGAGCGGCTGGTGTCAGTGTCAAAACCGGCGGATCTCGGGTAGGGGGTCCCAAGCAGTGCATCTTAGGATCAATGGTAACAGGAGGCAAGGGACACGATGTTTTACCCAGGTTCGGGCCCTCTCGATGGAGGTAAAACCCTACGTCCTGCTTGATTAGTATTGATGATATGGGTAGTACAAGAGTAGATCTACCATGAGATCGTAGAGGCTAAACCCTAAAAGCTAGCCTATGGTATGATTGTTGTTGTCTCTCTATCGACTAGCCTGGCTTTGGTTTATATAATGCACCAGAGGCCTAGGATAACAAGAGTCCTAGCTGAATACGCCGGTGGGGGAGGAGTCCTTGTCTTGATCGCCAAGTCTTGTGGATTCTTCCTTGTATGCGGCAGCTGTCCGGACTGGCCCATGAGTATATGGCCATGGAGGTCCTCGGCCCAATCCAACTGATCGGGAGACGACGCGTTGAGTACCCCCTAGTCCAGGACACCGTCAGTAGCCCCCTGAACCGGTCTTCAAGTTAGGGATGCTCCTCGATTCTTCCGAACTGTTCTTCATCTTCGGTTGCCGGTCTTGAAAACTGGTTCAACAAATCTTCTCATCTTCTGTCTTGAGGATCGCCGAAATGCATTCGACGAGTTTACACGTCGGGTATCCGAGGAGCCCCTTTAAGTTTCCGGCCTTTATCAATGCCTTGTTATTTTTATGCCACACCTCGGGTTTGAAGTTGTTCCCGGGCGGCAACGTCCTCTTGCGTCCGAGCTCCAACGCCGGACTGCATTCGAGGTATCTTTTGCAGCCGAGCACCAATACCAGACTGCTTCCCAGCTCTAACACTGGACTATGTATCCAAGCTCCAACGCCGGACTATGTATCTGAGCTCCAACGTCGGACTGTATCCGAGGTGCGTAAATCACCTTGGTTCAAAGAAGTTTGAAGGAGTTAAGCCAAGCTTAATGCCGGAAATGCCCTCTATGGAGCCAGCCACTAGCGCCCGAGCTTTATACCGGACTGCTTCCGAGGTGGTGCACCTCCCCGAATGTGGGCCGATTTTTGTCAATATTTTTGATTGGTGCAATTTATTCTCTGCCGAGATACATAGCCAGTAGCCCTCAAGGTGGGTATCGGTTTAAAACCCGAGATGCACATGAAGGATGACATAAGACCGCTGATCCCCGTAGCCGCTGAGACTCAGGTTGATTTGCAAAATCGGTCTGAGGATCAAGTCCTAGCTCACCAGAATACTTCGGGACACAAAAAGTGGCGTGCTCGGTCCTCGAGACTCAGGTTGGGTGCGGCCGACCAACCTGAGGATCAAAATCTCCTCGGAAACTGTATTGCACTTAAAATTTTCTGCATAGAACAGGCAATGCAGTAGCCCCCGAGACACTGGTCGGGTGGCAACACCAGATCAGGGGATCGATGTGCCCCTTTAATATTTGTAAATAATAAGCCCGAAGCCCAGTAGCCCCCGAGCCTTAATGCGGGCACGGGAGGCCGAATTAAGGATCGATATCCATAGTAAAATCATAAATTATGTGTAATGACTCTATGTATCCAAGTACTTTACGTCATTAATGCTCGGATCCGCATTGTACAAAACTTTGTTGACCGACCATCGGCTTCCACCTCCTCGGCCAATAGCCGAGGAGTGTTTGTCCTACTTTATAAAGCCTTTATGAGGGCAAAGATTTACAACAAACAAGGCAATCTGGCCATACGGTTTTATAAACAAAGGTACACGGAGAGACATGTTATATTACTGTTTAACACAAGAAATGTCTTCCAAAGGAAATAGTCCCGCTATCGGTTCCTTTCTTTGGGTTGTCATGCTAAGCATGATCATGAAACCTCAGCTCCAATGTAAGAGCAAAATATCGAGGATTTAGTTTGGGAGGCCAGTTATTAGCCCCCGGTAGTGTTCGGCGACAGTCGAGGTCAAGCCGTAAACACTTCGGCCATTGTTATGAATGGCCCGTCGTTTAACGCCGTCATCGGATCACCGACCAGTTTACGCTTATTGTGACAGTCAGTTTTCGGCTTTCTCCACTGAGGTGCTTAACCATGTGAGCTGGAAGCACAATCGCAGTGGTTCTCCCTTTGCACACCTAGCCGAACAAAGCGGAACATAGGAGGCAAGCGCAGGAGCCGTGCAACCCAACTATTGACCGAAGACACAATTCGAAACCGATGCATATATATAGCAATATCCGAGAATGTTTTTGCCGAATCTCTAAAGGTGTCCGGTGTTGCACTGCGAGACTTGTGCTGAAAACACACAAATAGTTTAAAAGTGCCATCGGCTTGAAAAGCCAAAAAACTTATTCAAAAGGATAATGTCCGAACTAGATCAAGTGTTCGGTGCCAATCCGAAAATTGGACTTGAGAAAAAAAAAGGTGCTTCTGCCGTGCTTTAACATGACACATCCTATCTCAAAACTTCGAGCGGGTCAGCCTACGGCTTCAACCTCCTATCCCGAAGGCAGAGTACTTCTTAGTAGGCCAGTTTAGCAGACTAAACTCTAGCGGCTTTGAGAGAGAAATTAGGCTCCCCGGCTAGTGACCGCACACTTGTGTCGAAAAAAGGAGTGATAAATAATAATAAAAACTTTGCAACGACTAAGAAGAAAAACACTTATCATAAAACGGCTCACATAAATTTAAGAGCCCCCAAGTGACTTGGGTAAAAGAATGATTGCATTTACCGAAGTACTTATATCATATCTATGTTCAACCGAACTTTAAACGCGTCTTAACCGACCGTCGGCTTCTCCCTCTTCGGTCAAGGACCGAAAAATGTTATGTACTCCATCTGTCGAGAATATCGATGGTGTTTCCAATAACCAGGCAATCAGGCCATAAGGCTGTAACAGACAAAGCGCGCTCAGGGAACTTATGCTATATTACTGCGAAGAGTAAGAAGCATCTTTGAAGAAAATAGTACCCCCACCGATACCTTTCTTCGGTGCTCATTGTTATTATGAGACTTGTGCAATAGATTTTTTGTACTCATGAGTTCCGTTGTGTGCCGACCATGATTGAAAACAATAAGAGCGCTAGCTTTCGGCTTCACCCAGTCTGAGGTCCGGCTCGGCCGAGCGTGACAATCGCAGAGGTGCTCCCTTTACTCCCTAGCCGAACAATCGGGAATGTAGGGGTAAACACAGAAGCGAGGCAACCCAGCTTGAAATCGCTTAAGTCAATATGGTGCATATTGTGGCGTAATACACGAACAAGGAACGAAGCCGTACAAGTATAATCATATGCAAGAGGAAAAAGCTTCATGAAGGAAGCCCCCAAGTAAACGGGGTACTTGAATTTGCGCGTCGCAAACAAAGTTTGGACAAGGAAATTTTTACAAGCAACTTTTTTCCAAAAAAGTATAATGCTTGGTCGAGCCGAACACAAGTTAAAATTTAAAACTTTGAGCACGAAGACAACTTAGCTGGTTAATGTGTTCGGTATTGATGACGCGGTCCAAGCTTGATGCGGGACAAGGCTCCACCCCCTACCCGGTCCCGAGGTGGCGGAGCAAAGAGCTCGGCACTCCGAAGTGGTGACATAGCACGGTCAATGTAGGACGGCAGGGTGATGCCGAATTCCCCGGCATGGGATAATGAAGTGTTGACGAAGCCCCCCGTCCAGCCGAGGTGACGCCAAAGGATATAGTCCGGCTGGATCATTTTCCTGTGCACAAAAAATAGTGCAAACCGGAGATAATAGTAATAATAATAAAAATAAAAAAATGTTGCATAACAAATAATTTATGCAAAGTGAGAAATAAAAGAAATATGGTCTGGCGCCGAAGTTAATGTCGATGCAGGGTGGCGGCGTGATGCGGTAGAGGCATGGCAAGGCCTGAATTCACAGGTCAGTTCGAGTTCCGGATGCGGCGTTCGCCGAACTATGTACGGAAACTGACCGAGCCACCATGCGACCGTCGTTAATGCGGCCACCATTTGATAGACCTGCGTACATATGACGGACAAACCAGAGTAATAATTCATTGGGAAAAAATGAACCCTAACAAGCAAAAAATACTAGGATTAATAGCACCTGGCTTATTTGTTGTAGCAATCCGAAGAAAGGTGATTCCCAAAATTGGGACTCAACCCGCGCACCCATGCCTGGTCGGCTAGTGACGCCGAAGTGTCCGGAGTAGGTTGATGAAGAGATGGCGAACCCTCCGGTCCAGCGATGCAGGTCGTGACGTGGTCGATGCAGGTGTGCCCGCTCCGCGTAATCCATGGGGCGGCGATGTTGGTGACGATTTATCCTTCGTGATGCCTAACTATTGTTCGGCTGGCCGAGATGATGATCCGAAGAAATTGAGCTCGGCTCAACAAAGCGACGACGTGTCTAACGCAGGTCGACCGCCGTGGAGTGATGTTGTCGGACTGGTTTGACACCGGCGCGATGGTGGAGTTCGTATTGCAAGAATACTTTTAATACTACTGGGATGTGTTTGAGAATAAAACACAACACCCCATACAAAAACTTCCTTCGAAAAGGATGTCCGAGATCCCGTTCATAAAGAAGATGAATTCGGGCCGGATTCGTTCTCGCGTAGAAAACAGATCCAAAAAGTGATGCACTAATCGGAAGTTTTCCGGAGTTTGGACGGTCGGATCGAGCTGAATTTTTGGAAGGTGGTAGATAAGGGAATTCCGCAGTAAATCAACGGTTGGATCCTCCAAAGGACATCCGAGCTAGACGCTGGATACCACACCCTAAACTCGTCCGGATTCTCGTCCAGATTAAATAGGGCTCCGGTATATCGGAGATTGCCGGAGATTCCTCCATCGGAACTCGACGAAATTTTTGCAGGGTTGTTGTAGACTTAATTCCGCATAATTCCACCGAAGTAATCGTTTAGGCGACACTCGAGGAAGCGGTGGCGGTGGATACAAGTTTGTTGTCCAGAAAAACAGCACGGTCGCTTGAGCGCAATGTTGACGTTGAGCCCCCGAGCTCCATGGATGACTCCTCCATGATCTTGATAGAGATTGGAGTAGGTGTTGATGAAGGCCTTCATACGAACATGACGATCGAAGGTAGGGCGCAATCCTCAGTCAAGCCAAGGTGACCAGTCGAGCTGGTGACGAAGAAGCCGACGTCGCAGTTGACCTGCAGTCGAGCCATTGATCCTTTCGCCGATCACACAGCGGAACTCTCAATGAAAGCACCATTGTCGGTGTCAAAACCGGCGGATCTCGGGTAGGGGTCCCAAGCAGTGCGTCTTAGGATCAATGGTAACAGGAGGCAAGGGACACGATGTTTTACCTAGGTTCGGGCCCTCTCGATGGAGGTAAAACCCTACGTCCTGCTTGATTAATATTGATGATATGGATAGTACAAGAGTAGATCTACCACGAGATCGTAGAGGCTAAACCCTAAAAGCTAGCCTATGGTATGATTCTTGTTGTCTCTCTATCGACTAGCCCGGCCTTGGTTTATATAATGCACCAGAGGCCTAGGATAACAAGAGTCCTAGCCGAATACGCCGGTGGGGGAGGAGTCCTTGTCTTGATCGCCAAGTCTTGTGGATTCTTCCTTGTATGCGGCAGCTGTCCGGACTGGCCCATGAGTATACGGCCATGGAGGTCCTCGGCCCAATCCAACTGATCAGGAGACGACGCGTTGAGTACCCCCTAGTCCAGGACACCGTCAGCTGGGTATTTAAACTCGAGGACACCCAGTCCCGGACACACAGTCCTCACCGTATTCTCCTTGAGCTAAAGTCACACAGACCTCGCCCAATCACTCGTGGTGAGTCTTCAGGTGACTTCCGAACCTTCACAAACTCGGTCACTCGGCGATCCACAATTCCTCTTGGATGCTCTAGACCTTGACGCCTAACCGTCTGGAAGAAGCACAGTCTTCGAAGTAAACAAGTGTCGGATCCATGCAGGATCAATCTCTTCAGTGATGTTCAATCACTTGGGGTTTTGTAGGTTTGGGTTTGGGATTTCCTCACTTGATGATTTTCAATCAAAGTCCTCGGAGGATGGGTTGCTCTCAAATGACAAGTGTCAGTTTCTCTTGGAGCAGCCAACCAGCTAGTGGTTGTAGGGGGCGGCTATTATAGCCTAGGGAGTAGCCCGACATGATAAGACATAAATGCCCTTGTCTGATATGACTGTTAGGTGGGTAGATATTTTGGGACAGCTGGCGCGTAGCACAGCAACGGTCGGAATGTTTGAGGTTCGAATTCCTCGGGGCTATCATGTTCCTCACTTGGTAGGCAATCCACAGTGGCGAATTCCTAACTCTTCAGTCAGAACAAATTCCTCAGATACCAGAAGAACTTCGTCTCTGTCACTGAAGAATATGGCTGGACTGTGTGAGATTTCCAATGGCTTCAGTCGAAGGGATTGGTAGGTGTAGGATTTGAGTTGAGCATCACATGGAAATTTTTCCTTAGTATTTCCTCGACCCCCTTTAACAGTACGGTGTTTCCTATGACTCAAGAAAGAGAAAATGAAACTATGAAAACAAAAGTCTTCGCGCTTCATGTTCCTCGAATGAATACCAAGTCTTCAAGGTCACACCAATTTCTTCACTTTCAAAGTCTTCAGAAAGTCTTCAGAATTACAAAGTCTTCAGTCGAAGAACTTCATTTTTAGGGGTCGACTTTCTCTCTAAATATAAAACTCCTCATAGACTTATAGACCTATGTACACTCACAAACGCATCAGTCCCTTAACCTATAAGTCTTCAATACACCAAAATCACTAAGGGGCACTAGATGCACTTACGGTCGAGACCGATGACCCTCATCTCTACCTTTTCGAGGGAGTTGGATACATTGTTGATCCACTTCCGAACGACCCTTGGGTGGACGGTGATGGTGGCAACTATGCTCAACGAGCCTTCGACGAGGACATGTTGGACACTAAAAACCTGCATCTCGATTTCTTTCACCATTTGGAACCGCTAGAACGGAGGGCTATTGTTTGGAGAATTAGGATTAGATGGCTAGTCTAACTGAAGTAGTAGATGATTATTTAAAGAGGTTAAAACAATGTGAATGCAGTGGGGTTTGGATGCAAATGAAGACGAAGGGGAGGTGAAGAAGCCGAGGAAAATTGGTTCCCGGTGGAGAAGTAAATGGGAGAAGTGGCATGCAGGCAGTTGATTAGACGGCTAGGTAGACTAAACAAAAAGGCTATGCGGGTAGACTGAGAGGTCGTACCTGTTCGTTTACATGCCCAACCTTCCTGATAGGTGGGACCTATGCAAATAGATAAAAAATGTGTCGTAGTTGGTTCAGGTGGATATTGGCGCGTGCGTGGGAGACACAGCATTCTCTGGTTAAGGAATACATGGTTATCCTCATCAAAAAAGAAAAGGCCCATCTTCGCGCTTCCGCATGCATGAGAATTTGGTTCTGCTCACAATATGGACGATAGCTGGAGGATGAAGTGAACAGGCATGCTAGCACGGGAGACCTATTTCCTCTATACAGTACTGGAGTACTCATGTTCCTACTACTACTACTACTACTACTACTACTACTACTACTACTACTACTACTACTACTGTAGTACACTTGATGGTCAAAATACTATTCATCTGGTCCTCACAGTGAAGTGACAACACCCTGCGCCCAACACTAGTCCAGGCGGCGTGTTCAGGTTACCAAAGTCAGCCTCACCCTATGCACTGTGCAGTCTGTCACCGTTGCTGTACAGCACATTAGCATGCCTCGCCTCGTCTCCCTTTCCCCTCTCATAGCACCACTCCATCTCCATCTCCATCTCTATCTCCATCTCACTGTGCCCCCATGTACCATCGCCTCGCTCGCCTCCCCCAGTACCACTATTCCCTCGCTAGCCGCTCCAGCATCGACAGCCTTCTCCCCCGTAAATCAAGCCCCCCCCCCCAAAACCCCCACCTTCCAAACTCCACCATGGCCGAACGCAAACCATGCAGCATCCATATGAGCCACGATTGGAGCAATCTCCCCAGTGACATCCTTGACCTCTGTTGTTCGTGTATGGATATGTTGAGCGCATGTGGCTGGCTGCATGCTCGAGGGACATGCACACGGCCATCGTCGAAGCGAGGCCTAAGCTTTTCAAGACACCCTGCCTGCTGCTATCTGGTCTTGCAAGATTGGCTCACCTTGATACAGAGGCATACATGATGCCCCTCGACTTCAATCCGATCTCCATTAGCTGAAACTTCTTTGCAGGCATGTAGTGGGTCGCCGTACATCATTTCCCTCGACTTCGATCCGATCACCATCGCCCGGAAATTCTTGGCAGGTATGTACTGGGTCGGCATGAACTCCCACTGGATGGCTGCCTTCAGAGAAGACGGTAAAAAGTTGGTGCTTGTGAACTTCCAGACCTCCCATGAGATTATCCTCCCTCCGTTGGATTATATAGAGTTTTACCATCATGGTCCAAGTCATCTAGATTACCATGTCAGTTGGACGGACCTTGTTTTGCAGAAGATTGTAATCTACCAAGTTCCCACACGACATGCAAATTACGCAGACTTCAAGCTAATTGCCTTGTTCGACCGCGAACTCGCCTATCTTTACGTCGGTGCCTTCTTTAGCTGGAGACAACTCAGCTCGTAGTGGATCATCGTCAAAGCAGATACACACTTATGTGATGCTATTGAACACAATGGCATCATCTACGCGATCGACAAAGCAGATGGCACCACGTATTGCTGGGACGGTGCGTGTAAGTTGTTTCCGTCTCATGTTAATGATGACGCCATGACACTGTTTGAACTTTTTGTGATGATTGGCATATCCCTGTTTGAGTAGAATTTGAGTAGAACTATAGCAATGTATTAGATATGCCGTAAATCAGCTATATTTGGAATGAGTTAATTCATGCGATTGTGACCATGTCATTACAGCCAATTTGTACCCCTGAATAATCAAACGGTTAGGAATATATGGATATTCTCCTTATTTTACAGTAATCTATACACTACTACTAAATATGAGTGTGTATCAATGGCCATGTTAGTTTCCTCATTTTCATGATGTATAAACATGCACCACACTGTTGGTTTCATCTAACCATAGTGCATATGGAGAACTCTATATTTGGAAGTAGTGAAATCCTGTAATGCTTACCATGTGTACATGCCTATATTCACCCTTCAACAATCAATGGCTAGAATAATATCCTCACAAAATATTTGCCCACAGAACACGAGTATATAACAATGCATGGTCTGTTAGTTATCTTGCAGAATTTGTTTGTGAGGACAGAACATGATTACATAACATGCATGACATGGTAGTTTCCTGTAAAGAATCGATTGCAAGATAACATGAGTATAACCATGCATGGCACTTCTATATTTTCGAACCCAGTATACATTTCCCTGTATTTTTCTCCCAGTTCCAACAGGGACATATCAATGATGTTTCTTGCATTATCCTACTCATATTCTGAACAATGCTGATCTAACATTAACAATGTCTGTCCTTTTTGATATGATGCAGTGTCCATACAGTTACTTCCCTTTGTAATCACATCACCTTTGCCAAAAATAGGGAAGCGCAACTGGTTCCTTGCTCGATCAGACGACGGCAAAAGACGGATGATCATTCAGACACATGAGTCGGAAAATTTATATTGCAAAAACCCCACTGTATACAAGCACCGTGAAATACGTGAGTAACCGGACAGTGGCTGTTACGTCTATGAGCAGGATACCAGCTTGTTGGGGCCTTCAGCATTTTTTAGTTGGAGGCGGGTAAACAGCCTTGGTTCACACTCTCTGTTTCTCGGACTCAATTATCCGATTAACCAGGAGATCACCATTCACAAGGACCTTGATGGTAGAGAGGGTCTGTTTGCTATGGAAAACTGTGTCTACACAGCGAGCCCTAGGAGTTCGGGAGCAAACTCCCCTGATTGTCAATGATACAGCCTACAGCCAAAAGAGGGTGAGAATGACAAAGGCATCCGGATTAATTTTGATCCTTGGATGTCTCGATTACGCCAGGCAGTGATGTGGTTCAAGCCTTTAGGTTGATAGGTAATTGGGCTGTTACGTGAAAGGGTGGAGTACTAGTGTCTCCGGATCACTGGTCCCTGAAGCGGGGCTGCAAATTATGATGGTGTTGGATCATATCTTCGAATGACTTTGTTGTCTTTGATGCTTATTCTGGACGGGTAGTTCTTTCTTTTGTTATGCATATTCCTTGTCATTTGGTCAACCTCGTCTATGTCACTCTTATTATGTAATAGTTGCCTCTGTTTAGAATGACATTCTTGTCTGGATCACGAGAGTCTGAGTGTTGCAGATGGGTGCGTTTTGGTGGTGTAGCAAGACTTCTTATGAACTATCATGTCTTGTTGTTTATGTCAGTAGTAGTCACTAGTCAGTGTTTGAATGTTGTATATATTGTTGTTTCGAACTGTTTATTGCCTTGAACTACTGGTGGGCTAAATGAGGGCATCACCATTCTCCAGTGTTCAGAGTATATCTCCTTTTTTTCAAGTCATATAATTTGAGCTCAGTGTCTTTTTGATGATGTACACTTGTTTGGGCAAGTGAGGTGTCATTGAATATGGGACGAGTAGTAACGCAATGCCAAACATGTCAATTATGACTCTCAGGCCGGGCTCTCAAAAGATCCTAAAAAAAGGTCGAGCTCTCCAAAAAAGAAAGAATAAGGACTCTTAGGTCGACATGTGGGCGCCACCAGTGTTTACGTGCGCTTGTGCGCCGAGAGCATCTTGGCGCGTGTTCGAAATCCATGCTACTTTTTCATCCCCAATCTCCCGCCCCTCCCCCACCTCTGGAATCTCGATTCCTACTCCAGTTCCCCCAAATCGCCCTCCTATACTCCTTGTACTCAAGCGCACTATCATGTCGCCGGTCAACACGGATCTCCGAGCCGGAGATCCTGAGGTCCGTCTTGCCTTCGGTCGTTACGTGTTGTCGCTCAACAGTGGCATGGTGGCGCTTGACGACCAGTTTGCCGGCAAAATGCTGATGGTAACCATCAACGGTGATCGGCCTCCCGTCTCGCCGGACGACCTTGTCAAAGCTCTTGACATTGCGCACGGCATCCAAATAAGTGACTTGCTCGTTGAAGTCTGTCCGCCACCGGCTGATTTCTTTGTCAGGTTCTGGACAACTTTCGACTGCTGTCGTGTGTTCGAATCTTCCCGGCGTTTGTTCTGCGATGGCGCGCTGGTGAGCTTTGATCGGTGGCACCCAGGATGGGGCTCGGTGCACTTTGAGCTTGAGTTTTTAACAAAGCTTACCTTCCACGGCATGCCTCTACGTGCTTGGAACAACGAGTCCATGAATGAGCTTATCAACGACCTTGGAGGTGAGCTCGTAAGTGTGTTTGTTCCTCCAGACAGCTGGGCTCTGACGGTTATGGCATGGATGAAGAAGCCGTCCACCATACCGAAGGTGATTGCTGTTGAGATACTGGTGCAGGAACCGGGGTTGTACTATTTGTCGCCACCAAGGCCACCGTGGACCACGTTAGGGATGTACCTGTATCGAGTGTTTGTGCATGTCAAAGAAGTGGTCAATCCATTAATCAAAGTCCTGCCGTCGCCGCTGGTGCCAGGGTCCGTTGACGACGTCCATTACAGGAGTCAACGTTAGACTTTCCCGGTGTTGCTCGGAACGATGGGTGGCCCAGGGCCTACTCCATCGCGCAACGGAGGCCACTGCTTCTTTGGGAGAAGAGGCAGGGCTGGCTGCCTGGATGTGCTCTAATTTGAGGTAACAACTGAATCTTGTCAGATACTAGTTAAATCGGAGCTATGGGTGTGAAGCACTGATGTGCCAGTACATTTGATTGTGACCTATTCTAATTTTGTACCTGAACTTTTTTTAGAAAGGGTTGTACGTCAACTTAATGTGCTAGCAGAACTTATTGTGATGTCTGTCTGTTTTCTTTGCACATCATTCAAGATATTTCCCGTCATTGATAAAGACGATGAACCGTTATCTACTAGTTCGTTGGTTTCAACATAGCCTTACCCGTAGCGATCCACTGCTTCCATCCTGATTGTGCCGCCTGCGTGAAATTTTTGTATGCAAGTTCAGTGTGCTATGATGTTCTATATGATTGTGTCAACTATATAAGTTTTTACTGAGCGTCAGCAATGCAAATGGCTGAAAGATGTATTTACGAGCATCGACCGATGGGACTCTCTCTCTCTCACACACACACACACGCACACACACACACATGCACACACGCACACATGCACAAATGGGACCCGTTGAATTATTTCTTTGCTCGTGACAGCTTTTAATTAGGTTCCACTGTAATCTAACTTTTTTCTTAAGTTATTAATTGAGCTCAGTGACTTCAAAAAGTTGTACAGATGCCTTGTTTGGGCCTTTCCGGCGTCGCTGAATGTGGGCACAGTAGCCATGTTAGGTTGTACTGTACTACACAGGCCTTTTTTTAACATCAGCAATGCAACTAGGTCGACAGTTGTACACAATATCCGGGCCAACTTGTTATTCTCCGCCCCGTTGGGTTGCAAACTTTCCTAGGAGGTATGCATTAGGCTTAACAAGAAAATGGACTTTAAGAAATAATAAATGGGATGTAATTATAATAACTGAACAGTAACTATAAAAAAATGCACCAAACGCGTAATTAGTTTAAAAAATATATTATTTTTGGAATTTGAAAATTTTAATTTCATTACTTGTTGCGCGCGCAATATTTCATTGGATTTTAACATAATATAATTTTATTTTGAAATTATATTTAATATGACTAGAAATTTTGGATAAAAATATTTCGGATCCCATCAAAATGTGGGAATTTTTTTTTAATTCTGTTTTGAGCGGTTGGTTGAAATTATTAATCGTTGTCCTAGCTAGAAGTTGAGTTGTATTTTTAACAAACTGTAAATAGGCTATAGTAAACTCCATTAGAATTAAAAAATGGGATGTACATTCTAACAAATCGTAAATGGGCTATATGTTCTCTGCCACACACTTGTGGGCCTTTTAAGTTGACGCGTCCCTAAAAAAACTAAGTTGACGCGTATGCAAGGCTTTGTCAACAACACACGGTTCTAGCAGCTGTGGTCGTTGGATGTCCATCCAACAGATGTGGTGCTTCTTCTTCAATCACGGATATTCTTGCTTCAGCCGCCCAAAAAATGATTCCTCCCCCTGACATCTGGGGCGCACTGTTTCAGAGGCTGACCTGTGGGCCTACTAAGTTGACGCGTACCAAGGGCTTTGTCAACTTAGTTAATATAAATGATTCTAGCTGCAGTGACCGTACGATGTCCATCCAACGGCCGTAGTGCTTCTTCAACCTCTGGTCTTCTTACTCCAGCCGCCCAAAGCAGCGCCGGTCGTGCCGCGTGCTCCTGCCTCCCGTGGCCGGCTGTTATGCCGCGGAGGCCTCACCACCCCCTACTACTCCCACCGCTGGCCAGGGCATCCCTCTACTCACCCACACCCCATATTATTCTGCGGTGACGGCAGCCTCACATCGCAGTCGGACCAGTGAACCCTCGTACTCCTCTCCGCGCGGGCTTCCACTGCCGCGTCTTCCCCGGCTCCGCGTCGTCCCCTTCCTAGGCCTCACCGTCATCCATCGCCGTGGTGCTCTCGGCGTGGCGTGGTCAATGTGGTCAACGACCGACTTCCATCGGAAGAGTACTATACATGGAGAGGCTGACAGCTGGGTCCATGGCAGCCGCAAAGAAGTGCCTCCTTATTACGCACAAAATAATGATTCCTCCACCTGACAGCGGGGACCCATCGGACGGGCCACCGTATTTCGTGAAAAAAAACGTTCCCCCCGCTATCAGCTCGGGCCCACCGGAAGTTCCTCCTTATTACGCACTAAAAAATGAATACTCCCCCTGCTAGCTGGGACCCACCTTGGTGGGAGGCTGACTTGTGGGCCTACTAAGTTGACGGGGACGGAGGGCTTTGTCAACTTAGTCAATATGAACGATTCTAGCTCCAGTGACCGTATGATGTCCATCCAGCGGCCGTAGTACTTCTTCAACCTCTGGTCTTCTTGCTCCAGCCGCCCAAACCAGCGCCGGTCGTGCCGCATGCTCCTGCCTCCTGTGGCCGGATATGCTGTCATGGAGGCCTCACCGTCCCCTACTATTCCCACCGCTGGCCAGGCCTTGCGACGAGACAGTCTCACACCGCAGCGAACCAGTGAACCCTCGTACTCCTCTACGCGTGGGCATCCACTGTCGCGTCTTCCCTGGTTCCGTGTCGTCCTGTTCCTAGGCCTCGCCGTCGTCCATCGCCCTGGTGCTCTCGGTGCGGTGTGGTCAACATGGTCAAGGAACGACTTCCATCAAAAGAGTACTGTACGTTGATAGGCTGACAGCTGGGTCCAGGGCAGCCGCAAGGAATTGGCTCCTTATTACGCGCAAAATAATTATTCCTCCACCTGGCAGCAGGGACCCACTGGACGGGCCACTATATTTCGCGAAAAAAATGTTTCCCCCTGACTGCTGGGACCCACCAGCTACATCTTCGCACGCAAGGAAGTGCGTCCGGGCAAAAAAAAATGATTCGCTCCCTGACTGCTGGGACCCACCAGCTACATCTTCGCACGCAAGGAAGTGCCTGACAGTCAGGACCCACCTGGTCGAAGCGTACGTAGCATTGTCACTCTGGTCGCGAACGTGTATGTACATACTGGTTGATGTAGAGGCGTGCACATGTCGTAGTAGAGGCGCACACGTAGCATGTACACATACGTACAGCGGACAGGGTGCAAAAAAGAAAATACGGCCACATACATACATACGGGCGGGGTCTCGAATGCCTACTCACGCATACGTACGGCCAAGGCTCGTGTACATGGCTGGATCGAAAAGGAGAAACTGCGTCATGTTGTGTTCATGGGGAGGCACCGAAATGCGTCGTGTTCATCGGGAGGCAACGGAACGCATCGTGTTAATCGGGAGGCAACAGAACTCGTGGGAGCCAACCGGCTTGGACGGAACAGCTGATGGAAATGAGGCCTGGCGTACCGCAGAACGGAGGAAACGGCCTTGTGTTCGATGGGCCACGTTCAAAACGGGATCTTGTTCATCGGGAGGGGTCTGGCGTACCCCAAAACAAAGGAAACAGACTTGTGTTGGACCTCCTACGGTCAAAACGGGGTCCTATTAATCGGGAGGGGTGTGGCGTACCGTAAAACGGGGGAAACGGACTTGTGTTAGAGCGCTACGGTCGAAATGGGGGTCATGTTCATCGGGAGGGGTGTGGCGTACCGCAAAACGGGACTCCACAGGATACTGTTCATCTCCACCGTCGACCTCCTCCAGCCTCCACGGGCTACTGTTCATCCACCGTCGACCTCCTCCAGCCTCCACCTGCGATTGTTTATCCACGGGCTCCTGTTCATCCAGCCTCCACCGCGCGCTACTCCACCGGCTACTATTCAACCACCCCTCTCCACGGGCTCCTGTTCAACCACCCCTCCACGGGCTACTGTTCATCCACCCCTCCACCTTCTACTGTTCATCCAGCCCTCCACGGGGTCATCCTGTTCATCCAGCCCTCCATGGGGTCCTGTTCATCCAGCCCCAACCGGCTCGATCAATCGGGGTCATGTTCATCCAGAGGCAACACCACGGGGTCCTGTTCATCCACCCCCACCCCCCTACTGCAACGCTCACTATTCATCCAGAGGCAGCATCGATCGGCTTCAGTTAGCAGCAGTAGCGAAGGAATCTGTAAGTGCATCTAGTGCCCCTTAGTGATTTTGGTGTATTGAAGACTTATAGGTTAAGGGACTAATGCGTTTGTGAGTATACACAGGTCTATAAGTCTATGAGGAGTTTGATATTTACAGAGAAAGTCGACCCCTAAAAATGAAGTTCTTCAACTGAAGACTTTGCTATTCTGAAGACTTTCTGAAGACTTTGAAAGTGAAGAAATTGGTGTGACCTTGAAGACTTGGTATTCATTTGTGGAACATGAAGCGTGAAGACTTTTGTTTTCGTAGTTTCATTTTCTCTTTCTTGAGTCATAGGAAACACCGTACTGTTAAAGGGGGTCGAGGAAATACTAAGGAAAAATTTCCATGTGACATTGAGCGAAAATCATCGAGTGAGGAAAATCCCAAAAACCCAAACATATCCAAACCCAAAGTGATCGAGCATCACTGAAGAAATTGATCCTGCGTGGATCCGACGCTTGTTACCTTTGAAGACTGTGCTTCTTCCAGACGGTTAGACGTCAAGGTCTAGAGCATCCAAGAGGAATTGTGGATTGCCGAGTGACCAAGTCTGTGAAGGTTTGGGGGTCGCCTGAAGACTTACCACGAGTGATTGGACGAGATCTGCGTGATCTTAGTTCAAGGAGAATACGGTGAGGACTGGGTGTCCTGAGCTGCGTGCTCATAGACTGGGTGTCCGGGACTGCGTGTCCTCGAGTTTAAATACTCAGCCGCTCCAACCAGACGTACAACTGAGACAGCAGTTGGAACTGGTCTACCAAATCATTTTCTTCACCAACCTAACTGGTTCTATTTCCTCAACCCTTTCATTTCCTCATTACTGTGTTGAGTGTTTGTTCATATCTGTGTTTGAAGACTTTGAATGAAGACTTTCTCAATTTCCTCAGTTCAATTTCTTCAGTCTGTTTGTCTTCATCTTGTGTTATCCTGTGATTACGCTTTCTGTACTCTGTGCTAGTCTTCATTTCATCATGATGACCATGCTTGTATTCTGTTATGTTTACTTCTGAGTACTTATTCCGCTGCTAATAGTTCTTCGCTAAGGAATTTCCTCACCGGCAAATTCCTCAGTGAAGAATTCATAAAAATCGCCTATTCACCCCCCCCCCCCTCTAGTCGACATAACGCACTTTCAATTGGTATCAGAGCAAGGTACTCCCTTGTTCTATGTGATTTTGGTTTAACCGCCTGGAGTTTCAGTTATGTCGACCGCAGGTATGATCAAGGTCTCGGTTGGGTGTCCTACCTTTGACGGGATGGACTACCCCTACTAGAAAAACAAGATGCGAATGCATCTCGAGGAAATTGACAATGATCTCTGGTATGTTGTGGAAATGGTGTTCCCTCTGTCACACCCTCACTGAACGCTACCGATGTGAAGAGATTCAAGCAACTCGATTCTCAAGCGAAGAATATCATATGTGGCCATCTGAGTAAAGGACAGTATGGAAGAGTGAGTGCTTTGGAAACTGCTAAGCTTATCTGGGATAGGCTGTCCAAAGTGAATGAAGGAGTCTCAACTCAGCGTGACTCTCGAGTTGATGTTCTTCGGAATCTCTTCAGCCGCTTCAAAAGACTCGACAATGAGAATGTCCAACAAACCTTTGATCGCCTCACTGACATCTCAAATGAGCTTCAAGCCCTCGGTGCCACTGACATCACTGACCATGAGGTGGTGAAGAAACTGTTGAGATCACTTGATTCCTCATTTGATACTCTGGGTCTGATGATACAAGAATGGGCTGACTACAAGTCTCTTGATCCTGCCGATATCCTTGAAAGGCTAAATACTCACGAGTTCCAGCTTGCTCAAAAGAGAGATCTCTATGGTTCGTGCTATGGCAAACCACATGCCCTGAAGGCCAAGGCTGTGTCTGAGTCTGAATGTGAGGATTCTGGTAGTAGCCTTGGTGATCCTGAAGAATTGAGCCAGGAGCTAGCACTGCTCGTGAAGAAATTCCAGAAGTTCTCAAGGCGTGGTCGCTTTGGAAAATCCTTAAGAAGCAGTGATTCCTCATCAAGTGACTATAAGAGAAGGCTGTGCCACAAATGCAAGAAACCTGGTCATTATATTCAATATTGTCCTCAGTGGAAAAAGGAATTGAAGAAGAAGAAATACAAGGATTACAGTTCTGATGATGCGAAGAAGAAGAAGAAATCGTCAAAATCCTCATCATCAAAATCCTCAGTCTTCATCTCACAAGAAGAGCAGCTCCAAGAAGGCTCGGGCATTCATTGGAAAGGAAATGGACTATGAAGCTGAATCTGAGGAAAATGAGGAAGAGGAGGAGTCTGAAGAATCTGAATCCGGTGTGGCGAGTCTGGCCTTCGCTACTTCTTTCATTAGCAAGTCCATCTTCAACACTGAAGAAACTGACCCCACCGACAAGCCTGATGAAGATAATGATGACTACGCTCCCACCTATTGCTTCATGGCAAAAGGTGCAAAGGTACTCAAATACACCTCCTCTGAATCCAGTGAAAATGAATCTGATGATAATCTCAAGCCCAGCTACTCTAAACTTGCTAAGATTGCTGTAAAACAACAAAGGGCTTTTGAAAAGGTTCAAAACATGCTAGATAAAGCTGATGATATGTTGGGCGAAGAAATGGATCGCACTAAAGCCCTGACTGAAAATCTTCAGAGACTTCAGTCTAGGTTTGATAACCTTCAAAGTCATCATAACACTCTCTTATCTGATCATGAGAAACTTTCTTATGAATTTCTTCAAAGAAAGCAAGATCTTGAGAAGCTAAGAGTGAGTTATGAAGATCTTCAGAAGGAGCGCAATTCATTACTAGCTCAACAAATCAGCACTTCTCAGGAAGAATTTGTTCCTCCATGCTTAAAGTGCATTGAACATGAATCTGCTAATTCTTCACCTGAATGTTCAAATGGTTCAACTGTTACAAATTCTTCACCTGCCTCGGCTGTCACTAATTCCTCATCTGAGGACATTGCTAGTATCACTAACGATGCAGGACTGACGGAATTGTACACGACAGGCATGTACAAAAGCCTCAAAGGGCATCACATTCTTTGTGATGTACTCAAAAAGCAGATCCTCAACAGAAACCCTAGGAAAGAGGGTATTGCTTTTGAGAGGAAAATCAATGCTGATGGAACATATTGGAAGCCTGAGAAGTACCCCAAAACCTCATGGGTTGCTGCAAAGGGACCTCCAGTTGATCCATCTAACTTATCTGGCTTTACATGTGAATCTTCTCATTCTTCTGATGAGTCATTTGACTCCAACTATAAACTGTTCAAAAATCAGAATGGTGAAGTATTTGCTAGATATGTTGGGACTAACTGCAGGAACGGTTCCCCTATGAAGAAAATCTGGGTTCCCAAAAGTTATGTTGAAAGTCTTCAGGTGAATGTCCTCATGACACCACCTGTGACGAACAGGAACCCCAGATCAAACTCTTCATATGGATCCAAGTCCTCATATGGACCAATTTCCTCAAATGGATCAAAGTCCTCATATGATTATCATCGTGCTAACAACTCTGTTTCGCAGGGTAGAGCTAAGGGCTATGAATATGCACATTATTTTTCAAATCATTATGTTCATAAGTCCTCGAAGAATTTCTCTGCTTATTCATATGCTTACTCTAACCCCTCTTATGTGAAACGAAATGGCTTGGCCTCTATGCCACCGTTCTCTTATGGTGCTCGCAGAGTGATGAACTCTTTGCCATCCCTTCAGATGTGGGTGGTGAAGAAAAAGAACTAATCTCTTCGACAGGGTCAGGTCTCCAGACGTGCTTTAACGTCTGAAGAATTTGCTGGGGACCTGACAAATTTGCCTGAAAGGACGCAGGCTAATCATGATGAAATGAACTTTCATTTCACACGTCCTCATACTGCTATATCTGCTTACTGCTTGATGAAATTCATCTGATGAACTTGATATCATATTCTTCATTGATGAAGCATATGAGATTGTAAGTTACACTAATTCATCTGCAGGATGATCAACCCAAAACCACTGAGTGGGTCCTCGATAGTGGATGTACAAATCACATGACTGGTGACAAGAATCTTTTGATGGATGCTCCCTTATCACCGTCACATCTGAAGCACATCATCTTTGCTGACAAAGGCAAAAGTCAGGTATTGGGTCTTGGTAAGGTTGCGATCTCTAAGGATAAACACATGGACAAAGTCATGCTTGTTGAGTCCTTAGGATACAACCTCATGTCAGTCTCAATGCTTTGTGATCTTGATAAGGTTGTTGTCTTTGGCAAGTATCGCTGTGTTGTGATTATGGAAGCTGACAATTCCAAAGTCTTCGAAGGCTTTAGGAGAGGAGACTTGTATATTGTTGATTTCTCTACAGGACCACAACTAGCCGTGTGTCTACTTGCAAAAGCTTCAGAAGGCTGGCTATGGCATCGACGACTTGGTCACGCAGGCATGAGGAATTTGCACACGCTTGCGAAGAAGAAGCATGTCATCGGCATTGAGAGTGTCAAATTCCTCAAGGATCACTTATGCGGAGCCTGTGAAGCTGGAAAAATGACCAAGGCCAAGCATCCAGCGAAGACTATCATGACCACTACTCGTCCATTCGAATTGCTTCACATGGACCTCTTCGGACCTAATCATTACTCAGCAGTCACAAATGCTGCATCTCTATATGGTTTTGTCATTTTTGATGATTACTCTCGATATACATGGGTACACATTGTTACTTACAAACATGAAGTGCAGGAAGTCTTCAAACAATTTTCCTCAAGGGCTTCAACCAACTTTGGTGTGAAGATCAAGCACATCAGGAGTGACAATGGAACTGAGTTCAAGAACTCCGGTCTTGATGACTATCTTGATGAACTTGGTATTACTCATGAGTTATCTGCTCCCTATACTCCTCAGCAAAATGGCGTCGTGGAGCGCAAGAACAGAACTCTTGTTGAGATGGCTTGCACTATACTTGATGAATACAAAACGCCTCATCATTTTTGGATTGATGCAATTGATACTGCGTGCCACATCATCAACAGAGTATATCTTCACAAATTCTTCAAGAAGACGGCCTTTGAACTCCTCACTGACAAGAAACCCAATGTGAGTTATTTCAAAGTCTTTGGTGCAAAATGTTGGATTAGAGATCCTCACCACAATTCTAAATTTGCACCGAAAGCACATGAAGGTTTTATGCTTGGTTACGGAAAGGACTCGCACACCTACAAAGTCTTCAACAATGCTCTTCACAAGGTTGTTGAAACTGTAGATGTGCGGTTCGATGAAACTAATGGCTCGCAAAGAGAGCACCTACCTTCTGTGTTAGATGAACCAGCACCTGAGGATTCTATCAAGTTCAAGGCAACTGAGGATGTCATTCCTACTGAAGAATTTGCTAAGAATTCATTCCAGTACGCGAAGAACGTCGAGCTGATGCACCTAAAGATAATGCTGAAGACAATGGTGCTGAGGAAAATAATCAAATACCTCGACGACAATCAGCTCATCCCCGCGTTGCAAAAGAAGTACAAGTTGACAAGATCATCGATGACATTGAAGCGCCAGGTCCTCTCACACGCTCAAAAACTTCACATTTATCTAACTTTTGTGGGCACTATGCTTTTGTCTCTATTACAGAGCCCACTAAGGTAGATGAAGCATTTCTGGAGCCGGAGTGGATTCAGGCTATGCAAGAAGAATTACATCAGTTTGAGCTCAACAATGTCTGGGAACTAGTCAAACGTCCAGATCCCTGCAAGCATAATATCATTGGCACAAAGTGGATCTACCGCAACAAGCAAGATGAAAATGGCCTTGTGGTGAGAAATAAGGCACGACTAGTAACTCAAGGCTACACACAGGTTGAAGGAATTGATTTCGATGAAACTTTTGCACCTGTTGCTAGACTTGAGGCTATTCGCATATTACTTGCTTATGCTAACCATCATGATATCATCTTATATCAAATGGATGTGAAAAGTGCATTCCTCAATGGTAAGCTTGAGGAAGAAGTATATGTTGCTCAACCCCCAGGTTTTGAAGATCCAAAGAATCCTGACAAAGTCTTCAGACTTAATAAGGCCCTCTATGGCCTCAAGCAAGCCCCTCGGGCGTGGTATGATACATTGAAGGAATTCTTCGTGAAGAATGGCTTCACACCCGGTTCACTCGACCCTACTCTCTTTACTAAATCTTATGATGGTGAAATGTTTGTGTGCCAAATATATGTTGATGATATTATCTTTGGCTGTACTAACCAACGTTATAGTGATGAATTTGCATATATGATGAGTGAAGAATATCAAATGTCTATGATGGGAGAGTTGAAATTCTTCTTAGGTCTTCAAATTCGTCAACAGCGCAATGGCATATTCATATCTCAGGAGAAATACCTCAAAGATGTACTGAGGAAATTCGGCATGCAAGATTGCAAAGGCGTCAAAATTCCTATGCCCACAAATGGCCATCTATGCACTGATGAAAATGGTATTGACTTCGATCACAAGGTATACCGCTCCATGATTGGTTCTTTACTGTACTTATGTGCATCTAGGCCAGATATAATGCTTAGTGTTTGCATGTGTGCCCGATTTCAAGCTGCACCGAAGGAATCACACCATAAGGCTGTGAAGCATATTCTTCGATATCTAGCTCACACAGCAACACTAGGATTATGGTACCCCAAGGGCTCTGCTTTTGATCTCATTGGATATTCTGACTCTGACTATGCTGGTGATCGTGTGGACCGCAAGTCAACTTCTGGCACTTGTCATTTCCTCGAACGATCTTTGGTCTGTTGGTCCTCGAAGAAACAGAACTGCGTATCACTGTCCACTACGGAAGCTGAATACATTGCTGCTGGCTCTTGCTGTGCTCAACTGCTTTGGATGAAGCAAACACTCAAGGACTATGGCATCAACGTGAAGAATGTGCCTCTCCTCTGCGACAATGAGAGTGCCATCAAGATTGCTCACAACCTAGTTCAGCACTCGAAGACTAAGCACATTCAGATTCGTCATCATTTTCTTCGTGATCATGTGTTGAAGGGCGACATCTCCATCGAGCACGTGAAGACTGAAGAACAGCTAGCTGATATCTTCACTAAGCCCTTGGATGAGAAGAGATTTAGCAAGTTGCGGTGTGAGCTAAATATCTTAGAATCTTCGAATGTTCTTTGAAAAGGACACACATCCTAACACTTATGCAAAATTGATGACTTAGATGTGCAACACATGAAGAAACATTTTTCTTCAATCAATGAAGAATAACACTCTAAGTGTGAAGAAATTAATGAAGAATTTGATTCTCAGAACCCTATGATAATTGTACGCGGTGTCTGAAATCATCATTCTTATACGGTGGGTCACGTCACCACAAAAAGTTGAAAATCTTCAATTTGAGTTTTTCCTCAGTTTTGAAATTCTTCAGTTTTTTCAAATTCTTCAACTTTTCAAAATCTTCACTGTTTCCTTCATTTTTCTTCATTGACTATATAAATATATATAAGTTTATGTCCTCTACAGCATTCACTTATAGCTAATTCTTCAAGTTGCTTCTTCTGCTAAGTGAATGTGATCGGACCCTTCCCCCTCTATGCTATACTCAACCCAATCTATTCACAAATTCTTCATGTGCGTTCTATTTGAACTCGTTCAAAATCTTCACTGTGTCCTTGTCAGCTGAAGAAATTGCGAACGAAACTTTAAAACAAATCTTATCCAAATTTTTGGTTTTGCCGCACAAACTGTTCCGCATCCCACGATGCATTATTCTATTCACCCACAATCGTACACGATCTACACTACACAGTACGTGGGTGACACCTGTTGCGTGAAGGAGAAAGGGCAGGGGCACGTTCATCCTAAATCTTTGGGCGAACAGTTTGTTTCACCGTGTCTATAAATACCCCTCTCCCTTTCCTCACTTCATTTACTCCGCTCGACCGTTCTCTCTCTCGCTCGAGCTCCTCAAACCCTAGCGCCGCCGCTACTCCATCGTCGCCGGTGAGGAAGAGCTTCGCTGCCTTGACCTCGTCGCTGTCGTACTCGCGCCGACCGCGGAAATCTTCACTCGGCCGCCGCCGTAGCTGTCTTCCTCCGCCGAGTTAGGGCAAGGAAGATCTAACCTGACGAACTTCCCATCTGTTCTTCTCAGTTCGTCGTGTTCTTCACTTCGGGTAATTAAAAGTTACTTTTATTACTCGCCTTGATTCTCAAGCTTTCCTGAAAATCTTCAAAGGTGTTTATTCTTCAAATCTTCACACACATGAACACCTCACACGTTATATGCTCTTGATTAGTTTTTTCTAAGCATCATTTTTCTTCAAGATTCCTCAATTGTGTGGATTTTCAATCTGTACAACTCTAGATCCTAAGACAAAGAACGCTTACTGAAATTCCTCAAGGCTCATCTGGTCAAATTCCTCAAAACTTGTTCTTTTCGAAAAACCTTCTAAGAACGCATATGACCTCTCCAAATTCCTCGCATCTGTACTCTGTTCACAGGTACTCATGTCTGCTGCTGAATCACTAGGTTCTCATCAACTTAACTCATTTGCAGCATTCCTCGAAGAAAAACTGCATACTTCTTCAGAAAACTCGATTGTTCAAATTCCTCAACTGAAGAATATGGCAGACGGTAAGAAGCCGCAGAAAGGAGGAAAGAAACCTGAAGTTATGACTGCTTTTGAAATCCCTGAGGAAATTTATGCTGACTATTGCACACCTGATGAAGCAAAATTTGGCAAAGAAAATAAAAATCAGTGCAAGGTGCGCATTCAGAAGATTGAACGGAGATGGGCAAGGGAATGGAGGGAATACAGATATGTGACTCCAAAGTACATGAAGAAATTCGCCCTCAATCCTCCATGCCCAAGAGCTCCATTGGCACCTGGCCAAGTAGCTGACCCCACAAGCATCAAACGTGGTGAGGACTTTCCTGAAGAATGGGCTAAGCGCCAAGCAAAATTGGCAAGACAGGCCAAGGAGGCAGTGAAGAAATTCAATGAGGATTCTGCCACTGCTGCTACTGCTGAGGCCTCGGTCAAACCGAGGAAATCCATGCCAAAGAAGCCTGCTCGTAAGCCAAGTGCTTCACCAACAGCGCCCTCATGGCCAAGTTCCTCAGCAATGCCCTCACGGCAAATTCCTCACACTGCCACAGCTCCACCAAAGTCCTCAACAGCTCCGTCAAAGTCCTCAGCTCTTGTGCATCTGGCTACATGTCAAAGGACTGCTGGTTTCTCGATTGCATCTGGTGTTTCCGCAAGTTCCTCAGCTGCACCAATTTCATCATCTGGCCCGACACTGATGAAGACCAAAGCAACAGCTGGACGAGGTCCTCGGCCAAGTCCAAAGAAGAAACAGGTTGTATTCCATGTGCCTTCTGATGATGAAGCGTCTGATGAAGAACTCGCAGAAATCATCAGACACAGACAGGTGAAGGCCGCTAGAGCCAAAGGCACATCTGTGCCACTGCTGTTGGATCCGAGGAAAATCCTCAATTACATTGATCTCTGGCACAAGGATCTGAACACACCAATGCCTGATTTTCATCTGACTCCTGGACAGAATCATATGTTGTCCCATTTTATCACTGAAGAAAAATGGAAGTTTGAGAAGGCAAGAGAGATCAGGAAATCGCAATACAGAAAGGAGAAGCTCCTGAAGAAAAACGTTGTCAAAATGACACCTGAGGAACTTCTCCAGGCTCAATCTGAAATTCAAGCCCTTAGCAAAGACTTTGATGCTTACTATGTTGATTGGCAGGGAGCTAAAGTGAGATTCGTCAATCTGACGAAGAAATTCACGAATGTTGCAGCCCCATCGCAACAAGAAAATCTTCAGGCTGCAGACTCTACTCAGCCTGCTGAAGAACATGCCAGCACCGCTGATGACTTTCAGCCTGCTGATGAACAAGCTTGTTCCAGGGCTGGTGAAGAAATTCCAGCCGCTGAAGAAATTGTCAGGGCATCCACTAGTGGTGCGCCTGAAGAAACTGAAGTTGTCAGGGCAACTGCATCAGTTGCGCCTGAAGAAAATCAACCAGATTCCTCAGCTCCATATGCACCTACACCAACTACAATTCTTCCATGTGCATTCGATGTGAAGAAGACCAAGGCTGCAGAGCGAGCTGCAGTGAAGAAAAGGAAGGCATCAGCTGTGTCAAATTCTTCGGCTGCGAAGAAAATGAAGCCAATGACCAGCTCACTCGAAAATCCTATTGATGCTGTTCCGATTTCCTCCATGCCATCAAAGGACATTGTTCCTTTTGGAGAAGACTATAAGATCCCAAGCGGATCTGATGAAGAAAATCATTCTGCTGCTTCTTCAGAGCAGGTTGATGAAGAAATTGAAGTGGACGCAATCCCTTCAACGCCAATCATTTCCTCACCTATGCCTCAGTTCACAGCTGAAGAGGCTGGTGTTGAAGAAATTGAAGATGAAGATGTGGATATTGGCTGCACCACACCTGTGATGAACGATGACTTTTGGGAAAGTCAGCATCCAAATTCTCCACTCTTCACCCCACTCCAACAGATACCTCAGTCCCCTGCACCAACAGTTCAAATGGGCTCTGAAGAAACTCATCCCATGACATCTATCCATGAAGAAATTCCAGCCACTAGTGCTGATGAACCTGTTGCTGCTGATCCTCAGACTGCACCTATTGAGGAACAAGAAATTCCTCAGCCTGAAGAACCTGAGCTCGTGATTCCTGAGGTAGTAATGCAACTCACTGACACCCCTCTGCCAAAGCCAAAGGATCCGTTCTCAAGAAAACAAAAGTTCAAGGCTGAAGCTTTCTTTGTCGAGCACGTATTCTTCACAGACTATAATCCATATGATTCTGCTCGCATAAGGAAGAGGCGTTTCTGGACTGCCAGCCAAGCCAATTTCTATTCCTCAGTGCTTTTTGCCAAAGACAAAGTCTTCGATCATGCACATATTCCTCATGTGGACATGGAATCTCTGCCCGGCTTTGAGCCAGTCCTTAGTGTTCTTCACGATGCAGGACTTCTGAATTTCTGCATTGATATCTGTGACTGGAATGAAGAACTCATTCTTCAATTCTATGCAACTTTGCACATCACCGGAGACGCTGATGACGTGAACTCATGGGTGTTGGACTGGATGTCTGAAAACACTCACTACAAGGCACCAGCAACTGAATTGCTTCGTGTCCTTCCTCTCAGTCCTCCACTTGATGGTGCTCGTTGCATCTACAATGAACCAGAACTGTCAGATCACTATATGCAAGTACTGATGAAGCCTTTGAAGCCAAGGCAGGCCCCACGAACCAAATTCCTCGTCAAGGAATTACTCTATGTGCCTTGGACTGTCTATCGAATTCTGACGAAGACAATGAGTCCCATCAAAGGCCACGACTCAAATGATGAAGAAGTCGTTGGCATCATGAAGAATATGCTTTTCAACATCATTCATGGCGTTCCCGTCAACTTCCATGATTTCTTCATGAGGACTCTGGCCAATATTGCTATGTCACCATTCGAGCTGAAGCCCAATGCTCCTTGGATTATGAGATTCATCAGGGCAAGATCTTCACTGAATTACAAAGCTGACACTCTGAACCACGGTAGCTACTTGCCTCCAATTGAAGTCCTCAAACGGACAGTTTCATCAGCTGATGATAAAGGCAAGGCCGCTGCTGTGATCGATGAAGGCATTCGTCCATTGGATGGTCAATTTCGCAAGGCTGCATCTTACTCTACCAATGACGATTCTGCCACACATGACTCTGCCGCAAATACCTCAGCCAAGCAAAATCCTCAAGCCACAGCACCCAGGGTGATGACTGATCGTGAGTTACTCCTCAGTCTTCATCAGAAAGTTGATCGCAATCATAACTGGGTAAAGCATCAGTTTGGTTCAATTCTTCACAACATGACCTCAACACACAATGCAGTGAAGAAAAACCAATACTACCTCCATGATACCTTCAACCGTACCTGGGTTGTTCCCTCTCATGTCTACAGCACTGCAGATCTGAAGAAAATGGGTCTCAAGGAAGAATTTGATTGGTCTGCACCTCCACTGAAGAAATTCAAGAAGGTCAAAGTTCCTTCCTTGGTGGCCAGCTCCTATTCTTCATCACGCGAGACTGATGAGTATGAAGATTTGGACGACACTGCAGCAGGCCCTGCTACAACAAACAACCCCAACAACGCTGGCGCTCCTCCATCAACTTGATATTCTTCAGGGGCGTTAGTCCTCAGTTTCAATCCTTTTGGTCATTTGATGACAAAGGGGGAGAAATCTGAGTTAGTCTTCAAGCGGGTTTATATTAAGGGCATTTTTTAAGTTACAACTCTCGTTCTTCTGAAACTTTTATTTGGATCGAGTTGTAATCTTAAACCCGATGGTGCGCTGATACTTTTGTTGCATTATGCTTTGCATGCTTATTCCTCGTTAATGACATTGCACGCATGCTGAATCTCATCAGGCACCATATTTCATCATGCATTTCAAATTCTTCATATTATATATCAAATGCGTGTATGAATTACAAGATATAGGGGGAGATCTCCATGATTTAACTCTTCAAGTGTGCATTGCTTCAAAAGCAAATTCCTCACTATGCACATCTTCAGGGGGAGTTCTACTATATCTTGTAATCAAATTCCTCAATATCAGTGTATACACTTCATATGTTTATCCCCGTTGAAAACTTAACCTATGTTGTCATCAATCACCAAAAAGGGGGAGATTGTAAGTGCATCTAGTGCCCCTTAGTGATTTTGGTGTATTGAAGACTTATAGGTTAAGGGACTAATGCATTTGTGAGTATACACAGATCTATAAGTCTATGAGGAGTTTGATATTTACAGAGAAAGTCGACCCCTAAAAATGAAGTTCTTCAACTGAAGACTTTGCTATTCTGAAGACTTTCTGAAGACTTTGAAAGTGAAGAAATTGGTGTGACCTTGAAGACTTGGTATTCATTTGTGGAACATGAAGCGTGAAGACTTTTGTTTTCGTAGTTTCATTTTCTCTTTCTTGAGTCATAGGAAACACGTACTGTTAAAGGGGGTCGAGGAAATACTAAGGAAAAATTTCCATGTGATGCTCAACTCAAAATCCTACACCTACCAATCCCTTCGAGTGAAGCCTTTGGAAATCTCATACAGTTCAGTCACTTTCTTCAGTGACAGAGACGAAGTTCTTCTGGTCGCTGATGAATTTGCTCTGACTCAGGAGTTAGGAATTCGCCAGTGCGGATTGCCTACACAGTGAGGAACATGATAGCCCTGAGGAATTTGAGAGTCAAATTTCCGACCGTTGCTGTGCTGCGCGCCAGCTGTCCCAAAATATCTTATCCACCTAACGGTCATATCATTGAGGGGCATTTATGTCTTATCATGTCGGGCTGCTCCCTAGGCTATAAATAGCCGCCCCCTACAACCACTAGCTGGTTGGCTGCTCCGAGAGAACTTGACACTTGTCATTTGAGAGCAACCCATTCTCCGAGGACTTTGAGCGAAAATCATCGAGTGAGGAAAATCCCAAAAACCCAAACACCTCCAAACCCAAAGTGATCGAGCATCACTGAAGAAATTGATCCTACGTGGATCCGACGCTTGTTACCTTTGAAGACTGTGCTTCTTCCAGACGGTTAGGCGTCAAGGTCTAGAGCATCCAAGAGGAATTGTGGATTGCCGAGTGACCAAGTCTGTGAAGGTTTGGAAGTCGCCTGAAGACTTACCACGAGTGATTGGACGAGATCCGCGTGATCTTAGTTCAAGGAGAATACGGTGAGGACTGGGTGTCCTGAGCTGCGTGCTCAGAGACTGGGTGTCCGGGACTGCGTGTCCTCGAGTTTAAATACTCAGCCGCTCCAACCAGACGTACAACTGAGACAGCAGTTGGAACTGGTCTACCAAATCATTGTCTTCACCAACCTAACTGATTCTATTTCCTCAACCCTTTCATTTCCTCATTACTGTGTTGAGTGTTTGTTCATATCTGTGTTTGAAGACTTTGACTGAAGACTTTCGCAATTTCCTCAGTTCAATTTCTTCAGTCTGTTTGTCTTCATCTTGTGTTATCCTATGATTACGCTTTCTATACTCTATGCTAGTCTTCATTTCATCATGATGACCATGCTTGTATTCTGTTATGTTTACTTCTGAGTACTTATTCCGTGCTAATAGTTCTTCGCTAAGGAATTTCCTCACCGGCAAATTCCTCAGTGAAGAATTCATAAAA